>NW_028227264.1:34645000-35047500 GCF_978045245.1 Mus caroli
GATAGAGAAAGTACCCAAGGAGCTAAAGGGATCTGCAACCCTATAGGTGAAACAACATTATGAACTAACTAGTACCCTGGAGCTCTTGACTCTAGCCACATAGGTATCAAAAGACGGCCTAGTGGGCCATCACTGGAAAGAGAGGCCCATTGGTCTTGCAAACTCTTTATGCCCCAGTACAGGGGAATGCCAGGGCCAAAAAGTGGGAGTCGTGGGTAAGGGCGTGGGGGTGAGGATATGGGGGACTTTGGGGATAGCATTGGAAATGTAAATAAGGAAAATACCTAATAAAAATATAAAAAAAAAGAAAGAAAGAAAAGGGAGACATAAAAACAGATCCTGAAGAAATCCAAAACACCATCAGATCCTTCTACAAAAGGCTATACTCAACCAAACTGGAGAACCTGTATGAAATGGACAAATTTCTAGACAGATACCAGGTACCAAAGTTAAATCAGGATTAGATTAATGATCTAAACAGTCCTATATCCCCTATAGTAATAGAAGCAGTCATTAATAGTCTCCCAACCAAAAAAAATAAAAATAAAAAAGCCCAGGACCATATTGGTTTCATGCAGAGTTCTATCATTCTATCAGACCTTCAAAAAGATCTAATTCCAGTTCTTCACAAACAATTCCACAAAATAGAAGCAGAAGGTACTCTACACAATTCATTCTATCAAGCCACAATTACTCTGATACCCAAACCACAGAAAGACCAAACAAAGATAGAGAACTTCAGATGAATTTCCCTTATGAATATCGATGCAAAAACACATGATAAAACTCTCGCTAACCGAATCCAAGAACACATCTAAACAATCATCCACCCTGACCAAGTAGGTTTGATTCTAAGGATGCAGGGATGGTTTAATATATGGAAATCCATCAACATAATTCACTATATAAACAAACTCAACAACAAAAACCACATGATCAGCTCGTTAGATGTGGAGAAAACATTTGACAAAATCCAACACCCATTCATGATAAAAGTCTTGGAAAGATCAGGAATTCAAGACCCATACCTAAACATGATAAAAGCAATCTACAGCAAACCAGTAGCCAACATCAAAGTAAATGGTAAGAAGCTAGAAGCAATCTCACTAAAATCAGGGACTAGACAAGGCTGCCCTCTTTCTCCCTACCTATTCAACATAGTACTTGAAATCCTAGCCAGAGCAATTTGACAACAAGAGGAGATCAATGGGGATACAAATTGGAAAGGAAGAAGTCAAAATATCACATTTTGCAGATGATATGATAGTATATATAAGTGACTCTAAAAACTCCACCAGAGCTCCTAAACATGATAAACAGCTTCAGTGAAGGAGCTGGATATAAAATTAACTCAACCAATGGCTTTTCTCTACACAAAGGATAAACAGGGTGAGAAAGAAATTAGGGAAACAACACCCTTCACAATAGTCACAAATAATATAAAATACCTTGTTGTGACTCTATCTAAGGAAGTGAAAGATCTATATGATAAGAACTTCAAGCCTCTGAAGAAAGAAATTAAAGAAGATCTCAGAAGATGGAAAGATCTCTCATGCTCATGGATTGGCAGGGCGAATATAGTAAAAATGGCTATCTTGCCAAAAGCAATCTACAGATTCAGTACAATGCCCATCAGAATTCCAACTCAATACTTCAATGAATTAGAAAGGACAATTTGCAAATTATTCTAGAATAACAAAAAACCTAGAATAGCAAAAATTCTTCCCAATGATAAAAGAATCTCTGGTGGAATCACCATGCCTGACCTAAAGCTGTACTACAGAGCAAATGTGATAAAAACTGCATGGTACTGTTATATCGACAGACAAGTAGACAAATGGAATAGAATTGAAGACCCAGAAATGAACCCACACACCTACGGTCACTTGATCTTTGACAAGGGAGCTAAAACCATCCAGTGGAACAAAGACAGCATTTTCAACAAATGGTGCTGGCACAACTGCTGGTTATCATGTAGAAGAATGCAAATTGATCCATTCCTATCTCCTTGTACTAAGGTCAAATCTAAGTGGATCAAGGAATTCTACATAAAACTAGAGACAGTAAAACTTATAGAGAAGAAAGTGGGAAAAGCCTCAAAGATATGGGCACAGGAGAAAAAATTCCTGAATAGAACAGCAATGGGTTGTGCTGTAAGATCGAGCATCAATAAATGGTACCAAATAAAATTGCAAAGCTTCTGTAAGGCAAAAGACACCATTAATAATACAAAAAGGCCACCAACAGATTGGGAAAGGATCTTTACCTATCCTAAATCATGTAGGGGACTAATATCCAATATATTTAAAGAACCCAAGAAGATGGACTCCAGAAAATCAAATAACCCCATTAAAAATGGGGCTCAGAGCTAAACAAAGAATTCTTACCTGAGGAATACCTAATGGTGAGAAGCACCTGAAAAAAATTTTCAGCATCCTTAATCATCAGGGAAATGCAAATCAAAACAACCCAGAGATTCCACCTCACCCTAGTCAGAATGGCTAAGATAAAAAATTCAGGTGACAGCAGATGCTGGTGAGGATGTGGAGAAAGAAGAACACTCCTCCATTGTTGGTGGGATTGCAAACTTGTACAACGACTCTGGAAATTAGTCTTGTGGTTCCTCAGAAATTTAGACATAGTACTATCGGAGGATCCTGCAACATCTCTCCTGGGCATATATCCAGAAGATGTTCCAACTGGTAAGAAGGACACATGCTCCACTATGTTCATAGCAGCCATATTTATAATAGCCAGAAGCTGGAAAGAACCCAGATGTCCCTCAACAGAGGAATGGATACAGAAAATGTGGTACATTTACACAATGGAGTACTATTCAGCTATTAAAAAGAATTAATTTATGAAATTCCTAGGCAAATGGATGTACCTGGAGGGCATCATCCTGAGTGAGGTAACCCAATCACAAAAGAACTCACATGATGTGTACTCACTGATAAGTGAATATTAGCCCAGAAACTTAGAATACCCAAGATACAAGATGCAATTTGCAAATACATGTGAAACTCAAGAACGAAGACCAAAGTGTGGACACTTTGCCCTTTCTTAGAATTGGGAACAAAATACCCATGGAGGGAGTTACAGAGACAAAGTTTGGAGCTGCGACGAAAGGATGGACCATCTAGATACTGCCATACCCAGGGATCCATCCCATAATCAGCCTCCAAATGCTGACACCATTGCATACAGTAGCAATGCTGAAAGGATCCTGATATAGCTGTCTCTTGTTAGGCTATGTCGGGGCCTAGCAAACACAGGAGTGGATGCTCACAGTCAGCTACTGGATGCATCACAGGGCCCCCAATGGATGAGCTAGAGAAAGTAACCAAGGAGCTAAAGGGGTCTGCAACCCTATAGGTGGAACAATAATATGAACTAACCGGTACTCCCCGTAGCTCATGTGTATAGTTGCAGATATATCAGAAGATGGCCTAGTCGGCCATCATTGGAAAGAGAGGCCCCTTGGACTTGCAAACTTTATATGCCTCAGTACAGGCAATTGCCAGGGCCAAGTAGTGGGGTGGGTGGGTAGTGGAAGTGGTGAGGGTATGGCAGACTTTTGGGATAGCATTGGAAATGTAAATGAAGAAAATACCTAATAAATTTTTTAAAAATGCAAAATGAAACAAAACTTCATAATCTGTTTTCATGAGTTCTAAGTGTTAGGTCCCCAAATCGGGCTCTAAAATGGCAGTGCTGATGGCTGTAGTTTAGGGTTGATCTCACCTGGCCTTGGTTTCACTAGCAGGCTTGGTTTAGCTGGGATGCAGAAACTTTAAGCATATCTCTGAAGCCTTATTTGGATGGTGAACACTCCTAACTGAGCAGTCCACAGCTAAATGTTCCAAACAGCCTCTGAGGGTGTCTTCCCAGCCCAGCAGAGTCCCATGATAACCCTATGGCTGCTTCAGTGTTTAAGCTGTCTTCTGCAACACCCACCATTCTTTACCCCTCTAGAACCCAACTAGTTGTTACACCCTGGCACTTCCATATACGACCTGGAACACCCAAACAGGCAGTGTTTTGTTTGCATCTCTCTCTCTCTCTCTCTCTCTCTCTCTCTCTCTCTCTCTCTCTCTCTCTCTCTCTCTCTCTCTCTCTCCTTCCCTCCTTCCCTCTTTTGTTTTCTTTCCTTCCTTCCTTCCTTCCTTCCTTCCTTCCTTCCTTCCTTCCTTCCTTCCTTCCTTCCTTCCTTCCTTCCTTCCTTCCTTCCTTCCTTCTTTCCTCCTTCTTTCCTTCCTTCCTTTCTCTTTTTTTCATTTTTATTTATCTTTTTCCTTCCACAGATAGCCACTGATGTTTCTTTGCTGCACCCACTTACACCAAGTAAACTTAATACCAATTCAAAATGACTAGTATTAGTTATCTATTACCTACAACTGATTAACTTTTATTCTAGATTTGCTCATTCATTGTCTTGTTTGTATTTCAAGCTGAAAAGTTGTAAGATGGAAATATAAAAATTTCAGCAAGAAAAGGATGCTCAGAGAACTGGCCCATATACTTTATATATTATATTTATATTGCTTTACTTCTGTTCCCCTTAATGTCAAAGTCTCTGTTAAACCACTGTTTCTAATGCTTTTTTTTTCAATTCTTATTTTAAGTTGGTGGACAAATTCAGCTGTGTGGAATTTTTATGTCAATAGTCAACCAACCATACCCACCCCCGGACCTCCCAGGAACTAAACCACCAACCAAAGAATAAACCTGGAGGGACTCATGGCAGCTGCATATGTAGCAGAAGATGGCCTTGTCAGACATCAATGGGAGGACAGGACCTTGGCCCTGTGAAGTCTCAATGTCCCAATGTAGTTGACCTTTCAATAAGAGAGTTATTTGTGGCAAATATAGGGCCAATCTCTGTCCCATTGTTAAAACCACTGGCTTCATTATGTACTGTGTCTTCAAATGAAATATGATTCTTTGCCACTGAGGAACTCACAGGGCACAGCAGAAACTCTGCTGTCAGTGACTGAAGCTTGAATTTCTGTCTATGGTATTCCCATGTTTACTTAGAACTTGAGATATGTAATGATCTGGGTTTTTAAAGCATTTTCTTGACTTATGTTTGTGAGCATGTATCAGTGCATGTGTGTTCATGTGTGTGTTCATGTCTGTGTGTGTGTGTGTGTGTGTGTGTGTGTGTGTGTTCATGTGTGATTCACCACCATGTAGTTGTATTGGTCAGAGAACAATGTTTGGATCAGTCCTCCCCTTCTATTATGTAAGTCCTTCTAATCAAACTCTTGATAAGACCTGGTACCTTTACCTGCTGCATTGTCTTGTTGGCACTGATCTATTTTTTTAATTATATTATCTCCCAATTAACTTCCTAGTTTTATTGAAAAATAAAAAAACAAAAAACCAATATTCATCCTCTTGTTCAGTGTAACTAATGATGTTGGCCTCCTGCTTGAGGTTGTCCTCAAATCCTCATAAGTGGCTGCTGTTGTGGCTACAGCTTGCATTTTTACACCAGGCCATCATAATTTTCCCTAAAAATGAGGTGACACTACACATCTTCATTTTCACACAAAGCATTAGTAAACCTGCAGTCTGATTTCACTTTTACCCAGATTTGAAATTGATCATAATGTCTCTCACACAGGGAGAAAATTTAAGTATGATTACTTCTGACTTAAGATGTCAGTTTGCTGTTACAACTCAACAAGAGGCAGGAGATTAACAAAAGTAGTTTGCATGTCCTTTAATGTCAGGATGGGGCCTTCAACAGCTTAGATAATAGATATTTAAATTTATGTAGGAAACCTGGTGACATTTCAAAATCTATAC
The DNA here is from genome assembly GCF_978045245.1 of Mus caroli. NCBI lineage: Eukaryota > Metazoa > Chordata > Mammalia > Rodentia > Muridae > Mus > Mus caroli. The sequence continues at coordinate 34,650,815 of NW_028227264.1, forward strand.
AATTAACTCTGATAAATGCAGGTTTCAATATAAAAAGCTTCTATCTGCCACAACATCATTTTAACACTAGCACAATTTAAAGCACTACAAATTTTTCATCTGCACTGAACATCTCAACCTAGAAGACATATGCATTCACATGCAGAGTTTCTTCAAATTTGTATTGTGTGGAGCATCAATAAAAATAGATAACGGGTATCTATTTAATTGTCACGTTGTATGTTTTTCAATCCAGTATATGAGCAGTACACCAATAATGACTTTTAAAAGGGATGATGGGACCTTGTATATTTCTCTGAATCTTTATGTTTCTTCAAAGTATTGATTCCAGCAATTATCTTGTGCTACAAACAATAGGACAATAGCTCAAGTTACATTATAATGGAGAGGATGGACTTGTTTGAATCCTTATAGCCCAAATGTGAGAACATTGCATTGGCTCCCAGGTACTAGTACTTTGTTACGTTCTTCTGTAGTTCTCTCTGCCTACAAGGTTAGAATTCTTACGGTATAAAAGGTCTAATTATACAACAGTTAAAACCTCTATGTAACAGGATGGCAGGTCTTGCAATGAACAACTGTAAAGAGAAAGAAATCTCATATGCTCTGGTCTGACTGAGTACTAACACTCGGTTCTTTATTATATGATTATGATTATTATGAAATTTATGTATGTAGTCACTTTATTGCCCAATTCAGTTCTTCCTCTCCTTCCAATAAACTCTAACACAAGTCACCCAGCAATTTCACTTTCCCCTTCTCTTTGGGAAAGTCTCCTCTGGGTGCCAATTTCTAATAGCTAAACATTCTCCCCAACACACACCCATACCTATATCACATGTGACTAAAATCCCATTCTATGTATATGTTTTGTGTTACAGGTTTTGTGTTATATGTTATGTGTCATGTGTCATATGGTACACATTACACAGTATATAGTACACAATAAATAGCATATATTTATTACGTATTACATACTATACTGACATATTACATATTATCCATTATATTATTGCTTATTATATATTCATCATATTAAATATTTATATTTCATGCATTATACCATATACTAATTATATTATGTATTATATATTATAAATTTATATTATATATTTTACTACATGAATTTTTACATCATATAATATGAAACATATAAAATATTATATAAAATATAAATATCATTTGTATATATTAATATTAATATGTTATACCTTGCATAATATATATTATATTATATGTATGATGTGTAATGTGATGTTATATGTAATATATGTGATATATGATGTATGATCTATGATAAATAATATTTTATTATAATATATATATATATTTTTTTATTGTTGCTGTTATATCTGTACAATCTCTATTCTGCAGTCTAGCTCCAGGAGTCATGCTAAGTTCACTTTATATTAATGGCTATGTCAACAATGCCCATTCACTCAGGATTTCATCCATTCTTGAAACACTCTGTTCCTCATTGCACGTTTCCTCAGTGCTTCCTTTGCTTTCTGTACTCTCTAGCTTCCGTAAAAGTGCTTATGGCAGGGCAGAAGTTCATAGACTTACTTGAATAAGGGTCATGAGGAAACTGAGTTTTATTTACAAATGAACATGATTAAATTTGATTCCAATGACCAATACCCATAAGAGCTGATTAAGACATAGATCAGTAAAACTTTCACAGGTAAAAGAAACCTTTATGTAATATTATAAGAATAATTGAACAAAAGCAATCCTGGAGCAATTTGTATGAAATAATGATGAAAGAAAGTTGCTTCTCATAATTATGACATAGTGATTACGGAAATTCGGTTTTACACTTTTATATTGCTCTCCATTGCTGGCTATAATGCACTTAGAAAACTTATTTTTTAATAAAATTTAGCTTTTTTGAGATTATAATATGATCACATTTTTCCCATCCATTTTCTCTGTTGAAACTCTCCAACATGTGCCTTTTCATTTGCCTTCAAATTTATGTCCTCATTTTCACTAATTTTTATTACATGCATATATGTATATATACATATGTATGTATGTATATATATATATTACTGAATTAAAAGAATATGACTTAAATATTCTATAAAAGAATCTTCCTGCCTGCTCAATTTTTTAACTTCTAAATGGAGGTAGATCATAAACAGTATACTTTTTCTATGATCATGTAATGCAATGTGACAACCTAGCATTACATCATGGTGATGGTGTTCAGATAACATTCAGTGAACATGTTCAGATGATTCTTTGGGTTGTCATCCTCTTTCTTTTCTCTTCAACATGCTGATAATCAAAACCAATTGATTTGTTTCTCAGATTGCTAACTGCCCCCCAACACTTTCCTCTATACCATTGTTGAATAAATCATTGTAATGTTCCCCTGAAGTGAATTGAAAATTAATTTACACAACCAAGATGATCCTCCTAATAACAGGGTACATGGGATGGGGAAATTGGAAATCATTACCCAGCAAACATTATCTGCATTATTTTTGTAGCGGCTTTAGATTGCATTGTAATAGAAAATTAGGAGACCGGCTGTGAAGAAGTTTAAGAGGGTCCCCTGAAGAGCGGCTGCTTTAAAATTGATTCTTTAAGAAAGCATTAAAAAGCTATTGGAATTGATTGCCTGCTAATATAAAGGAAAAACTCTTTGCCACCATTTGAGTTAAAAAAGAGCATCTTCATTCATGCATGTTATTAAAACTACTGGCCTGAAAGCCCCTGTAGGAAGATAAAGGATATGGATGGGATATTAAAATGGCAATCTTTACCTTATCTTGGATTTAAACTTAATACATAGCTTTTATTAATTTACCAGAATCCATTAGTTAGGATGTCAAAGAGCGTACTTACAATTAAAATGTTATAGAATTGTGGTATCTTTAATAAATAGTAGATGATGAATTCTCCATTAATCTTCCAAGCACGAGACAACACCTCTACAAAGAATAATTCTGAGTATAATAATTTGTATGTGTCTTTTGCACAGAAGCAGTAGCAGTCTACACAGATACCATCTCTGATTAGCTTGCCCAACTTCTCTTGAGAAAATGACCAATCAGATTGCAGCAATTTCTAGATTTTAAATGGTTGTTGCCATGTTACAAGGTTCATCTCTACTAAGCCTTAAAAGGAGCCATGTACCTGATACATAGGCTATTATTTGATAAATGGTTTAGTGTGTGTGTGTGGGGGGGTGCATATGTAAGCAAGTTCATTAGGAGCCTTAGCACTAAACTGCTTTCTCTTTCTAAATCTTTGATGTTTAATACATCTAATAGAAAAGTGATTTGCCTCGCTTAATACTTGATAAGTATTACCACTTAACAGCAAAGATGAATGAGTTAAAAATGCCTTTTGAAGTACAAACTTTGAAGGTGTTTTTTGTTTGATTTGTTTGTTTGTTGTTTGTTGTTTGTTTATTTGTTTTATTTGATTTTTAGCTTTTTTTTGGCTTTGGGGCTAATAGCTAATATCAAGGATACTATCAAATGCAATATATTACTGTTTACTTCAGGAGTTGTCTTGGAACTTAGTTAAACATCAGCATCACTTCATGTACTCTCTGTATCCTTCTTCCTTTGCTTTATCGACACTAACACTATTTCTAGTCTAGCAGTAGATAGTTGGTGGAGGAAAAGGTAGATGCAGACAAGGTCAGATAAATTTGCATTCCTAAAAGGAAATTTTCTACAAAGCCTAAACCTTCGCACCTCCCTCACAGTTACATCACTGGGTCACTAGTGATGTACTAAAACAAACAAACAAACAAACAAACAAACAAAAATCAAAGCAAACAAAAAGATAGCTGTAATGAGGCCCTTTGGATATCTTAGTTATGAAACCTCTGGAGATGACTGATTTGGGTTGATTTGAATACATTATACTGAATTTTGTATTTTTCCAACCAGGCTGCTGCTACTTTTCCACAAAATTAAATGGATATTTTTCATAACATTTAAAGTTAAATAATATTCATCATGACAGATTTTAACAAGCATTTTATGTCTATTTATTGGAATTTTGCTTTCATTTGATTAATGAAGTGATCATTTTCACATTTCTTGGTTTGCCTGGAACAGCATTATTCCCATTGACATGAGTAACTATGTCCCCTCAACACCATTCTTGATTCAGAGTAAATTACATAGGTATCCTACTTAATTCAAACACATTAAAGTGATGGTTAGAGATTGTTAATGTTGTTGACATAGATGCTTACAATAATCATATCATGAAAATTTAAGCAAAATCACAAAAATAACCTGACTTTAATTACTAACTTTCAACAGTCTTAGATTATAGAATTCATACTAGTTATTCATTTAAAAAAAATTAACGATAAACAGGGAAGGAAATTTCTCCTTAAACTTACTCCAAAAAGGCAACTGCCATAAACAGATCTTTGTCTATAGAGACCAAAACAGACCTATATTTTCTCACAAATGAGATCATCATAAATTTAAGATTGTATAATTCACTCTGGGACAAAAGAAAAACTGAAATAAATTTTCAATAACGAACACGCTTGTATTTTCTTACATACTCTTCAAATGTGTCGATCAAAGATAAAGAACAAAGCAATATGTGTTGAGTGTAAGAAAAAGAACCTATGCAACTATGCACCCTAGCAGTGGGGGATCTTTGTAGACCACCTCTTTCATGCCCAAGTTTCTTTGCTTATGCAGATACTCTTAACTTACACTCTTTAATAACTTTACTAGAATCCAATATCACATCAAAACCAATGCTAGGAACCAATGGTGAAACTAAAGCAAATGCATGAATCATGTAAAACTTTCCCCAAATCAAAGAAAACATTCTTATTTAAGTTAAAACATATTTATAAGGTATACAATGAATCAAAATTTAAAAATTAAACCTAGTATTAAATAAATATCAATATTTTATTATAGATTTGTAATTTTTTTCAGAACACAGAGGTCATATATATTATAGGACGGCTCAGTTTGATGTGCTTCTTTAACTAGGTTTGAAGTTTCCTTTTTATAAGAGTTTTCACTAAAGCTACAAATTTTTCTTCTAATAGTTTAGTACAACTACTAGCTCCCAATATCACACGTGTTTGGTAGAAAAATTGATTTTACATTAGAACCATAAAATGTTGTACATAATCTATCAATAGTACCATATAAATACAGATACTTGAGGTAGAGATAACCCAGTGGTACAACATATACAGCAGGTATATGACTCTGGCTGTTTTGCCTAGTACCACAAAATCAAAGTCTCCCTCTCTCTCTCTCTCTCTCTCTCTCTCTCTCTCTCTCTCTCTCTCTCTCTCTCTCTCTCTCCCTCTCTCTTTCTCTCTCTGTGTGTATGTGTGTTTATGTCTGTCTCTGTGTGTTATAATTTATATACCTGCACATATACAGATATATAGATATTCATACATTCACAACAATATTAATGTCTTAGAATAAAAGGAAATATAACCATTTTGGTTTCCTCCTGAGAACTTGTTCTTGTTTTATTTAAGTACAATGTCCCTCTTGAATAAACAAAAGATAAATATTATTCTGTAATTTCAAAAGATAGGGGTGCAATTAAATAGAATTTGTGTTCTAGAAGAGTTGTGATAAAAATAACTCTAAAACCATCTTTACATACTGAAATACCAGACAGCATGTAGAAAAGGCTACCCATGAGAATGTCTGTGGATCTCTGTACATTGAAAGAAATAATCCTTGCTCTCCCAAGAATGAGAAACTAAGAAGAAAGAACCCATACTCATAAGTTAAAAGAATTTAGATTCTCTTGTTTCATTCGTTTCTCAACGAATCCAATAGGCCACTGTATTCTGCATACACAAAATCAAAATGCAGCAAGTCAACAGAAAACTGACATTCATCTCTTAAATGGATTTGTATTAGTTCAAAGGATTCTGAACATGTAAAGGAGAGAAAGTTAAGTGTATCTTTATATATTATAATATTTGTAAGAACCAGTGTTTTTAAATTTTTCTTCTCCTTTATACATGAGAACACTGAGAGACAACCTTTACTTTTTCACCCCTAAGGGATGTCGATAAACAGTGGGCACAACAGTTAACCTAGTTGCTTCTGGAAAAGTCCCTACCTAAACACAGAAGCAAACAACACAAGAAACACACACACACACACACACACACACACACACACACACACCACATATCAAATGTGGACAGTAGAAACCATTTTGAGAGATGAAAGATATGTAAAATGAAACATGGAAACCCCACATCTCCATTGCATCCTACTTTTTACAAAGCATTTCCTGTAGGTTTCTTTCTTTAATTGACATGTTAAACAACACGGAGCAAATGGAAGCACTAGTCATTGAAGGACATTCTGTTTAATGAGACCAGACATCATCTGTCAAAATTCTTGACAGAAACTAGAAACTAACTGCTGTGCTGTCCTGGCTGCCAGCTAGAGAGAAAGGGCTCCTCCCAGAAGGGCAGCTCAGCCAGGCTCAGCATTCCCCCTACTGTTGTAGCAGCTATCAAGAAAAATTATTTGTGAGCATCTTGAACAGATGGCCTGTAGACAAGTTAGAAATGAGAAAACCTATGAGAAGAAATTGTAGAAGTGAAGCCCAGACATTAAATCATTGGCAATATACTACAACTACTAAGGAGCCCTACTTTCTAGCTATGGAGTACCAAAGGAAAGCTTTCCTGCAAAGGTGTTAGCCAGAAGTCTATATCCCTGATTCATGCCAGACTCTTGTTGGCTGCTTTGTATGGTCACATCAAGTCTGTGAGAGCTGAGGGCCAAGTGAGGAACTTAAAAGCTCTACATTTATATTTATCTTAAATGAAATTATTTTATAACTCTATAACAAAAGGGGATAAGCATTATTACAGCTTAAATAATGGTTGGTTAATCCTCTTCTGAATAGGCAGGGAATAAAAATGAGAACCTTTCCCATGATGAAGCAACTATTTAGCAATGGCACAGCAGAAGTCACACACCCTGTTCAGGCATACTTTCTTAACTGCTGAGCCATCTCTTCATCCCTACCAGGCATTCTTTCTTATGTCATGAAAAGATTAGTGGTGTTAGTGTATATGAGAAAATAGACTAGGGTAACCTTATGTTCTACACCTCCACTGATCCTTCCTCAGAATCCTACATTTCAGCTGATACTTTGATGTGCAGGTGAAGAGTTCTGTTTCCCTCTCTCAGAAGCCCCCAGGGAGCCCATGAACACACAGATGCTGGACATCCTTGACATTTTTGTTTTATGGGCGAGAATCTACCTTCCATCTTTTCTGACACTTTTGTTTCTTCAATCTGAAATTTACTACAAACTTGAATTTCTCTCATCAATAACAGTAAGATAATGTTATTTATTAAGCACCTTTCTCTATGTGTTACCCTTGGTCATAGTCTATCTCACAGAATTTAAAACTTATGGTATGCACTTTCTGAATGAAGAAACAGGGTTGCAGAGATGTGGGACGACTCAATCAAAGTCATAAACTTACACTCATAAAAGATTATTTTTGTCTTTGATAGTACAGGGTTTCTCCTCTATCACCTGATAACAGAACTAATCTACTGCACACTGGATAGAATTCTGCTTGTATCCTGTAACTCTTCTATGGGTTTGCCTTTCTCCATTCTAAGACACCAGATTAGAGAGTTTGAAGGAACTGGAAGATTGGTTAGGAGTAAACATTTGATCTTCTGGTGTCAGGCAACCTTATTGGATGCAGGAGGGGAAAAAAAACGTTGTTTGCTTTTAAAATAGTGAACTCTTCATGATCTGTATCTGTAGGGTACCAGTGGCAATTTCTGTTTGTTCACAAATACACTCTGCTGTTAATCAAGCCAGCATTGAAGAAAGCAATGCTTGACAGGTGGGACTCAGAGCTTGAGCTTAGAGTCGACCTGCAGTTGCAGGTAATGCACATCTTCAGACTTTCCAGAACAAAAAGCAGAGCTGGGCTTTGCTAATATAACAGAGAAGGCATCAGAACAATACTAGAGCCAGAACTAGAGTCATGCCCTAGGATGATAAAACCATCCTGGCTACTATAGCTCTTCATCAGAAGCCAATTAGAGAAGGGAGTCATTTCACTGTTAGTATAATCAGGACAAAATGGAGAAACAGTACCTGAATGCCCTGTGCATGTCCCATTAGGGTAATTGGCATTTTTAGTATAATTGGCTTTTCTGTTTTTTCTTAGGTATCTCTGATGATAAGAACTCTGTTTCACTCATCCTTGTAATCTTGCTGAGTGCAGTCTTTAGGACTTAAAAAGTGCTTGATAAATGTCTTTAGGATAAAAAGAAATTCCTGGAATCTCACCAAGAGAGAATTCCTCTTACATAGGTGCTCTATGCAAGACCATTTCCAAGCGTGAGTGCTCATGCTGGCTCTCTATTTTAAGCCCTGAGGTTTTTTCTAGAAACTCTGGATAGCTCTAATAAGTACTTCATGTTCATCTGTCCTCTGTCCACTTGACTTTATCTGTCATGGCAATACTAACCATTTGCTGGAATACCTATGTTTTATACTTTGTCTTATTTTAATAAATTGGAAGCTTCTTAAAAGCAATTCCAGAGTCAAGCCTGTGAAAAGACTATGAGGATATACAAATGTTGTATACATGAGGATATACAATATAATCAGGAAGTCTAAAAGGTCACTCAGTTCCACATTTCTAATATTTTACAACACATTCAATATGCCCATTAACTAATATTTATAAATGTAACTAGAGAATGTATTTGTATTCTAATATAATGAATATATTTGTTTGAAATTATTAAATATTCTCCTGAATACATATTGTATCATTTTATGAACTCTGAGTCCAAAACACTTCTACTAAATCCATACTTGTAATCATATTGATTAACACAGTATTGTCTGAAGACAGTCTGCTAAATCAGCCATTTTTGCACATGTTGTTTTGATGGTGATATTTTAGTCTCGATTAACTTCCAAAATGTATTGAGACAACAAAATCTAGGTCTATATCATGATAGAATCATAAAAATAGTCAAATGTTAGTTTAAAAAACTTTATTTGATTTTGATACTCTTGAAGTATATTTGTCAAGGCTTAAAATTACTTATAAATAAACTTGCAGCAATGATAACCTACCAAAGTTACATTTTCAATTCCTTATAACCTTATAGGGAGAAGGGTTCAGATAAGATGTTGTTATGATAAAAGCAATTATGAGAGCAATGGGAGATGAATCAGAGAATGTGCTTGTTTTTTTTTTCCCCATATTTCATTAATCTCAGGTTTGACTGACAGTTTAAGGAACTCTGGCAATCATCTTTGTTCTTTCTTTTGAGATTTATATATCTATGCAGTACTCATTTTAGTAACCATTAGAGCTACTGAAAATGACATGCTTGATATTTTTCCAGGAATATCATGAGCTTTAAACATACTATAATTCAGTGATAATATTAATCAACAAATCCCATGTAATTAAAGAAAAGCATAATGTTTCTTATTTAGATGCCTAAATCTTCCCTTATTTTTTTTTCTCAAAAGGAAAGCTATAGCATTAAATGGGATACAACCAACAGCTACAAACTTGCATATTCAAGTCCTGCTTTTAAAAAGGAAACAGAGAAAAAGAAAACCATCCTTGTCTAGGCAGGGCTTCAATCAGACACATCTTATATTGTAGTTGAGACCAGAGTGGCAGGTTTTCATTTCAATCTCCCTTGACAAAAAAAAAAAAAAAATATATATATATATATATATATATATATATATATATATATATATATGTAGACCTACTCCTTCCCACTTGTAAACTGCAGGGGAGTGTTGGAATAGAGTTTTCCATACTTGGTAGTGGGTAACTTGCCTATGGTTTAAATGTTCCTCTCAAAAATTGCATGTGGCTGCAAACCCCTTTAGAACCTTGGGTTCTTCTCTAGCTCCTCCATTGGGGACCCTGTGTTCAGTCCAAATGGCTGTAAGCCTTCACTTCAGCCCCATAGAAGGAACAACAATAAGAACCAACCAGTACCCCCAGAGCTCCCAGGGACTTAACCACCAACCAAAGAGTATACAAGGAGGGACTCAAGGCTTCAGCTGCATATGTAGCAGAGGATGGCCTTGTGGGACATCAATGAGAGGTGGGGTCGTTGGCTTTGTGAAGGCTTGATGCCCCCTTTAGGGGAAAGCCAGAATAGGGAAGCAGGAATGAATGGGTTAGTGAGCAGGGGGAGGGGGGATGGGTAGAGAGGTCTTCAGAGGGAAAATGAGGAAAGGGGATAAAGTTTGAAATGTAAAAACAGAAAATACCTCCATCCCATAATCAGCTTCCAAACGCTGACACTATTGCATACACTAGCAAGATTTTGGTGAAAGGACCCAGATATAGCTGTCTCTTGTGAGACTATGCGGGGGCCTAGCAAACACAGAAGTGGATGCTCACAGTCAGCTATTGGATGGATCACAGGGCCCCCAATGGAGGAGCTACAGAAAGTAACCAAGGAGCTAAAGGGATCTGCAACCCTGTAGGTGGAACAACAATATAAAATAACCAGTACACCTGGGAGTTCATGTCTCTAGCTGCATATGTATCAGAAGATGACCTAGTCAGCCATCAGTGGAAAGAGAAGCCCATTGGTTGTGCAAACTTTATATGCCTCAGTACAGGGGAACGACAGAGCGAAGAAGTGGGAGTGGGTGGGTGGGGGAGTGGGTAGGGGAGTGTGTGGGGTACTTTTGGGATAGCATTGGAAATGTAAATGAAATAAATACCTAATTTTCTTTTAAAAAAGAAAATATCTAATAAAACATGGCATGTGGTCAAGTTTTTCATTTCACCTGCATAGATATGTGTGATTTACACCAAAATGATAAGTCCTTAAGAAATGAGATGGAATTCTCAGTGAAGAACACAAGTAAGTTTTTGTGTGCTTTATTGAATTGTAAATTTTGTTTCACATATTTTTAAAAAATAAAACATAGCCTAAAATTTTTAGATTACAAACCAATTCAAAATTCTTTATTTAGGATTTATATGCAATTATACATGTGGCACAACTAAATATTTAATAGAATAAATGATTAGAATAAGCATAGTCTATTTTTTTTATAAGAATCACAATAAAATGGGAAATTTGTAGCTGTCCAGTACATAGTTACCTAACTTAGTTGACTGCTTCTTTCCACGGAGAAAACTTTCCTTTTTATTTGGCTGTGATTTTTTTAAAAAAAAAAAAAAGCATAAAGAATGAAGAAGGCTGGAGGATGCACAGAAGAAAAAAAAAATCAAGCTATTGTCAACATAGCTTGTTTGGGAAAATAAACTCAATCCCTGAAGTTTCAGGGTTTCCTGTAAAGGAATTCCTGGGTTTTGCTCCTCTATCCATGAATCTTTCAGACTCAGTTATTTTTTACCTGAACTAATTCACTTATTTGTTTCAAACATTTAAGTCAACTTTCCACAACTTACCTTCCCATTATCTCTGATAGTATACAGATGCTAACATTAAGGTACTCTTCATGGTAAGATTTCCTGGAGCCAAGGCCAAGTCAATCAAGCAGATAGTAAGGGTGTAAAAGAAGCTGAACCCCAATCTGTCTGAAGAGGAGCTATTGACAGCAAATGCCTGCTAAAGAAGATAGCTAGAGTTACTGTTCTAGGAGGTTGTAGACAACATAGGGCTATTCATAGCACAATGGATGAGCATACACGCATGTGTCGATGGACACCACTATTTGCACTCAGGAAGTTATTAATAAAAAAAATTTTAAAGTGGACATGAAACTAAGAGGAAGATGTAGGGGAGACTTTGGAGGGAGAGGAGGGTGTGGCTGTGGTGTGTACTGTATAAATGTATAGAACTTGCAAAGAACAACTATTTAATATTTAATTTAATATTAACATTATTTAACAGAATATTGGTATTGGAAAATATCAGTAATTACTGATATTTTATTTTTCTAAATGTATTATGTATCAAGTAAGTAATTACAACTTAACTGGTCAATTTGTGTGTGTGTGTGCGTGTGTGTGTGTGTGTGTGTGTTTGTATTCTAAAAAAAAAAAAAAAAAAAAAAAAAAAAACACCATGTTTTTAAAATGATAAAAAAGAGAGTATTTGGTGAAATTTTAAAGCTCTTTTTCTTCCAGGAAACTTCCTCATATATATTATACTATTTCTGAATATATATGCATTTTCCTAGCTAATACAGTTGCTTAAATTGTTTGAGTAACTGTGATTTTTTTTTGTGTCTTTATTCACAAAATTTTGCTTGAATCACAATGTCTACTTACCAATACAAAACTTGTAATTGGACTATTTTTTATGCCAAATACAGATAACGTATTTTAGATATGGAAATACATTCATTAAACATAAGTACAAAAATAAAATAGCATATAATCTAGGACTGGAAAAATTATATAGAGATATGTAGTAGCTATAACACCTATTAGGAAGATTATTTTATCACTTAAATATAAAATATATTAAGTAATGAAGCCATCATTTTACAATAATCCTGTAACTGAGAAATTTATGAGCAATGCTAAAGCTGAACTAGGAAAGACCTCTTGCCTGCATCACAAAGTAAGTTTACTTGGATAATATTTAAGTTTCTCCTCTTCCTACTCAACAATTTTAACTATTCTGTTTTTTATTTGTTAAAATATGGTCATGTCAGTTCTGATTCTATTTAAAGACAGCTGATGTAGAGAATACCTTCTCCATAGAACTTCTGAGTCAGAGTGCCACACCTTTCTGACACTCAGGGATTCTATAATCTCCCCAATGCTCTCTGTTAGGACCCTTTACAGTTTCTACTTAAACTCCAACCTACAGTGCTTATGAGATCAGAAAAAACAAAGCTTGTAGAAACTCAAAAAAATGAAAAAAAAAGACGTTTCTATTATCCTCAACTAAAAAAAAAAAAGCACCCAAGTCTCTATAATTGATTTTTTTGCTAGTTGAAATACAGGTTGCTAACATTTAAACATTATTTAGAAAAGCAGATCACTGCCAATGGGGAATGCATGTAATCCCAGCATACAGGAGTGAACAGCAAAGTACCATGAATTAAAAGTCAGTCTTTGGGTATTTTGTTCTCTCTTCTAAGAAGGACTGAAGTATCCACACTTTGGTCTTCCTTCTTGAGTTTCATGTGTTTTGTGAATTGTATCTTGGGTATTCTGAGCTTCTGGTCTAATATCCACTTATCAATGAGTGCATATCATGTGTGTTCTTTTGTGATTGGGTTACCTCACTCAGGATGGTATCCTCCAGATTCATCCATTTGTCTAAGAATTTCATAAATTGTTATTAAAAGCTGCAAGAGGCCCTTGGTCTTGTGAAGGCTCTATGTCCCAGTACAGGGGACTGCCAGGGCCAGGAAGAGGGGGTGGATTGCTGAGCATGGGGAGGGAGAAGGGATAGGGGTTTTTGGAGGGGAAACTAGAAAAGGGGATAACATTTAAAATGTAAATAAAGAAAATATCTAATTTTTTTTTAAAAAGCCAGACTCTGTCTCAATTAACATAATGAAAAAATAGGTTAACATCTCAAAATATTAATAAAACATTCATAGAGTGGCCTATTGATGACCAATGGCCAATGTAAACGCCATCTCTTACCACTAATCCTAGAATAAACTGAAGTACCTGAAGGGTACAATGTATTTTCCCCCCAGATACCCAGTATTCATCCACTAGCCTAGGCAGTCATAACTGTGATTTTTTTTTCTGTAAGCCTCAATAAAATAAACCTTTGCTGGTGTACAGTTTTCAAGTACCCTGCCAAGTTTCATGCTCTGGCTAGTACATTTCCTCCTCTCTGTTTTGTATTCCATATTGTTTAATGTCCTAAAAGACACTATATTTGACAAACTGCATTCCTCACACTAGCTATTTTATTAACTTCTTTTTTCTTGTCCAACTCTATTTTGGAGAGTATTATTTGAACAGTGTGTATTATACCACTATTGGAAGAGTTATATACATTCAAGATTATGACTCATGTAAATTTAGTAAAACTCTAGAAAATAACCGTGGCATAAGTTGCTGATATGAACCAATGCTCACTTAATCACTGAATGATGTGCTCCAAGGTGCAAAGCTGAGCTTTGGTTTTGTTTTAATGATGCTGACACATGTGGAAAGAACCTGAGCCTTGAGTATCCCAGGCAAGCACTGGATCTCCAGCACTATATATCGCTTAGACACATTTTTGTTGTATTGCCAAGATTCAGCTCAAACTTCTGAACTCAAGCAATCCTCCCTAGTAGCTGCTATTACAGTCATCCAATCCATGGTCAGTGAACCGAATTATTGACATCCTCAGCTACTAGTCCAGTTAAATCATTTTCTGAAAACTCATCAAGTTGAAGTGCATCCACTGATGAGATCTGTTGTACAGAAATGTCCCTCTTTTGGTTGACAGATAAATCAGTCATGGCTTAGGACATCTAGAGCATGGAGATGCTGATACCTAACCTTTACTTCTGATGCCTTCATGTGCTCTAAACTCACCTAGGGCTCTGTTGAACATATCCATAGTTCTGGGCTCATACTGTAGGGAATCTGAATTGACAAGGTGGGAACTTGAAATCTGCTTCTTTGAAGAGATTCTGCTGGTTCTGATGAGTGGTTTTCATGTCACACAGCAGTCAATCAAATCACTACTTAAACTTCTGCATTAATATTTCACAAGTTGGTGCTATTTAACATCAAACCAACTATTTGAATCAATAATACATCAGAAATGTATATAAAACTGACTTGTTTTATAAATTTAGCTGAATATACCCTTTAGTGCAGCATGTGATAAATAGTCTCAGTATTTTGTTATTATTCAACATATGTTAAAGGAAAATTTTCAATTATTCCCTTGGAAATACATGATGTATTTTTTTTAAAAAAAAACTAAATACTTAAGATTCATTGTTTTAAAAAATAGAACTGTGAAAAAAATTAAAACTGAAATCAAAGAACATTCTTCAGTTGTTATATTTGTACATACTTGTGTGTGTTTTTTTTTTCATATTTTTAATGAGAAGAAAGAGGTAAAAAAGTTCAACCTTTTAATTTTAAAATTATTAAGGGTTCCAGTTAATGGCACACTCATTAAAGAAAACTCTGTGAGTTGCTTAATATAGTTTAATGGCACCAAGTTGTATCATAAAACAATGGACTAAGACTATTTTAAAAACTATCTGGCCTTCAAAAAAGGAATTTTACATGTCTAAATAGATGACAAAACAGAGTTTCAGTAAGAACTTGGAAAATTTCTATGCATAATATCTAAGCACCCATGCAGTATGAGCATAGTGAGGTCAGCTAACATACAAAGAGTGTTCTGATTTGTGTCTTTAGATAAAATTGTCCAGAGCAGTATAATCAGGATTTATATTTGTACTATTAAGTTATTTTAATTTTAAAACAAATAGCATTTGATTCACACAGAGTTTGGTTCACTCCTTCTGCAACTGAGCTCTGTGAGCCCATCCCAGTCATAGAGAACAGGCACACCTGCCTGTGGTCGAAGTTCTCGTTGACCTTGGGAACACAGCAGTTTCAACGCAATCGTCTCACTGAGGAAGGAGGAAACCATATGTGAACGTACATTAACCGCTCTTAGCCCACATCATGATGATCATACCCTTGGCTCTGGTTTGGAGTCTGAGCTGAGGAATTTGGCCTGAGCTTCCACATACTTAGCCAGGACAGACTGATAAAGAGGTGCAACATTAGCTTAATCAGCTGCTCTACGTTTCCAAATTCCCCCCAATATGTTCCTCATGAGTTTGCTTCCAGTTGATAGAGAGAATGAACTCATTCCCAGTTTTAGTTTATTTTTCTAAAATTGGTTTCCCATGTGTTACGGAGGATTGAACTCAGAAAATATAACTAACAACAACCACCCATACATAACCCATATATATGAGACTATATTTACTGCCTGGAATAAGATGAAAATTTTTGTACTTTATTTCTTAAATTCACAGCAGTTCTCCATATCTGGCTATTTTCATTACCATTACTATACACATAAGATGCTACGGTCCAAAAAAACTCAGCAGTTCACGTAATGCTGGAATCATCACAAGATAGAGATAAGATAATGAAGGTCTTCCTGACCTCCTACCTCCCTCGGTTGTCTGTTTCCATTCTTTCTGATGGCCCTCAGGGTTTCAGTCCTTTATCCTCACCCAATACCAGAGCAGGTTCCCCTCTGCCCCTCACCATCCACTTTCCCTCCCAGGTCCCTCCTTCCCTACCCACTGGTGATTGCTTTCTTCTCCCTCCCAAGTGGAACTGAGGAGTCCTAACTTGGGCCCTTCAGCTTGTTGACCTTTTTAAGTTCTGTGGACTGTATCTTGGGTATTCTGTACTTTGGGAGGGCCTAATAACCACTTATCAGTAAGTACATACCAGGTATGTCCTTTTGAGTCCGAATTACCTTACTCAGGATGACATTTTTAGTTCGATTAATTTGCCTGCAAAACTCAGGATGTCCCCATTCTTAATAGCTGAGTAGTATTCCATTGTGTAAATGAACCAAATGTCTGACAGTATGCAGAGGGAACTAATAGAGCCCACCTGCAGCAGGAAGACAGGGCATCAAGTGAGGGAGGGGGTTGCCATCTCACAGTCAAAACTCTGGCCCATAATTGTTCCTATCTGAAAGAATTTCAGGGATGGAAATGGAGAGGTGCCTTAGGAAAAGATCCATCGACAGGCCTAAAGTGGGATCCAGCTTTGGGATCCAAAGTGAGGTGCCAAGCAAGGCCTGACACTATTACTGAAGCTATGGAATGCTCACAAAAAAGGATTTATCATGACTTCCCTTCAAAAGATACAACAAGCAGCTGAAAGAGTCAGATGTAGATATTTGCACCCAACCAATGGACAGAAGCTGCTGACCCCAGTGGTTGAATTAGGGAAGGCTGAAAGAAGCTGAGGAGGAGGACCAGCAGCCTCAATTAACCTGTACCCCCGAGATCTCTCCAACACTGGACCACCCACCAGGCAGCATATACTAGTTAATGTGAGGCCCCCAAGACATACAGCAGAGAACCTGCCAAGTCTGGGTTCAGTCAGAGAAGATATACCTAATAAAGAGACAGGAGGCCCCAGG
This sequence comes from Mus caroli, assembly GCF_978045245.1. Taxonomy (NCBI): domain Eukaryota; kingdom Metazoa; phylum Chordata; class Mammalia; order Rodentia; family Muridae; genus Mus; species Mus caroli. The sequence goes on from NW_028227264.1 coordinate 34,667,929, forward strand.
GAGTTTAGAGTGGGGTAGGAGTGGGGAGTGGGGACATTCTCATGGAGATGGAGGTGGGTGGGGAAGAGGTATGTGATGTGGACCAGTCAGAGGGTGGATAGGCGGGGAGCAGGAATAAAATTTGGAATGTAAAATAAATAAATAAATAAATAAAATGTTTAAAAAGAAATAACAATGATCTAGGAGTAGTGTTTCATAGTTTTTACCTTTTATATTTTATATTTTTAAAAGTAGTCAGTTAATTGTTCTGCGTTAAAACACTTGTCTAGCATATATGACAGCTTGGCTTCAATATCTAGCACCAAAAGAATCTAATATAGCATGCAGGCAACATTTATATAGTTTTACCTGTACGTTGTTTTTAGTGGTTTACCTGTATGAACTCATTCTGTATAGAAAGTATAATTTTAACTACATCAGCACCATGTGTCAGTGTCATCATTATCATCATTGCCACTACAGGTAGAGATGCTGAGGAATATATAAAGTTGAAAGCTGATAAATGAAGGACCAATGACTTAACACAAGTAAGTCATTTCAAAATTGGCAAGCTTAATCAGAATGGTATAGAAACACTAAATAGGTTCCAACTAGCCATTTTTAGCTATTAAAACAAATGAAACTCCATGCTCCTAATACTATAACATGAAATAACATCAATGTAATTTCATTTTATAAAAACTAACACCCCAATTATACCTGCAACAAACAGGGAAGGGATACCCACTAGACATCAGAAGTCCTTACCTGTATACGAATTCTGAGTCTTTTATAAAACATAAAGGTAAGAGTTTAGACTCCTGAGCAGACCTAAATGGCACAGAATAATCAGCAAGTGTCAACCATGATGGGGGTGGAGGTGACACTAAGCACAGTGTTCATTATGCTGACTCTTCTAGATTTGACCTTACAGCTAGAATGAAGCAAGATAAATGTAATCTGATCAAAAATAAGTGTCATGAGGTGGTATGCCACATTGTAAATCCTCCATAACATAATATAATGGAGTACTAAATTCTCTTAGACTAAATTTGCTGTATGTTCAGTTCTAATGAGTTTATCTCATTTGAGGCAGAAAAAGTTGGAGATCAGTGTTTTTGATGAGAGTGGGCCACAGTGCTGCTGAGTTCTGATTTGCTCTGCAAAGTCACAAGGTTTGTTACCAAACACCAAAACTGCTAAAAGAAAGAGATTTATACATCTTCAGAAGAAAGGATCTTGGAGTGTTGATTTATTTAATAAACAGACTAATGTTTCTGCAGTACTCAGGCTGTTTAAAGTGGAGAATCAGCATGAGCTTTCTCCTCCCTCAGACCATCCTTTCAACTTCTCAAAGGAGCTCAGCCCTGGACAATTACAGGGTTGCCATCCCAGCAGCTGTCCCTGTTGCTTGGTAGTGATCTTCTGTGTGGACTCCAGAGGGACATGCCAGAGCAAGTTAACATTAGGTCTGCATGTTGTCTTCTGAAATACATAGGTTTATGGTACTATAAAAAAAAGTAAAATACCTGTTTTTTTTTTCTTAGAAATCTTAGGTTTACCATTGCTGTTATGTGATTAACCACTCCTATTCTGATATAAATAATTTGTATAAAATTAACGAAGCACACAAAGAAGAAATACTTCAAATCAATAAATAGAAAAAATGAAATTGATAAACTGTACACATTTAAAATGAATGAATCATCTTCTTAGGTCAAACATGTGACATAGTTTAAGACTTGTAATATCTTATTTAGGCGTTAGAAGGTAATCAGTTGACTATTAAAACAAAATTCTCTTGGTCTCCTTTTTACAACTATCTACTTAAGATCCAGAATCTATTTTCCTGAATTTGCCTACTTACTAAATTCAAGAAATGATTTCCCATTAAATGTCTTTAAAATTCAAAATACATAATATTCAAGAATTATGTATTAATTATGACGACTTTCAAAAGTTAGTTTCAGAACCTACATCATTTTTCCTTTTGGAATAAAAATTCTGCAACTTAGGTGGCATGGCACCATTGAAAACAGCCTGCCATATGCTTTTGATTTCACTGAGAGACATGCCATCTGCTGCCACATTAAATAATGATTCAAAAAATATTTGAAGCAAGAATGGCAGAAGAATACGGCCAAATGCAAGACTTGTGCCCACCAGCCACGGTCTGGTATATGTCCTCAGTAGGAGTGTTGATTCTCTCTAGTAATAAAGTTGAATCCAGAAAGAACTAAGTGAAGTTTCCCTTTATTGTGGGTTATGAACTGAACACAGTGCCATTCACCCAGCATGGTTATTGATACAGATTTATAAAAAAATCTTTGACATAAAAGTGAAAACCAAATATATCAATAGTGAGTCTATTTATATTTTAAAGGAGTTTTGGCCCAGCAACTGGGATTAAGACAAAGAAAAAATTTATGCAGTTAATTTATTTTTAAAAATCTACTAAATTCATGGAATTTGAAGACAAAAGAACATAGTTAGAAATAAGACTTCAAAGATCATATTTTGCTGGAGAAAATAAATGAATAAATTTTTTTACTATATTCTATCAGGTGCTAAATCACACAAGTGTGTATTTTAACTACACATAATAAATCCCTTAAGATTCCCAGAGAACAGAGGTAATTTTTCTAAGAAGCTTAAAACGAGAAATCTATCTCAAGTCCATCCAGACAATGACTTTACAGTATTTTTGCCAAAAAGAAAAAGGAGCAGAATGAAATGTTCATTTCCAAGGAAATGTTTAACAAGTAGCTACATGATTCCTTCGTTTTGTTTACTTGAAAGGAGAAATATGTCTATCTATTGTGCCAAATTTTGACAGAGACAACACCAATATGAACAAGGCTACTTGAGTTTGGCCAAAATCTTTCTCGTAAAATAGAAATAAAAGAATCAAGCACTGAACTGCAAGCTTGGCTTGAGAATGAGATGTCATGCTGTTTCACAATTTTATAACAATACTCTTGAAATATTTAAAACCAGATAACCAAAGGACAATCTTCTTCCAGGTAATAAAATCATCACATTTCTTTTAAAAATTAAAACTTAACAATAAAATTGAAAACTACAACCTAATGTAAGCCCATAGTACTAAAATTCTACTCCCCAAAATACCAGTTTTATTTATCAAGTTTCTATGTTTGCTTCAGTCTACAAAGTTTATGAAGCCAGTTTTTGAAAATTACTTAACAGGCAACTGAATAAAAACATTATAACAATTATTAACAATGAATATATGTATTTATACTATGCTTTTATCTGGTTTATAAACAAAATGCTCATTTTACATATAAGGAAACTAAAGCTTGGTAGGATAACTACCTACCTAAAACCAGATCATTAGTTTTTATCATAATCAAAGTGAGTCTTAAGATACTATGTTGGGAGGAGCTGGAGAGATAGCTTTAGGGTTAAGAGCACTGGCTGCTCTTTCTTTTATTATTTTATTTTATTTTTAATTTATATTTTATGGATTTATATTTCTAATGTTAACCCCTTTCCCAAATACCCCTCCAGAAAACCCATATCCCATCCTCCCTCACCCTTCTTCTAAGAAGGTGCTCCCCTCCCCACCCACCCACTCCTGCCTCCATGCCCTGGCATCCCCCTACACTGGAGCACCAAGCCTTCACAGGACTAAGGGTCACTCCTCCCATGGATGCCCTAAAAGGCCATCTCCTACTAAATATGCTGCTGGAGCCATAGGTCCCTCCACGTGTACTCTTTAGTTGGTGGTTTAGTCCCTGGGACTTCTGGGGGGTTCGGTTGATTGATATTGTTGTACTTCCTATAGGTTGCAAACCCCTTCAGCTCATTAAGTCCTTTCTCTAACTCCTCCATTGGGGACCCTCTGCTCAGTCCAATGGTTGGCTACAAGCATTCACCTGTATTTCTCAGGCTCTGGCAAAAACCTCTCTGGAAACAACTATATCAGGCTCCTATCAGCAAGCACTTCTTGGCATCCTCAATAGTGTCTGGGTTTGGATCCCAAGATGGGGCAGTCTCTGCATGGCCTTTCCTTCAGTCTCTGTTTTACACTTTGTCTCCTATTTCCTGCCTTGAGTATTTTGTTTCCCTTTCTAAGAAGGACAGAAGCATCTACACTTTGGTCTACCTTTTTCTTGAGCTTGAAGTCTGTGAATTGTAACTTGGGTATTCCAAGCTTTGGGCTACTATACACTTAACAATGAGTGCATCCCATGTGTGTTCTTTTGTGATTGGCTTATCTCACTCAGGATTATATTTTCTAGTTCCATCCATTTGTCGAAGAATTTCATGAAGTCATTGTTTTTGATAGCTGAGTAGTAATCCATTGTATAAATATATCACATTCTCTGTATCTAATTCCTCTGTTGAAGGACATCTGGGCTCTTCCCAGCTTCTGGCGATTATAACTAAGGTTTCTATGATCATAGTGGACAATGTTTCCTTGTAATACATTGGAGCATATTTTTAATATATGCCCAGGAGTGGTATAGCTGGATCCGCAGGTCATACTATATCCAATTATTAGAGGAACTGCCAGACTGATTTCCATAGTGGTTGTACCAGCTTGCAATTTCAACAAGAATGGAGGAGTGTTTCTCTTTCTCCACATCCTCTCCAGCATCTGCTGTCAACAGAGTTTTTGATCTTAGCCATTCTGACTGGTGTGAGGTGGAATCTCAGGGTTGTTTTGATTTTCATTTCCCTGATTACTAAGTATGCTGATAATTTCTTTAGATGCTTCTCAGTCATTCAGTATTTCTCAGTTGAGAATTCTTTTTTTATCTCTGTACCTCATTTTTAATAGGGTTATTTGGTTTTCTCAAGTCTACCTTCTTGAGTTCTTTGTATATATTGGATATTAACCTTCTATCAGATGTAGGATTGATAAAGATCTTTTCCCAATATGTTGGTTGCCATTTTGCTCTATTGACAGGGTCCTTTGCTTTAGTCTCCCATAAACCTGAAGCAGGCTAAGCCAGAATTTGACTTTGCTGCCACTAAGAAGATTATCTAGGGTGGAGCCTTCCTCCCTAGATCACTCTATTGTTCAGCTACTGCCACTGTTCCTCTTCAAGATACTGTTACCTGCTGAGAGCCCCCCCCCCCCCCAGGCTATTCTGGAAACTACACCCTATCCTGCATGTCATCAACTGCAGCTGGTTCCAGGCTCCAAGGATGAATTGGTGGAATGGACTTTCTCCCCTTTTCTTTATAAAGAGTGTTCCCTGACATTAAAGTTGAACCTTGAACAGACTAGCATGTCTGAGTTCCATTATTTCTCAACCTGCCTAGGCTCCCTCTTTTCTTCCAGATTCCAAGATGCCTTCCAGGCTCAAACCCGGACATGTGAGCCGCTGGCTGGCCTCAACCTTATAGATACTTTACATTTTATAATGTCCATGTGTACATTTTTTATCTTAGAGCATAAGCTATTGGTGTTCTGTTCAGGTAAATTCCCCCTGTGTTCATGTGTTTGAGGCTCTTCCTGACTTTCTCTTCTATTAGTTTCAGTGTATCTGGTTTTATTTGGAGGTCCTTGATCCACTTGTACTTGAGCTTTGTACAGGGAGATAAGAATGGATCAATTTGCATTCTGCTGACCTCCAGATGAACCAGCACCATTTGTTGAAAATTATGTCTTTTTTTTTTTTTTTTTTTTTTGACAGGATGATTTTAGTTCCCTTGTCAAATATCAAGTGACCATAGGTGTGTGAGATCATTTTTGGGTCTTCAACTCTATACCATTGACCCACCTGCCTGTCTGTATACCAATACTATGCAGTTTTAATCACAATTGCTCTGTAATGCAGCTTGAGGTCAGGGAGAGTGATTCCCACAGAAGTTCATTTATTGTTGACAATAGTTTTTGCTATCCTGTGTTTTTTGTTATTCCAAATGAATTTGAGAATTGCTTTTTCTAACTCAGTGAAGAATTGAGTTGGAATTTTGATGTGGATTACATTGAATCTGTATATTCCTTTTGACAAAATGGCCATTTTTACTACATTAATCCCGTCAATCCATGAGTCTAGGAGATCTTTCCAACTTCTGAGATCTTCTTCGATTTCTTTCTTCAGAGACATAAAGTTCTTATTGTATAGATCTTTTACTTGCTTGGTGAGATTCACACCAAGGTATTTTATATTATTTTCTCACTTAATATATTCTTATTATGCTCCCCCCAACTTTACTCCCCTCTGTTTCTACCTGCTTTTCCTTCCATTTGGATCCATCTCCTTTCTGCCTTTCATTCAGAAAATAATCAGGCTTCTATGAGATAAGAATGAAATAAAGTATAAGATAAAACAAAAACTTACACATCTAAATTGGAAAAAGCAAGCAAAGAGAAGTTAAAGGGTTCAAGAGAAGGCACAAGAAATAAATAACTACTCATTCACACAATAAGGAATATCATAAAAACAATAAACAGAAAAAAATGTGTGTATGTGTATGTATATATATATATATATATATATATATATATATGCTGTAGGAAAGGAATAGGGGAGGAGAGAGATAATAAAAATTTAAATTAAGGTAATTTTGAAAACAGGGGGTAATTCAACACTGAAACAAAAATCCTCTAAAGGTGCCATGAATTTTTTTCTGCTGGCGCTTACTGTTGAATATTCAGCCTACTCTTTTCTTTTTTTTTTTTTTTAAGTTTGTTAGGTTTCTTTCTTTTTTTTAACTTATTTTTATTATATGTAAGTACACTGTCTTCAGATACTCCAGAAGAGGGAGTCAGATCTCATTATGGATGGTGAACCACCATGTGGTTGCTGGGATTTGAACTTTGGACCTTCGGAAGAGCAGTCAGGTGCTCTTACCCACTGAGCCATCTCACCAGCCCTTTGTTAGATTTCTTTATTTCTTTTTTTCTTTTTTTTTATTAGATATTTTCTTTATTTACATTTCAAATGCTATTCCCATTCCTAGTTTCCCTCCTGAAAAGCCCCTATCTTCTCCCCACTCCCCCTGTTCCCCAACCCACTCACTCCTGCTTCCTGGCCTGGATGCAGCCTACTCTTAAGACTACTTTGTTTGTCCAGTGAGCCTTCCTTAAAGGAATTCTTTCATTTACAAGTGGTTATCAATTGGTTATAGTTTCTAGGCTAAAGATGGGGTTGTGTCTACTGCTTTCTGTTCTAGGATCCCATCCATTATGGATCAATGCAGGCCCTGTGCATGCTACCTCAGTCTCTCTCTCAATCATGCTGATTTAAAAGACCTTGTTTCATTTATGTCTCCCTATTCCCACTGGATCTTACGCTACTTATGCCTCATCTTCTACAGGGTTCAGTGAACCCTGGTAGAAGGTATTACATGGAAAAACCTCAATGAAGGATGGGTGTCCAGGGCCTCTCACTCTCTATACAATATCGGTGGTTTCTGATGCAGGAGAAGGCTTGTCTGATGGTGGCTGAACAAGGTGCTAATTTATGAATATAGCAAAATGTTATTAGAAGATATTTTTTCTTTTGCTCTGCTTTCTAGAAAAGTGGTATTTGGTTTTACTCTAGGCTTTTATGCTATCTAGTCTCTGAGTCTTGGTTAACCAAGGAATGTCCGTTGCAGGGTCCATCTCAAGAAGTGGTCAAATCAAATATTGGTTGGTTATTTGAACAAGCATTGTGCCACCATTACCCTACCATATATTGCAAGTATTGCACCATTGTAAAGATAGGGTTTGTGGATGGCTAGGTGTTTATTTACTTATTTTGATAGAGTATAGAGTACCAGCAGGAATACAGTCGCGAGAGATCTATGTAAGTATCAGATCATCTTCAAGTTCAATGAACTGTATAAGTATTGTCTTCATCAGTGGGGCTCTGTTGTCAGTTTGTGGAGAGCAACCTATGTTTTTGGCAATGACCTGACATTTGGGGAGATTTCTGTGGTTCCCCATTAGCCAAAAACTCAATTAGATGTAACTCAACTTCAGTATCCAGTATCCAGTATCCTTTGGTGACAAGGGCAGTTGTGACTGTCTCTCCCATTATTTGACAATTTCATTTAGATCTCCTTCATATATATATGAAGGAGAATGAATTTTTTACTGAAATAGGTTTCCTCACTCCATCTCAAATGACTCTCTGTTTTAGAAGTCTCTCTCTATATTCCCTCCCTCTTCCCACTCTTTACTCCCAATCCCCACCTGAACTTCCTGATCCAGTTCCCTTTCTACACGTTACTATCTATTCTATTTTCTTCACCTACATGAGAAGTAATTGTTCCCCCTAGTCCCTTATCCTCTACCTAACTTCTGTGGTTCTAGGAATTATAATTTGGTTATCATTGATTTATCAGCTAATATCTATATTTGAGCAAATACATACCATATTTGTCTTTATGGGTCTGAGATATCTCATTCAGAATGACTTTTAAATCGTCGCATCTATTTACATGTGGAATTCATTGTTTTATTTTTATTGATGCCTAAGTAATACTCTATTGTATATGTTTATATCATAATCTTTATCCCTTCCTCTCCATTGAGGGCCATCTAAGTTGACTGCAATTTCTAAGTAATGTGAAAATAGCAGCAGTGAACATGGTTGAATAAATGTCCTTATGGTAGGATGGAGCATCTTTTAGGTATATGCCCAATTCTGGTACAACTGGATCTTTAGGTAGACTGACTACCATCTTCCTGAGTAATCACCACACAGATTATTATAGTGACTGTATAAGTCTGCACTCCCATCAGCAATGGAGGAGTATTCCCCTTATGCCACATCCTCAGCAGCATGAACTGTCACTTGTCTTATTAATCATAGGATATACTATGAAATGTAATAGTAGTTTTGATTTGCATTTCCCTTATGGTTAAGGATGTTGAACATTTCTTTAAGTGTTTCTCAACCATTTGAGTTTCCTCAATTGAGAATTCTCTGTTTATATCTGTACCCCATTGTAATTGAGTTATTTTATTTTTTAATATTTAGCTTTTATGGGTCATGAAATATTTCAAATATTAGCCCTTGCATTGATGTGTAGTTAGTAAAAAAAAAAAAAACTCTCCCTTTCTGTAGGCTGCTACTTTGTCCAAATTATGGAATCCTTTACTATCCATAAGCTTTTCTGTGTCATGAGGTTTTGTTTATTAATTGTTTATCTTAGTACCTGTGTTAATGGTATTCTGTGCACCCTACTTCCTCTTCTATCAGGTTCTGTCTATCTGATTTTATGTTGAACTCTTTGTTCTGTTAGGAGAAGAATTTTGTGCAGGGTGATTAGTATGTATCTACTTGCATTTTTCTACATGCAATTTGGCCAGACATCAATTTGGTCAGCTCCATTTGTTGAAGATGCTGATTATTTTCCTGCATGTATTTCTGGGTTCTTCGTCAAAAAATAAGATGTCTGTATGTTTATGGATTTATGTAACGGTCTTCAATTCTATTCCATTAATCAACATGTCTGGAGTCGTGTGTGTGTGTGTGTGTGTGTGCTAAGAGCATACTGTTATTATTAATACATATCCATAGTGCAACTTGCCAGAACTTGACATTTTTACCTTGTTAATCATATAAATCCATGAGCAAGTAACATCTTTCCATTTTTTTATATCCTCTACAATTTCCTTCCTCATTGTTTTGATATTTTATTCTACAAGTCTTTCCCTTGCTTGGTTAAAGTAACACAAAGATATTTTGAATTTATATTTATTAGGGTGTAACTTTAATTTTTTCAAAGCCTATTTTTAGTGATGGTTCTTAAATTCTTTAACCTCCATTTTAGTCCACCACCTACCAGAAATAGTGGGAAAAAAGATACCTGGGAAGTGAGCCTGTTTAGAAAGGATCTTAGGAGAAACTGCCATCTGTGTTGTCTGGAAATTGGCAGTTGATTTCACAGGTTAGCAGTGGCAGCTTGATCTACTCGCAAACCCTTCAAGGATACAACAGCAGTCTAGTTCAGTAGAGTTGGGATAGCAAACCTTAATCAGCAGCTGTGAGTGACATGACCTAGCAGAGACAGCCAAGCCTCAGCCTTGGCTCTAATCAGCAAGAGGGACCAGAAGGCATCCCAGGGAAGTTCTCAGATGTGCTTCTCTCAGGGTAGTGAAGATCAGTGAAAACTTTGAGACCTACAAGTGTTGCACTGCTGTTTCTATAAACATCCCAAGCTCCACCTCTGTCACTGTTTGTCCATCCAGTCTTATTTATAGCCTCCAAATATCACATGTTCTCCACATTTCTTGCCTCAGCACATGTCTTGTCTCAGCTGACATCACTCTGCCAATCAGCCCGAGTCCACAAAAGCTGCAAGAAAGTGCAGTACACCATGAGATGTTTTTTTGATATATTTCTCTCTATGGAGTCCCAACAAATGAAGTTCAATTACACAATATAAGGTGGGCTAATACATGCATGTAGTTAGAAAAGAATCCTTCATCCTGTGTCTTTTCATGTGCTTGCTTTAGCAGAACATTCTTTAACCTATGTCTGTTTCAGTTAAATGTTCCTTCATGAGTCTGCCTTAATCTTCCATGAAAACATTCCTTCACGTGTTTCCCTTAGCAAAACACCATCCAACATAACTGACTTTACATACAAAGAACCTTTAAGTTTCTACTTTATTGGTGCTATTGTGAAAGGTGTTATTTTTCAGATATCTTTCTCGGTCCATTTGTCATTTTTATATAGGAGGGTTACTTTGATTTTTTTGAAAATTAGTTCTGTATCTACCTGCTTTGCTGAAAGTTTTATAGGCTCTTAGAGTTTTCCAGGGGAATTTTTAGGATCACTTTTATATACTATCTTATCATCTTCAAATAAAGGTATTTTGACTTTTTTCTTTCCAAATTGTATCTGCTTGATCTCTTTCAGTTTCTGTAGCTAAAACTTTAAGTAATATATTGAACAGTTATACAGAGAGTGAACAATCTATACTTGTTCACTATTTTAGTGTAAATCCTCTGAATTTCTCTCCATTTAATCTGATTTTAGCAGTAGGCTTGCTTTAAACTGTCTTTATTATGTTCCCCTTTTATTCTTAATCTCTTCAGGACTTTTATCATGAAGAAGTGTTAAATTTTAGCAAAGGTCTGAAATAGTCATGTGGTTTTGGTCTTTCAGCATACGATTCAAGCTAGTGTAGCCATTTTATTATCTGATAAAACAGGTGCCAAACCAAAACAAGTGAGAAGAAATATAGAAATATATTATATACTCATGTTTGTAAAAGAAGCATCACTAGAGTTTAAATCATATATTGATACTCACTGATAGGGTAGACTTCAATTCCTCAATCTTGTTAAAAGATAGATTATCCAAATAAAAGGTAAGTAGAGAAATTCTGGACCTAATTGATACTGTAAACCAAATGAACTTAACAGATATTTGAGACTATTTCTTTCAAAGAGTATATGTTGGAAGCAATCCTGTTTGAATGTTAACTGCCTTGTCAGCCATAAGTGCTTACTTACAAAGTCTTGGCCTTAGTGGGAAAGTATTAGATTAGTTGAGATTTCTGTAGTAAAAGTTGATATTTCTGTAGGAAAGTACTACCCCCAGTTAAGAACAAATAGCTATAGATCTTGTGGCAGGTACCTAGCAACCCACTCTGTTCTGTTCCTCCTGCTGAATGTTTTACCTAGACAATATCCTGCTTTGGGGAATAGGTGCATTCCTCCCAAAACAAAGCAACTATGCAACATCCCCCTCCCCATATCATGCCTCTATGGGTATAAAACCTGCCTGGGAAAAATAAAATTTGTCACCTTGATGAATGAGACTTGCTGTCTATTCTTCATGTTTCTTGCCCCCCCCCCATTCTCTCCACAGGTGGTTCCTCAGACCCGGTTCAACTGTCCCTCGGCATGGGACAAATATAAACCATCTTTTCAGATCCTCGTGGAACTTTCTCCCAAGTCACCCTCATACTTGGACACAAAGCAAGTCTCAATATATAAACATATTGAAATAACTCCTTGTATTCTACCTGACCACAAAAGATTAAAGTTAGAGACCAATAGCAGAGAAAACTGACAAACTCCTGGAAACTGAACAACTATCTAATGACAGGAAAATGAGTAAAGACACAAATTATGAAATACGTAAGACTTTCCAGAATTGAATGAAAATGACAACACAACATATCTAAACTTACATATGCAAACTTATACAGCATAATGTCTAAGAGACAAGTTTATAGCCCTAAGTACTCACATATAAACAGATTGGAGAGATCACATACATACTTACCACCAAGGAAATGCAAATCAAAATTTCTTTGATATTCCATCTTATACCTCACAATCTACAACACAAGTGATACCACATGCTGGCAAAAATGAAGAAGAAGGGGAGCACTCCTCCATTGCTGGTGGGAGTTCAAATTTGTACATCCACTCCTGAAATCAATATGGCAGTTCCTTCAATAATTGGGAATGGATCTACCTCAAGACCAAGCTGTACCATTCTAGGACATACGCCTAAAGGATGCTCCATCCTACCACAAGGACACTTGCTCAAGTGTCAACAGAGTTGTTTTATTTATAATAGCCAGAAATGTCCCTCAACTGAAGAATGGATAATGAAAATGTGGTAGTTGTATACTATGGAGTATTAACTCAACTGTAACAAACAAAACCATGAAATATACAGTCAAGTTGATGGAACTAGGAAAAAATAGTCATTCTAAGTGAGGTAGCCCAGACAAAGAATAAAACATATGGTATATATTCACTTATAAATGGATATTAGCTGTTAATTATATGATAATCATGCTACAATCTACAGCCCCAGAGACACTAACAAAAAGGGGGGCTCTAGGTGGGATGTATGGATCCCTTTTGGAAGGGGAAACAGAATAAATTTTGGAGCTATAATGGGAGCAAGTGGGGCTACCAATAGGAGAGATCAACTGAGGGGAGAAGGATAGAAGGAAAGTGCTTGGGAAGAAATTACTGGAATTTCAGGGTATTTGAGTAGGGGTAGAAAACTTGTGCAGTGGAAATGCTTTGGAATCTATGAGCATGATCCTAGTGATGACTCCTAGCAATGGAGGATAGAGAGACTGAACTTTTCATAGTCTTTAACAAGGTAAGGCTCCCAGTGCTTGTACTAGAACTCCGACCCAGCATGATACCTTAGACCTACATTTTTTTCTGCCTGCAAGCTATGATGTGGCAATGGTAGTTCAGAATTTATGCAAGTGGCAAACCAATGACTGGGGCAACTTGATTCTCACTCACAATAGGGAGACCATGCCTGACACTGCCTCTGGGAACAGAAAGCACAGGCTAGATAGCTCAGAGACTAAGATAGAAACAAACACAACTGGTAAAAGAAATCAATAAAATGATTCCTACTGATGATCTGCTATATTCATGGATGGGTGCCTGGCCCAGTTATCAGCAGAGGGGCAGCCTCTGGCAGATAATGAGAGCAGATGTAGAGACCCACAGCATAACATTAAGTGGAGAGAGCAGAAGTCTCCAATGGGTACTTCCCCTCAGAACTGAAGCTACAGCCACCCGATGAAAGAGAGGAAGAATTGTGAGAACCAGAGGTGTAGAGAATCCTGGGAAAGCAATAGCTTTGGACTCATCTAAGCAGGACTCATTGGGGCTCACATATCCTGAAGCAGTAATAATGAACCTATGAGTCTGTGCTAGGTCCTCTGCATGTATGTTGTAGTTGTTGGCTTGGAGTTTTGGGGTGACTCGTGATAAGGGGAGTGGGGGTGTCTTTAACTCTTTTGCCTTCTATTGGGCCCCTTTACCTCCTAAGAGCTTTCCTCACTAAGCCTTTATGTGAGATCTTGTGCCTGGTCTTATTGTATCTTGTGCCAAGTATGATTGATGTCCCTGATAGACCTGCTCATTTCTGGGGAAGAGACAGGGTGGACCTAGTGGACAAGAATGGGAAGGGTGGAACTGGGAGGTGCTGAGGGAGAATAAGCTGCAGTCAAGTTGTATTGTATGAAAGCAGAATAATTTTTTAAAAATTCAGGCAGCATTAAAGGAGTCAAATAAAAAGATGAAACATGCTAAATTATTTAGACAAAATCTTTTGAGTAGTAACCCTCAGACCTGTATTACTTCCATCATTTCTAGTAATGCTTTAAAATAATATTATAAAAATAAAAGAAAAAATAAAGCATCAAAAGCTGAGGTATACCCACAAAGAAAGTAGAAAAGAAAGTTCCTTGGAGACAGATCTGAATCCAAACGTCCCAGACTGTTAGACTGTGATTCTATATGACAGGAAGTAGAAGGATTTAGAGAGTCAATAGGAGAATTCCTACCACTAATCTACATTCTGGTACCTGCAGCTTCTTACTCACAAGGAAATCCCCCTTCACCTTTTCAGACTATTAAAAAAATGTTTCCCAGAATTTTTTCCTACAGAAAGAATTTTTATAATGAAAGAATTCAAGTATTGAGGCCCTTGATCCATTTGGTGTTGAATGCTATGCAGGGTTAAAGATGAGGATTTTGTTTCATTCTTCTGTATTGACACCCAGATTTCTCAGGACCATTTGATGAAGATGTTGTCTTGTTTTCCAAGTATACTTTGGGCATCTTCATCAAAAATAAGGTAGTTGCAGTTCCTTGATTCTATTTCATTGACCAGCATCTATATTTGTCCTTCTACTAAGCTGTTTCTATTATGATGTTATATTATAGCTTGAAATCAAGTACAGAGACAGCACTTTCTTCTATTATGATGTAGTACAGCCTGAAATCAGGTACTCTTGCAGTATTCATTTTTGTTAGGGATTGTTTTGAATATCCTTCATTTTTGTGTTCCCATATAAATTTTAGGAATGATTTTTCTGTCTGTGAATTTTGACTGCTGCTGCTATGAATCTATAGATTTCTTCTGGTAAGTTGATTATTTCTACAAAATTTAATTCTTTCAAACAATGAGCCTGAGTGGTTATTTGGTTTAGCATTTCTTCAGTTTCTGTTTTCAGTGTCTAAAGATCTTTCATTTCTTAGTTAAGTTTATTGCCCATGAGTGTGTGTGTGTGTGTGTTGAATAGGATTATTTTTTTGCCTGAAAAGATGTGTTCATTTTTTTTTGAAATAGTGGCACAACTGCTTTACATGTCACCCACTCCACAGAAGGACACTTACATCTGATACGATAAATCTGCTTAACCGTATAACTGGGAAATCATGTGATATATTTGAGAATTCAATATTTTTGTTTAACACTAAACTGCCTTGTAAATATTTATTATTATAGCCATAGACAAATGTTACTCTCAGCTTTGATCAGAGAATTTAATTCACCGTTGTTTACTCTTGTAGTAAACAATGGTGAATGCAGAGAGAGACTCATGGCTGCTCAAAGAAATGAGAGTATGTGACAGATAAGTGTTCAGTCCTAAGTAAGACATTGATACTAACCTTAGGAAGTGGGAGTAAGTGGGCTGGGGAGCAGGGCAGGGGGAGTGTATAGGGGACTTTCTGAGAGGAAACTAGAAAAGGGGATAGAATTTGAAGTGCAAATGAAGAAAATATCTAATAAAAAATGAATTCTAGTGAATATATCTGCACCCACACAGGGTCCTACTGTCTTCACTAACTTCCAAAAAAAAAAAAAAAATACAAAGACAGTGTCCAACACACTATCTCTTTTGCAAAGCAGTGCAGTCTTGAATGGCAGCTTAGGTTTACTGAACTGGGCCTGAATAAAACTGGCCCTGTTAATAGTAAGTCACGGATGGAGCATGGACTCATGAGGTCCACCTTCTCCCTGCTGCACTCTTGGTTAATGAGAGAATATGGGAGAGAAAGAATCATTGTTTTTTGTTGCATAATCACTTCTGAGAATATGTGTGTGTGTGTGTGTGTATGTGTACTTGATTTCAAGCTATTCTATAATATCATAATAGAAACAGATTAGTACCAGGACAAATATAGATGCCGATCAATATTTATCAGATAGTTTTAAACTCATCGTTACACTGAGATCCTTGGTTAAAACTTGAATCTGGGAGTGGACATTTAGAGAAGTAGGAGTGTTAAAGGGAGTTGGGAAAGATAATGAGAATAGAGGTGAGAGCAATTATGCCTTGTATACATATACAAAGTTCTCAAGAAACAAATTTAACTAATAAAAATGTAAAATAAATAATCACTTTCAAATAAAAATGTAGGTGGGAAGCTGTAACCAGCAAAGGCTTCACATGAGAATTTTATAAGTGATTAGCCTAATTGTATTTTCAATACAGAACACTGCTTTTCTTAAAACCCGGAGGTCCAGAGAAAGACTTGTTAACTTAACACAATCAATTCTTTATTGAGTCTGTGTGAAGATGTTGTCCCTAGATAATGAGATGACATTCTCTTCATTGACACTGATTTTCAACCTTTTCTTTTCCCTATTTTCTAGTTGCTCTTTTCTTTCCACTTGCGAGTTTAGGAATTTGTTTGGCTCCTTTCCTCCATGTAATGACTATATTTAAAAGAAGATTTGGCTATGTGCCTAGAGGCTCTTGGGTATTGAGTGTCATATAAACAGAATTAATTACTAATTTCAGTGCCAATATCAAGTCACTGGCACTGAAAATTCCATTGAAAGAAAAAACGAAGTGGTGGAATTTTTAACAAATGATACATTATTTTCACATAAAATAAACCATATATACAAGTTAATAAAATTTCACATTTGTACACTGTTTCCATCACAGTTGTCATAATAACACCATTTATTGGCCACAATGGATATTACCAGCATTATAAAAATAAGGAACTAAGCCTCAGAAACAATTTATCTATCACATACTTTTTTTTTATTCACTCAACAAATACTGTAAACCTACTGTCACATATTGCACTAGAATGTTTAAATTGCACAACCACTCAAGTTTTCCCAGTATTGAAATGTTTCCTAGGATGCAGATATTGAGTGATGAAGTGGGACAGTTCTGGTCCACAAGTATATCCAGTCGCACCACACAGTTCTGATCTTGTCAGCACACTACCCTTCAGTGGTAGCCTCTGTCTTTCTCTTCTAGATTCTTCATGCTGGGCACTTCCCTTTGGACTCCACTTCTAGAATTTCACTCTATGCTCTCTTGAATGCTGTTATCAAAACCAGCCCTTCTTGTTCTCTAGTTTGTCTTACATTTTTCCAATCAAAGTGAGCAGAGAAGCCAGAGCCTAAGTTTAAAACCATGACTGCTTTTTGATGGCTTTAATACGTGGATGTATAACTAAAATATATTGCCCCTCCTCCTGACTCTTCCACCAAGTATTCAAATAAGCAAATTTTCTTCACAGGCAGTTCAGCCTTTTAAAATCCCTATCTCTGTTGTTAATCAGTACCATTGTCTGTGTCTCTAAGCTCAGGGTCCAACTGTCTGGGGCAAGGCTATTCACCACACCTGATGCAATAACATTTCTGAACAAGCCATCCTTTATATCCATCCATCTTTCCATTTCTTTGCCCACTGATAGCACCTTAACTGAAATTCTCCTTGCCTCCTTGGTCTGGGTTTAAAGTATGCTCCAGTATCCAACTTCCCCTCCTCTATTTCTTCCCATCCATTAAGTTTATACTAGGCTACTCTCAAGTTGAAATGAACTCCAATCTTAATGCTAAGTGTTGTTTTCTATAACCAAAACTCTAACTACTTCTGATGGAGTCTCTTTCTCTCTTTGGCTGTGTCTTTCCTCAGAGATTCAGTGTTTTTTCCTTCAAACTCTCATTCATCTTTCAATCTAATGTTAAATTTCAAAGTATTGCAGATTTTTTTCCTACTTTCAAAGGCATGTGAGTACTCCCTTTTGAACTCATTGACTTTGTTCTGAGTGACTCACCTTACCTGCTTCCTGTTAGAAATATTTTTATCCCCTTCTGTCTTCTGAGTAGATTATCTACTGTAGACCCAACATAGATGGCTCTGATTCATTCCACTATCCCTGTTTAACCCAGCAAGGTGCTCATTAAGTTATCATTCAAGTTGAAATTGTTCAACTCCTCCCAGTTCTGACTCTTAAAATACATTTTGCAAACTAGCCTCAGTGTGTGTGTGTGTGTGTGTGTGTGTGTGTGTGTGTGTGTGTGTGGTGGTTTCAGAATGCATTCTTTAATCATATGTATATATAAATCAGTCTACTCAACACTTTATTTCCTGCCTTGAAAAAGAGACTCTAGGACAAAGAACCTATTCTTGGCAGGACAATAATTCAATAACTTGTGCTCAAAAAATAAACTTTAATTGAGTAATTTTTTCAGAGAGCTGGTGCTGAATTGCTATTAAAATATACAAAGAAATGCTGTTTAAGGGAATACATAGTGTCACCACAGTTAGAGGGGACCACAATGTAAGCATGACATCATGGAGCTGAAGAGTTATTCATTTCGACTATATTTGTGTTAGAAGATTAAAAAATGAAATAAATCTCTACTTTGGTCCCTAAAATGTTTTATCAAATTAAGGTAGAATTTGTTGAAACTTCATAATGAAAATTTTCACCAAAGTATTTGTTTAGATTTTAAAAGGCAACTTTGAAAATAGCAAGGCTGAAAATAAATAGCCATTTTCCATGATGTTCTCAAAGTGTTCTCTCAAAGGCTTCAGTCTGCACTTGAACCTGAAAGCAATATTAATGAGAAAAAACAGCCACATCATATCATACTTTATCCACTTCTGCTATTTCAATCTCTTTCTCTAGGGTGAAGCTACTTCATGTCCCAACTTACTGGGCATTGTACCTCACACATTAGTAACCAAGGCATGTGGCAGTTAGTACCTTCTACTTATGACTTGGGATTTGGTTTAGTGCCTACTGGAGAGTTTGGGGAAACTGCCTTCTATACTCTTTAAATAACTGCCACTGCATCATTTACCTTCCCTGAAAGCTTTATTATTCAGGACAATGGACTTTTAAAGTTGTGTGGTATTTTGCTTTTCCCTTTCCTCTAGCATTCACAAGCAAAAACATTTAGTTTTTGGTCATTTAAAGAAGACAAAAGTGATGACTGACACCAAGACATGTTTTCATTGTTACTTTTCTGTTTATAGACACATATGAAAAACAAGTTTCCATATTTTTTCAACACAAACATAATGTCTGCTCTTGGAGACACATTTTGGTAGTTAAGTGGTTGATGAGAGACATTTTTCATCACAGAAAAATGGAACAGAGGTCCATAGTGGACAGTTTATGTCTAGACAATATGGAACTGATACTGATATCTACCATGTTCAAGAGTGCCTGTGTTGGTTATTCAAGGGACTATGAGTCACCCCAAACTGCTGACACCAAATGTCCAGGTATTCCAAAAGTAAACTGTGATGTACTCTGTTATATAACCATTTGTGTGATTCTGTTTATATATAACCTTGAGATTAGAAACTAGAGCCTTGACCTGATTCCTGACCAGCCTACCTGTCAGTGTCTGCCTATAAACCTGTATGCTTATCCTGAAGTATTTTATATACCTATCCCCATGAGCATCTAGTTCACATGCACTGGAATGCCTGGAGCTGACATGCACCAATGTGTCAGCAGTCTGTATGATATATATATATATATATATATATATCATACAGATATATATATATATAATACCTCCCTATAGATTTTCACCTTTTCTTTAACCCCTGAACCTCCAAGGACCCTTCTCCATTCTTGGCTTTGAATATGGACCTCATTACTAGCAGAAGGGCATCTTTTTCTAACTGACACAAAAGCATCCTGTAAGCAAACTGTAGCTTGGCTCTGGGGACCTGATGAAGGTTTCTTAGTGCATGATAAAGATTCTAGTAGAAAAGACTCAGGAGCAATGGCATCACTGAGAGAGGTATTGTGCAGTAAGTGAGGCCTGATGGATACCAGAACTAGGATTGAGTTACCCCATGTGGAGGCAATGACAGGGGCACAAAGTGGCACAGAATAAGCCATGGATTCTTGTGAAGCGGCTGAGTATAATACTTGTTCTAAGCTCTAGATGATTCTGCAGAAGGAATACTCTCAGTTTAATGAAACATCCTTAAGGCAATGAAAGATTCCAAAGATATGCCATAGCTACAAAGTAAGAATTTGGAAGGAATGATCCTTCTTTTTTTTTTTTTTTTTTTTTTTAGACAGGGTTTCTCCGTAGAGCCCTGGCTGTCCTGGATCTCACTTTGTAGACCATGCTGGCCTCAAACTCAGAAATCTGCCTGCCTCTGACTCCCGAGGGCTGGGATTAAAGGCATGAGCCACCATGCCCAACTTGGAATGATCCTTCCTAATGGTTATTGCCTTAATCTCTCAATGGATGCTGATGGGAAAAGTGGCATGTGTAAAAGTGATGTTATTGTCAATTCTCAATTTTACAGCACAAGCCATTGCTGTTCTGTTCAGGAATTTTTCCCCTGTGCCCATATCTTTGAGGCTTTTCCCCACTTTCTCCTTTATAAGTTTCAGTGTCTCTGGTTTTATGTGAAGTTCCTTGATCCACTTAGACTTGACCTTAGTACAAGGAAATAAGAATGGATCAATTTGCATTATTCTACATGATAATCACCAGTTTGTAAGATTGAGAATTGACAAATCAGACCTCATAAAATTGCAAAGCTTCTATAAGGTAAAAGACACTGTCAATAAGACAAAATGACCACCAACAGATTGGGAAAGTATCTTTATCAATCCTAAATCAGATAGGGGACTAATATCTAATATATATAAAGAACTCAAGAAGATAGACTCCAGAAAATCAAATAACCCTATTAAAATGGGGTACAGAGCTAAACAAAGAATTCTCAAATGAGGAATACCAAATGGCTGAGAAGCACCTGAAAAAAATGTTCAACATCCTTAATCATCAGGGAAATGCAAATCAAAACAACCCTGAGATTCCACCTCACACCAATCAGAATGGCTATTACCAAAATTTCAAGTGACAGCAGATGCTGGCGAGGATGTGGAGAAAGAGGGACACTCCTCCATTGTTGGTAAGATTGCAAACTGGTACAACCACTCTGGAAATCAGTCTGGCAGTTCCTCAGAAAATTGGACAAAGTATTACAGGAAGATCCAGCAATACCTCTCCTGGGCATATTCCCAGAAGATGTTCCAACTTCTAATATGGACACATGCTCCACTATATTCATACCAGCCTTATTTATAATAGCCAGAAGCTGGAAATAACCCAGATGTCCCTCAACAGAGGATTGGATACAGAAAAATGTGGTACATTTACATAATGGAGTACTACCCAGCAATTAAAATCAATGAATTCAGGAAATTCTTAGGTAAATGGATGTATCTGGAGGATATCATTCTTAGTGAGGTAACCCAATCACAAAAGAACACACATGGTATGCACTCACTGATAAGTGGATATTAGATCAGAAACTTAAAAGATCCAAGATACAATTGGCAAAACACATGAAACTCAAGAAGAAGGAAGACCAAAGTGTGGATACTTTGTTCCTTCTTAGAATGGGGAACAAAGTACCCATGGGAGGAGTTACAGAGACAAAGTTCAGAGCTGAGACAGAAGGAAAGACCATCCAGAGACTGCCCCACCCTGGGATCCATC
Source organism: Mus caroli (assembly GCF_978045245.1). Lineage (NCBI taxonomy): Eukaryota > Metazoa > Chordata > Mammalia > Rodentia > Muridae > Mus > Mus caroli. The sequence continues at coordinate 34,689,414 of NW_028227264.1, forward strand.
CCATATACAACCACCAAACCCAGACACTATTACATATGACAGAAAGATTTAGCTGACAGGACCATGATATAGCTCTCTCATGTGAGTCTATGCCAATGCCTGTCAAATACAGAAGTGGATACCCACGGTCATCTATTGGATGGAACACAGGGCCCCTAATGAAGGAGCTAGAGAAAGTACCCAAGGAGTTAAAGGGGTCTTCAACCCTATAGGAGGAACAACAATATGAACTAACCAGTAACCCCCAGAGCTTTGTCTCTGGCTGCATATGTAGCAGAGGATGGCCTTGTGGGCCATCAATGGGAGGAGAGGACCTTGGTATTGAGAAGATCATATGCCCCAGTACAGGGGAATGCCAGGGCCAGGAAGTGGGAGTGGGTGTGTTGGGGAGCAGGGCGGGGGCAGGGTATAGGAGGACTTTTGGGATAGATAGCATTTGAAATGTAAATGAAGAAAATATCTATTTTTAAAAAAGAAAAGAAAAGTGATGTTATTAAGTTCCCCGCAATGCTTGTGCTGCTCTCCTTTCTTCCTCATAGGAATGGCCCCATGTGCTCCTCCACTCAGTTGATTCTTCTCTTCACCTGCATGCCTACTCCTTTATTTAGGTATTAACTATCTTACAGAAATACTAAAGGTAAACCTTTTGTCCCTTCTGCAACCACAGTCATTCATTCATCTAGTTAGTATTCATTAAAGGTTTTATTTACATCAGAGACAGTACCAGGTACTGGTTCTAAAGAGATGCCTTGTTTTCATTTACCAAGTTACCTAAACACAACCACATTTTTTTTTATTATTGCTTTCTGTCTGCTTCAATTGCTCATGATTAGTAGTGTCATAGCATAGATCCAGTGTTCTTTTCAGCAAGGTTTATTGAACAAGTGTGTGCTGGAGGAGAATATGCATACACACATGTGTATTGTTGCATAACAGGAAGAGGTCTATGTTTGCCCATGTAACCACATGTGAAGGGCAGTGTGGATATCAAGATTGCTTCCTCAATCCCTTCTTCACCCTGTTACTCACTTTGCTAGTTGTTTGTTTGTTTGTTTATGAGATAAAAATCACTAAATTTGGAGGTTGCTTCCTTTCTCTCTGTGAACCTCTTGTCTACACTTTTCCCTTTCACCTTTAAGATCGAATAAATGAATTCTGAAAAAAAAATATTCCTACTTCCTGTTCTAGCAGTATTTTCCTTTGAAAACATTTTATTTGGTGCCAAAGAGATGTAGATGTGTGTGTGTGTGTGTGTGTGTGTGTGTGTGTAAGATCAAGTATGTGTCAAGTGCAGAGGACAACTGAGGAAGTCAGTTGTCAGTATTTTCAGTCAAATATAAAAATATATGTATTTCCTTTCTGTTTAAAACCTCCTAGGTAATCACACGATAGTCTCCATTTGTAATCAAGTCATCATTGAGTGTTATCTTTCTGGGTAGTATTATGGTGTCATAACCGCAAACCCAGCTACATGAGCATATAGTGTTTTGTACTTTTGAGGGTTCTAAATACTTTTTCTGAGTATAATTTGCTGAGATCTGCTGAAGTATGCTAGCTCGGAATTCTCAGTCTTTTGTTTTTACCTGCTGAGCTTGTCACAGGCTTCACATTCCTGTCTCTGGTTCTTTTTCTCCCCTCCCTCACACCCTCCCTTACTTGCTGTCCTCATCTCTCCATTATCACTGTTACTGTTCTGTTGTGACATTTTTCTTTTCCTTGAATAATTCAAGTGAGTTCATTTCAGTATTTAATGGAGTGATTGATTTTAATGAGAGATGTTCCAAGTGTCCTTTCCAGACCTTGGAACACTGGTCCAAATCCTTCTTCCAGGTATCAGCTCCTCAGTTTAACAATCATTCCATAGGGATGTCTTCCTCTATTTTGAACATCTCACTGCCTTCCCCTTCATAGGTTACTCTATTGCTTAGTCATTACTTTCAATTTGCTAGTGTTGGCACTGTTCTAGTTGGCACTGTTCTAGGACCTGTATCTACCTTTTGAAAATTATTTATTTGTAACTATTCCTATCCAGGTAGCTACAAAATCTACATGTGTTCTTGAGAATAAAAGATATATTGGTATAATTGTGTATCCAATACTTCCCTCTAGTTATAAAGGAAATCTAATAGATCAACAAAAGCTATTGCAAATAATCCTTCAATCTTGGCACTTCCATCTAGTAATGTTTGACACTTCATAATCCTTAGAGAGGTTTCAAATTCAGAGTTCTTGGCTTTCCTCCATTCAGATTCATTTATTCTAGTATCATTTATATGTATCCTACTGCCAAAATATATCCCAAACTCCATATTATGATTGATATAACTCTATTTTGGGACTTTCTTATTAATAAATGTCTGGCACCCACCAAGATAATGTTTATGTCTGAATCTCTATACCAATTATTTCTTTTTTATTCTTCCATGCCTACCCAGCATTAAATGTTAGGGTTCCATTCGATGCTTTTATTGCTTACTTGATCTTAAACATTGTCTCGGCCAATAAGTCCTTCCTAAAATAGCTTCTCAGGGGTTTGCATAATACTTATCAGGATCAATATTTTATTCTTCTTTATTTACTTATTTTCTTTTTCCCTGACTAGGATACAACTTCTGTGTGAGAGAGGGGGTACTTCTCTTTGAGAGAGGGGTACAACTTCTGTTGGGGAGAGGGAGCCTTGTCTATTCCTTTTATTTCTATACTCCTGCACATTGCCTCACACTCGCAGGCAATGCATCACAAATGTCCAGTTGCCAGGCCATGAGTTGGAATTTGCCAGACTGGCAGGTCTTCAAAAGCAACATAGAAAATGTGCACATATTTGTATCCTTGTTAGAGAAAAATTCTGTGCCACTCTCATCACGCGACTATATTACTGAATGTTAGATGCTACACCTTCTAGAATGTTCAATGTCACGTCAACTCAACGTTCCATTTGCTGCACACTTGTTCACTGAGCCTTTTAAATACCTATCCAGACTGAGTACAGTGACCCACAGTGTACCACCTGAAAGGGCTTCCAAGCTGATCTTTGCTGCATTTCATAAATCAGAAGCTGGAGATGTAAAAGGGATAGTGTAAAATTGAGCTCATTTCAAAGGTAAGTTTTCATGAGATGGAAGCAAGAATGGAAATGAACTGGAGCCTGGGAATATTTTTACCTTAATCCATTGCATTTGTCCAATAATTATTGTCAATCTCTTGTAAACAGTAGCCATTTGCCTGTGTACCATGTGTGCACTTTTAACATAAAAGAAAAGCATTGTTTCTGACTCAGTAACAAAATATCAAAATTAGTTACAAAAGTTCATGTATACAGAACTCCCTCTCTCCCTCCTGTCTTCTCTTATAGCATCATAGAACAAAATAAATACCGGTAAAGAATTTATCTCTAAACTTTTATTTGAATTTTATTGAGTGTTTACAAATATATCAAATTTTTGTACCTTGATCCCACCCAAGATACCACGTTTTATTTAAAAGTTATAGTGTATTAATTTTTTTGAAATTTGCAACTTTTGTATTCCCTTGCTTTTGATATCTCTGAAGCTGTTGAAATGTTCTTGCCACATATCAATATTATTTTCTCAATGAGTAGACACCCAATACATATTTTCAGTTGAACAAATATGTGGCCTGGAGGTAGAAATATCTTCTCCAAAATTGATTCATGTCTACCAGAGAAAAGTATTGGATGTATGGATAGAGAGTAAAAAATTGACTTATGTACCATGGGTTAGTTTGGCAAGATTGAATTGACTTATGTTCCCTGGGCTAGATAGCACAAGACTGAATTTGTTTGACAGGGTATTGGGAGGTGGCACTGGGAACTCAGGAGTTGAAGGCACATTACAGAATAACTTCTTTCACTAAAAAATAGCATCTTTACCATACAAGCTACAAGTATAATCTTCTAGGTTTAACATGAACTAATTAGAAAATTCAACTACATCTATATAGTATCAGGACAAAAACACCAAGAGTAATTGTATTAGTCACTTTTCTATTAGTGTGATTAAAAGAATAACCAAGGCAGATTATAAAAAGACAGCTTTTTTGGCATTTACAATTTCAGAGAGATAAGAGTCTATCACCAACATACAGGGGGAAGTATGGCAGCAGTAGCCACTGGCAGTTGGAACAGTCGAGACCTCACATTTTAAACTGTAGAGAGAGGAAACAAGGAATGCCACATGGATTTTGAAATTTCAAAGCCACCTCTTGTGATGCACTGCCACCATCTCGGTCATACCTCCTAACTTTCCAAATTGCACAACTGGGGACCAAGTATTCGATTGCCTCAGACCATGGGGATATATCATTCAAAACACCACACCACTGATTGACTGAATAATTAAACACTATACTTTAGTCAAATAAACATGTTAAAATGTCACATTGGTCTCCTTTTGCTGTCTAATTGCTCTGGTAAGAACTTCGAGTACTATATTGAATAGGTAGGGAGAAAGTGGGAAGCCTTGTCTAGTCCCTGATTTTAGTGGGTTTTTTTCAAGTTTCTCTCCATTTAGTTTGATGTTGGCTACTGGTTTGCTGTATATTGTTTTTATTATGTTTAGGAATGGGCCTGGAATTCCTGATCTTTCCAAGACTTTTATCATGAATGGGTGTTGGATTTTGTCAAATGATTTCTAAGCATCTAACAAGATGATCATGTGGTTTTTGTCTTTGAGTTTGTTTATAAAGTGGATTATGTTGATGGATTTCTGTATATTAGACCATCCCTGCATCCCTGGAATGAAGCCTACTTGATCATGATGGATGATCACTTTGATGTGTTCTTAGATTCGGTTATCAAGAATTTTATTGAGTATTTTTGCATCAATATTCATAAGGGAAATTGGTCTGAAGTTCTCTTTCTTTGTTGGGACTTTATGTTGTTTAGGTATCAGAGTAATTATGGCTTCATAGAATGAATTGGGTAGAGTATCTTCTGTTTCTACTTTGTGGAATAGTTTGAGGAGAATTGGAGACAGGACCCTGATATAGCTATCTCTTGTGAGGCTATGGCAGTGCCTGGCAAATACAGAAGTGGATGGTCACAGTCATCTACTGGATGGAACACAGCCCCCCCGCCCCACCCCCAATGTAGGAGCTAAAGAAAGTACCCAAGGAGCTAAAGGGGTCTGCAACCCTATAGGAAGATCAACAATATGAACTAACTAGAACTGTGTCTCCAGTTGCATATGTAGCAGAGGATGGCCTAGTCAGCCTTCAATGAGGGAGAGGCCCTTGGTCTTGTGAAGATCATATGCCCCAGTACAGGGGAATGCCAGGGCCAGGAAGCGGGAGTGGGTGGGTTTGGGAGCAGGGTGGAGGGAGGGTATAGGGGACTTTGGAATAGAATTTGAAATGTAAATGAAGAAAATATCTAATAAAAATATCTAAAAAAAAATGTCACTTTGGAAATTTGGCTTTTGACACTTTGCATCAGAGATGCAACCACATGATGAGAGGAGACACATGATGCCCATATGATACCATAGTGACCTTAACCTTTAACACCTTATTTGCTGTGTTTCATTCTAATAAATCTAGCACTTTTGCCTCTTCCTACACTATCTTTCTTAATGAGTCCCAAACATAAATTATACAAAGAGGCAGAGGGACTAAGCTCTGTGTCCGGAAGTATATATACACACACATATTTATTCTTTGGAACTCCTCTATAGAAACATCTGCCACTTTCCCCACTGACCTCTAAACTTGATCATCCGTTTGTGCTGCCATGGCGTAGATATGTTTTTGTGTCATAAGCTAATATGACATCTTTTTGAGAATATATGCCACATGTTATATTACATTATATGTAATACATATAAAAAGTATTTCTGTATTTGTCAAACTATATCTATGTATACATATGATAAAGTAAGTTTAGAATTTTTAACCTATATTCTTATAAGAGGGAATAAAGTAAATTCTCCACTAAGACTAAAATATTTATGTAGAGAATTTTTTCAATTCTTAGAATTTCTAGCAAAAATAAAATTAAATATATTTAATTGCCAATAATTTCTTTTTGTGAGATGGGGTCCCAGATTCTCTCAAACTCACTACAGAGACAAGCATGGCCTTGAGCACCTGGTTCTTCTGCCTCTACCTCCCATAGCCTGACAATGAGTACATGCACCACCCTGACTGATTTGGCCAAGTTTTTCTTGTATACAATAGATTTCATTCTCTGCTATGTATAATTTCATGAATTTTGACAAGTATAGTTGTATATGCATTACTGAAGAACAATACATAATATTTTTGTTATTTTAACATTTCTCTTGTACATTATTTTTGTACTCAACTGTGTTTTACTTAAATTTTTATCTATTATTTTTACTCTTTTGTATGATGTTGGATATTTTATTGGATGATTATAGGGGAAAGTTCACTAGGTTATGCTAAGAACAGAACTATTTTTTTTCTTCCTCATTCTCTTACGGATAAATGTTTGCCAAGCTCTTCACATTGTCACACAAAAATGTCACACAAAACTTGTACAGGATACTTGTTATTAAAGCTGTTTACTTCATACATTATATTTAAACATTCACCTACTTTATTCCTTTCTAATTAGCATGTTAAGAATTAGTTGGAAAACTGGCAGAAGATTTAAGAAATCAGAGTCACAAAAAATACTTAATGTTATACTAATTAGCTATTAAGGAAGAACATGCAATAAACTTCATGCAATGGATTCATAATTCATATTTCAATATCATCATGTAGCAATTCAAAATGGATCATCACAATAATGTTAGAATATACATATCAATGTCATTGCTTTGTTGGCTATGGAGCTTACATGTCAAACCAGTATAAGTCTTATTGATAAATTTCATTTTTCACGTACTAAAGAAAGTCCTAAGCCCTGTTGCTCCAGGCATGACATCTCACAGACTGTGGACACACATGCTTATTCAGGGAAGAAGGTGAGATTTACTTTGTACAATCTGAAGTTTTATGTCCTCGCTGCATTTTCTCCATGACTCCAGAGAATTGAGTCTACTTAAAAGTCACACAGTATTGAAGAAAATGTGTTCAAAGGATTTTTAAATAAAAAACTAATTAAGTTTAAAGGATATTGATAGACTAGTGCTTCTATTGCAACTTTCTGTTGTGGAAAATAGCAATAGGGTAAATTCAGAGAATCAGTGAACTAAAACCCAATATGCATTCTCTTTCAATCTATCACTTTTTAATACTGATTATGCTGGTGAGATGGCTCAGTGGGTAAGAGCACCTGACTGCTCTTCTGAAGGTCCAGAGTTCAAATCCCAGCAACCACATGGTGGCTCACAACCATCCGTAACGAGATCTGGCGCCCTCTTCTGGAGTGTCTGAAGACAGCTACAGTGTACTTACATATAATAAATAAATAAATCTTTAAAAAAAAAAAGAAAAACAAAGAGGGCATCTCTAGTACATGCCAGAGACCTGGAATAGGCAAGGCTCCAGGGAGTCTAGGGGGTGACTCTAGCTGATACTCCTGTCAGTGGGGAATGTGGAGCCTGAAGTGGCCACCTCATGTAGGCAGAACTTACAGTGGAAGGATAAGAACAACAACCCATCCACCAAACCTATGACCAAAGGTATATCCTGTCTACAAGAAATGCAGGACAAAGATAGAGCAGAGATGGATGGAATGGCCAACCAATGACTGACATAACTTGAGATGCATTCCATGGCAAGAATCAATTGTTGACAGTATTAATGATACCCTGTTATCTTGCAAACAGGAGCCCAGCATATCCTTCCTGTGGGAGACTCTCCCCAACAGCTGACCAAAATAGATGCAAAGTCCCACAGCCAAACATTAGATGGAGCTCTGGGAGTCTTGGTGAAGATTTGGGGAAAGGATTGACAAACCCACCCAGAAGGGATAGAGACTACACAAGAAGACCAATAGAGTCAACTAACCTGGACCTTTGGAGGCTCCCAGAGACTGAACCACAAATCAAAGAGTGTACATGAGGCTGGACCTAGGTATCCCTGGACATATGCAGGAGATATGCAGCTTGGTCTTCATGAGTGTCCCAAACAACTGGAGTGGAGCTGACCCTGACTCTGTCACCTGCCTGAGAATCCTGTCTCTGTAACTGGACTTTCTTGTCTGGCCACATCAGGAAAGGATATGCCAGTCCTGCAGTGACTTGATCTGCCATGGTGAGCTGGTACCCAGGTGAGGCCTCCCCCTTATCACAGGAGAAGGAGATAGGGAGTGGCTGTGTGAGAGGGAGATTGGGAAAAGGGGTCTGTGATCAAGATGTAAAATGAACAAATAAATAAATTAATTAACAGAAAAAAGTGGAAGCTGATAGGGTCACCCTTGTAGAACCCTGGGAGTTTCTACTGTAGTAGGCTTCTACATCACCCCCTAGTTCCAGTCATCCTTTCCCTTACTTGTTTATCCTCCAACTTTTTTACTTACATCTTTTCCCTCTATCCCTCTCCCTGATCTAATTCTTTATAGTCTCATCCCCATAAGCTCTCCAGACAACCCATAAAATTGACTCTATTTCAATTTCCCAGGGAGATCCATATGTCCCCCTTAGAACACTCCTTGTTACTTGTATCTGTAACTTGTTACTCTGGGTCTGTAGGTTGTGTTATGATTATCATTTATTTGTCAGCTAGTATACACTTATAATTGAAAACATACTATGTGTGTCTTTCAGATCTAGGTTACCTTACTCAGTATGATTTTTTTTTCTAATTCTATCCATTTGCCTAGAAATTTCATGTCATTTCAACTACTGAGTTATACTACAGTGTGTAAATGTGTATTTTCTTTATCCATTCTTCTACTGAGGAAGATCTAGGTTGTTTCCACTTTTGGGCTTTTATGAATAAAAGCATTATTAGCATAGCTGAGCAAGTACCCTTGTGGTAGGACAGATGATCTTTGAGGTATATAATCAAGAGTGGTATAGCTGAGCTTTAAGGTAAATTAATTACCATTTTTCTGAGGAACTGCTATATTGATTTCTATAGTAGCTATAGAAGTTTCCACTCCCACAAGCAATGGAGGAGTGTTCCCCTTGCTCCAAATCCTTGCCAGCATGAGGTATCAATTATGTTATTGACTATAGCTATTCTGATATGTCTAAGGTAGAATCTCGACATGGATTTTAAATTAATTAATTAGGTTACATCCTGATTAAAGCTTCCCTTCTCTCCTCTCCTTCCAGCCCCTCCCCTCCCTTCCCCTCCCTATATTCCACTTTCCCTTTCCTCTCAAAGAAGCTGAGGCCTCCTATGGATATTAAACTGCCTTGGCCTATCAAGTTGTAATATGACTAGGAGCATCTTCTAGCCTACACAAGGCAGTCAAATTAGGAGAAAAGGACCAAAAGGCAGGCAACAGAGTCACATATAGCCTCTATTCCAGTTGTTAGGAAACCCACATGAAGAGCAAGTTATAGATCTGTTATATATGTGCAGGGGACCTAGGTCCATCCCAGGTATGTTCTTGGTTGGTGTTTTTGATTCTATGAGTCCCTTTGGGCCCAGGTTATTCAATTCTGTAGGCTAGGTTTTCTTGTGATGTCTTGACCACTCTGGCTCCCTCACTTCATCCCCCACTCTTCCACAGGATTCCCCAAGCTACACCTAATGTTTGTCTGTGCTGTGTGTCTCTTTATCTGTTTCTATCAGCTGTTGGGTGAAGGACTCTCAGGGCACAGTTATGCTAGGACCCTGTCTGCAAGTATAGCAGAATATCATTATTAGTATTAGGGGTTGGCTCTATGTCCTGGAATGTTTCAATGACGGCCAGTCATTGGTTGTCCAATCCCTCTATTTCTGCTCTATCTTTATCCCTAAATATCTTATAGTCAGGGTAAATTTGGGATGGAACGGTTTGTGCCTGGATTGGTATCCCCATCCTTCCATTGGAAGTCTTTCCTAGTTACAGGAGGTGGTCATTACAGGTTCCATAACCCACTTTGCTAGGAGTCTTGATTAGGGTCACCCTCATAGATTTCTGATCCAAAACCATACAACAGAGGAAAAAAAAATAAAGATATGCAGCAAGGAGAACATTCCTCCACTGCTGATTAAAGTGTATAAACTTGTATAGCCACTTTGGAAATCAATTTGTCTTTTTCTCAGAAAATTGTGAGAAATTTTTTCTACCTCAAGAAAGACCCAACTATGGGCTAGAGAGATGGCTCAGCAGTTAAGAGCACTGGCTGCTCTTCCAGAGGACCTGAGTTCAATTCCCAACAACCACATGGTGAATCACAACTATCTGTAATGGGATCCGATGCACTCTTCTGAAGTGTCTGAAGACAGCAGAGGGTACTCATATAAATAAAAATAAATTTAAAAAGAAAAAAGAAAAAGAAAGACCCAACTATACCATTACTGGATATATATACTCAAAAGGTGTTCCACCCATAAAGACAGTTGGAAAATCTCATGATACCCAGAAACTCTAAACAACTTTTTTTTTGGTTGAGGTGTTCCTCAACCAAAGAATGGATAAAGAAAATGTTATATACTTACACAGTATTACATGGCTATTAAAAAAACAAGGACATCATAAAACCTGCAGGCCGATGGATGGAATTAGAAAATATCATCCTGGATGGTATGTTCTCACTTATAAGTGGATATTTGCCATAAAGTACATGATATCCATGCTACTATCTACAGACAAATGAAGCTAAGTAACAAGGAGGTTCCAAGAGAAGATGCTTGATTCTCACTCAGAAGAGGAAATAAAATAGATTTCAAAGATGGATGGAGAGTGGAAACTCAGTGGGAGAGGGATAAAGGAGGAGAACAGAAGGGATCAAATATGGGAAGAAGAAAGAGAGAGAGAACTAAAATATGAATTCATGGGGTTGGGGAGCATCTCTGGAAAGAACCAGAAACCTAAGACAAGGAAATTTCCAGGAATCAAAATATTTTTTATTTGTATTGCTCTAACGGCTAAATACGTTGAACAGTTCTTCTATTCAGAAGTCTCTGTTAAGATATGTACCCCAGTTTGGTTGGATTATTTGGTTTGTCAATGGCTAGATTCTTAAATTCTTTATATACTTTGGATATTAGTCCTCTATAGTATGCAAAGTTGATAAAAATATTTTTTCCATTTTTAGGTTGAAGTTTATGAGTCCTAGTAATAGACGATATGAAACCTGAAGTGGCCACCTTCTGTAGCTAGGCAGTTTCAAGTGATATGATTAGAACTTGAATCTAGCCACAAAACCTTTGACCTACAATCCTATCCTGTCTGAAAGATGTTTAGGAGCACTAGAAGTGCAGAACTTGTGGGAATAGCCAACCAATGACTGGTCTAATTTGAGGCCCACACCATAAAAGGGAGCCCATACTCAACACTGCACAACCAGGAAACAAAATTTGAATATTCCAGACACCTAAGATAGAAAAAAAAATCAGTAAGTTAATCGTAATGGTATTCTACTATAATCATAGGTTGGTGCCTAGCTCAATTGTCATCAGATATGTTTCTTCTAGCAGCTGATAGGAGCAGATGTAGAGACCCACAGCCAAGCATTAAACACAGAGTCCAAACTGGAGATCTCCATCTGGTGCCTTCATTTGAATCTTGGGAAACTACTTAGGACAGGGAGAGGAAGAACTGTAGAAGCCAGAGGGGTGGAAGATACCAGGAGAACACACTCGACAAAATTCAACCAATCAGGTCTCATAGGGGCTCACAGGTAATGAAGCAGTGATCACAGTGTCTACATAGGTCTGTGCTAAGTTCTCTGCAAATAAATTAGAGTTGTTATCTTGGTGTTCTCCTGGGACTTCTAACAGTGGATTTGGGTGTCTCTGGCTCTTTTACCTTTCCTTGGGACTCTTTTCTTCCTGCTGAGTTGCCTCCTTCTGCCCTGATATAAGGGGTTTTGTGTTATATTGTAACATGTTATGCCATGTTCATTTATATCCCTGAGCAGCATGCTATTTTCTGAAGGGAAAAAGAGAAGGATTGGGTCTACGATAGAGAGGAGGTGGTGTAGAGGCAGTAGGCTTGGAGGAATCAAGAGAGGAAAAATTGCAATTGGATGTATTGTGTGACAGAAGAGTAAAACCAAAAGTGTTTTGTTTTGTTTTGTTTTGTTTTGTTTTTGTTTGTTTGTTTTCTTAAGTAGAAGCTAGAAGTGTGCAGTGAGGATGGCCACTCTTTAGTAGACCTGGGAAAAGCTTCCTTTCATTGTAATTAAAGGCCTGAAAGTAAGAAGAGACCACAGCAGTCCTTCAGATGCCATAAGTCAACCTCATGTGGACCACTGATGCCCTGTGTAGTCCTATTAAGGCCTCACCAAATGTGAAAGTGATGCAGACTAATAGAATGTAATCCCCTTGTAAATTTATTCTGTAGGATGATTAATTAAATGAGAGAAAGATTAGATAACCTTAAAGAAGATGAAAATGAGTGTTGTTTTAGGATAATTCAACATTCAAAAACAGATTTGACATTTTCCTGTAAACTATATGTTTCCAGCAGCTGTTAGTGTAATTATTTTGCCAGCTTCTAATTGCAGATGTTGGCATCTGGAAATTAGGAGTAAGTAGCAGTTTCTTTAGTGGATACGATTAAATGTGTGTAAACAGGAGGTTATGTCAGACATACACAGCTCTTCTAGTAAGGGTGGAGCTTTTTCAAAGGTCTAATCACCTTAATAGCTAAAAAGACATGCGCACGCGGAATATATATATATATTCACATTTTAAAAATGAATTAAGTAGCAAGTGTTCACAGTCAGAGAAAGAAAAAGATAAGGATTTATTTAAACAATTAAATGAAAAAGTATTTTGTTAAGTTATTCAATTGCTTCAATTCTTCCACTTACTTTTCTTCCACACTTAATCTCTATAGGCACATAAAAGGGGCTGACAAATTTTACATTATAAAACAGTCTCCATAGGTAACATCAATTTCAAAATCAATGCAATTGTCTTCTGAGAGTAGATTTCAGAAAGGAAGAAGGCACCCTTAAACACGTCTTCAAGTCCTATAATAATGATGTCCACTTTATTTTCCAGTCAGGTACTACAGAGGATCAGTATCTCTCTAGCAGCTGGGCACACATACCTATTCTTAAAGCAGTGGTTTCTGCTGTGTGGCAGCAGTATTCATGGTGCCACTAATCACTAGATTCAGTCGCCTGTGAGCAGTTCTGTGTTTTATATACAGCTATGGGGTAGAAGTTGAAAGCAGTAGAGATGAGGACTTTAAAACACATTTGTTCTCTGAAACTTACTATAGAGAAAATGAAGAAAGTGGGAAGAAATTTGCAAATCACCAAACTAACAATGTGTCTATGGAATTTAAAGAGTCCTCAAATTCAATAAAATGATAAAAATAAGCAGCCTAAACTAAGGGGATGGGGAAGGGACAGATGTTTCTTAGAAGAAGATGCTAGAGCAGCAAATTAGCATATAAAAAGATGTTCAATATCATTAAACATTAGGGAAATGCAAATTAAAACCATGATGAGATAGCTGTGTGCATTGATGAGAATAGCCATAGTTTAAAAAAATCTGACAATACTAAGTGCTGACAAGAATGTAAAACTATAATAAATCTTAAGCTTTGCTCTGAGGATATAAAAAGTACATCTTATATAAGATGTGTTCTAGTATACGCTCAACCATATGACTTCCTAAATCCCACTCTTATGTATTTACCAAGAAAAATACAAATATATATATTCATTCTAAATCCTGTATGTATTTGTTCCTTCAGGAACCTTGTTCATAACCATCCAAAACTAAAAGTAACATTGAATCTTTAATGGGTGATTGGACAAATGTTCACAGACATAGTGGGATATGACTCAGCAAAGAAACAGACTAAAACACTACTACAGAAATCTATATGGAAGACCCTCAGGAGGTTTTTAACTAGTTTTTAAACAGTATTCATGAAATTACCTTATTTAGATGCTACTTTGGAACTAGAAAAAGTCATAATAGGAGTAGATCTGTCATTAGCAGGGTAAGGAATGGGCCAGTGGTCAATGATTCAGCATCCTGATTGTGGTGGTAATAACTATATCAGTCTGTGGTTAAAGATAATGCACAGAAAATTGTTAACTTTAATTTTAACAAATTCTAACTATTCAATTCACCTAATTGCTAAATATTCAAACTGTGAGGTAATAATCAGTATTTGGTGTTACTTGTTCTATTAACCATTAGGTAATGTTTCAAACAATTCATTGGTATTTTCAGATTAGTGACAACTATTTATTCTATGGAGATCTTGCAGAAATAACATGGTGGTGAATTTTGCTTAATTAATCAAGTCTCTTTGCTTTTTAAAGAAAGGATTTTATATAAAGTACTTTTAATTCACCAGATGACCTCAAGAACCTGTCAAATCCTTCAGAAAATCTGGACTGTGCCCTGATTCAGAGCAAGGAATCAATGGGTCTACTTTTATTAGAGATTACAGACAATCAGAGTATAGCATTTCTGTACCTCAAGTTGAGCTATGACAACTTTACATGAACATAGATGTGGGGAAAGCCCTATAAGTCAAGATCCCTGATACTAAGAAGCAGTCATGTGACTTTTCCTAGGGGCATACCAGCAGAGTGAACACACGTTTATTGGTGAGTGTGAGCATTTATCCAATCACCCAGTGAAAGGCACACAATTATTTCCAATTCTGAGTGTTTATGAACAATGCCTCTGAAATATCACTTATGTACAAGGTTTAGAGTGAATATAGATTTTTATTTATATTGGTAAATATGTAAGAAACCTTAAGTGTCAGACAAAAGAAACAATTCTACTTGCATCTAGCTTGCTCTGTAAGCTAGTCAAGTCTACTTGAGTTACTCCAGAGCATGGGGGAGGGGTACTTACTGGAGAATAGGTAGCTCAAATGCAGCAGAATCACACAAAGCCCACTGGAGTGTGGGTCAAAATGTACAAAAGCTGCATCACTAGTTTCCTAAGCAACTTACAGGCAACTCCACCATTCTCCAACAATAATTACTGCTATTGTGATCCTGTAGAGGGCCCTGTATCTCTCATAGCTTTCTGAGATTCTGGACTCCTGTAAATTTCCACTGTCATCCTTCTATGTTGACTCCCTTCTGAAAGAAATGTTTCATGTCAAAGGAATGTACCCAACTGAATTAAAGGGATACTCAGGACTCAACTCCCTCGGAGGCAGTTAGAGTTTTATCACAGGGCTAAGTCTATCCTTTTCCTTCAATCTGAGCCTGTCTCCTACAGGCATGCATTGTTGACTTATGATTTAAGGATTCTTAGAGCACTCTACTATCTGTGGCTCACCCCGGATAGGATTTGGAGTCAGAGGAACAAAAAAGCAGCACAATAGAAAACAAGTGCTCTCGGCTCATTCTGTTGAACCAACATAAAATTTGGAGAAAGTATCTTCTTACTGGTCCTCAGCAGCAGATTTTAGGTTCTGTCATTAATGGACATAGCATGAGAAGCAATTTAGGAACTCAAGAGTGCTCTGGATGGACATTTACTGAACAATTAATACTCAATGTTTAATTGAGTGGGTTTTTTCTTAAATTCTTTAGGCTTAATGTGTCTAAAATTAGACTGTTGTGAAGATTCCTTAAAAGTTTAAATATCTTCTTCAGAGGAAAGGTAAGATACTGGTTTATTGATAAACTCTATATAATTTACTCACAATAACATCTGCACATGTGTTTATTATATCAAATAGGAAGAGTTGAGTCACTTATTTTAGGAGTTACTATTTTGTCTACTTGACAAAAGCTAGGGATACATGGAAAGAAGGAATCTCAACTGAGAAAATGCCTCTGTAACATTTAGGGAAGCGTGGAGTATATTTTCCTAATGATTAATTTGGGCATGCCAATCCTGGGCAAGTGTTCTTGAGTTTTATGAGAAATCAGGCTAGGCAACACTCTTTCTTGGCCCCCACATCAGTTTCTGCCTCCAGGTCCCTGGCTTGATTGACTTGATGATGAACTAAATGAATTTTTCCTTACCAAATTGCTTTGTAGCATATGTTAACACAGACGTAGAAGTCTAACAGAAAAAACAAGTGCCTCACTATTTTGTATAGGCTGGCATTGAGCAAATGGCCTCTAGTGATCTTTCTGCCTCAACCTCCAGAACAGCTTGGTTTATAGGTATGCTTGTACTTGCACATGAACAATTTTAAATAAGATAGTAAAAGACCTGGTAAAATGCTGAGCTGATGACTACATTATTCTTACTTCACTCTGCAATATTCTTCCTGTACTTTGAAGTAGTTGTGTCTGTAGCCCAATTGTCTTAATTACTATCTCCTGTTGGCTCTGGCATTGAAAGTATGATGATAGGGCCATAAATGATATCAATGTGATCCTGCTTTGCCATGAGTTTGGTTTTATGCAGTTTTTTTTCTTAAAATGTTTCATTTGGAGAATAAACATACCTCATTAAATTTTAAAAGGATAAAATAAAGACTTTGTTAAAAGCAAAACCAATTCCCGGGATGAAGTTAGGAAAAATTTCTTTTGTTTACAAAATGACATTTTTGTAAAAATCATTTCATTTGCTCCAGTAAATATATCAAGAGGAAAGAAAAGAAAAGAAAAGAAAAGAAAAGAAAAGAAAAGAAAAGAAAAGAAAAGAAAAGAAGAAAAGAGAGGAGGGGAGGGGAGGGGAGGGGAGGGGAGGGGAGGGGAGGGGAGGGGAGGGGAGGGGAGGAGAGGGGAGGAGAGGGGAGGAGAGGGGAGGAGAGGGGAGGAGGGGAGGGGAGGGGAGGGGAGGGGAGGGGAGGGGAGGGGAGGGGAGGGGAGGGGAGGGGAGGGGAGGGGAGGGGAGGGGAGGGGAGAGGAGAGGAGAGGAGAGGAGAGGAGAGGAGAGGAGAGGAGAGGAGAGGAGAGGAGAGGAGAGGAGAGGAGAGGAGAGGAGAGGAGAGGAGAGGAGAGGAGAGGAGAGGAGAGGAGAGGAGAGGAGAAGAAAAGAAAAGGTAAATTGTGAAAGTAACTTTCCTTCACCACGTGCATCAGATGTAATTATCATCTCAGAGGCTTACTGCTGAATAGAATCACTCTGTCTGGTTCTTTCTGAACTCTGATTAGTATAACTCAGCTATTCTGGATCAAACTCCTCTCCAAGCTGACTGATTCTATATGACTTCTTTCAGCTTGTCACTGGACTGCTCTGCTTGGCATTAAACTAACTGTGGAAAATTGTTCTCACCTTCTGGCTCCTTATTCTCTGGCTTCAACTGCCTCTGCTGACTTTCACTGAACCAAAAATATCTCACAAATGAACTCAACCTCACTGCACTGACTGAATAAACTTAGAGGAACTCAACTCTACTCAACTTGACTGATTAATTATCCTACCTGCACTGCTGTTAAGTCCTCTTTCCTTTCTCTTCTCCTGAGAGTTGAACATATCCTAGCTCTGACTCATTCTGTCAAATCTTTCTGATTCCTCACTTTGCCACTCAATTTGATGTCACTTTCAAACATGGCTGCTTCTTTCTACAAACTAATCTTATCTCCATTGTTAAGGATTAAAGGTATGTTCTAAGGGAATGCTTGTGTTCCAACCAGATCCTACTGTAATACAGGGCAGGCCTGCATTCTGGCTGGATAATAGAGACCTAGAAGGTCTTTCATATGATCCCTTACCAGAGCAGTCATGTTGCTGAATTAAATTCCTCTACATATTCCCACTTTCTATTTAAGTTAAAAATCCTCCAGAAATTAACTATTACAACAGAAACAATTATCAATCCCACAAAGTTAAAAGGCTAAACGAAGTCCTCATCATCTATCCTTCAACAACAGTCCATGTCAGCATCAAAGTTTCCCATCTGCCAATCAATAAATGATCTGTCTTTTATCATCCAGTTTGTTAAGCTGCCCCCTGCAGAGGGGAATCAGTTTCTGTGTCATCTACATTGCTGTCTTTCTGTGTCTCTTCCTTCGTTGAGTTTTGATTTCACATGGAACCTTCTATTACTCAGATCAGATCTTTATCAATTTTGATGGAAGTCATAGTCTTTCATTACCTGTGAAAATATAGACAAACCTCTTCCCCAGTGTAAGAGATACCTTGACTTCCTATCTGTGTTAAAACATCTTTAAAGTATACATACCGTTTGAGCTAATTCAGCAGGTTTTTAGCCTACAATCTAGTGTCTTTCAGCTAATCTTGTTCCCTTTTTGGTTTCCCAAGGCACAATAAGATTTGTATGAATCCACACATAAACTAGACACAGAAACACTTGTATTCCATGCACACCTGCTATTACATATTCAAAATATATTTATAAAGTCTAAAAATTATTCACTGATTACCATCACAGTGAAAAAAAAAACCTCATGATTTAGAGATCTCTTTAAAAATTATGTCCAAGTAACTAATAAGTTGCTCTGAAACCTTTTGTTTATATATGCAATATCAAAATGGTGGCCTTTTCAGGCTTTTCTGATAAGTAAGTCTACTCTCACTTACATCTACACCCCTTCCACACTGCTTTAATAATTATAATTTTATAATGTGCTTTGATAATTTGTAGTAAAAACTCATTTGAGAAATTGTCAATTTGCAACAATTTATGCACACTTATGCCACAGAATATTTAGGTGACTCCTCTTCATCTCCTTCAAGCAGAATTATGAATTTGCTTAGAAATGTTAGTATATAATTAAGCGATTTATACTTGCTCCTCATTTTGTGGCCAGGAATCATAATTTGCCCTGTATCTCTCCTACTTTAGACAGAGTCAAGGACACTCCAATACACAGCCTGCTATATGTTCAGTAACATTGCTATATGTGTGATGAGTGAATAGAAATCTGATGTCATAGTCCCCATTATTTCAAGTTAAAAATAGAACTTCTAACATGGCATACCTAATGTTTATCTTTGGGTGTGGATATTTTCTCTTTCACACCTTACTTAAAACCCTGCTTTTCAACTCTGAATTTTGCATATATATATATATATATATATATATATATATATACTCTAGAATTCCCTAGTCCAAGGCAAGATACTTTCTAAATTAGTTTTAGAACTATTTGCTGGTTCATTTAACTTCACCTTATGTCTACCTCTAGCTCACCAGACATCAAATACTGTTTTGTTTTATTTCACAGTAAATATTAACCAATATCAAGTAATAGAAGCATTGATTCTCTTCAAGTAAAATACAACGCACTGAGAATAAAGTTCAATGACGTTTACTTAACCCATAAAATAATTACGAAATAAAAACTTTTAGCTTGTTCCATTTAAAAGTCACTGAGAACTCACTGCATGTGAGAATTTCTGCTATCTGTTCGATCTACACTATACAACCTAATCAACAGCACACTGTGCAGTAGATAATAATTTTGATTCATCTATGTGAAAAAGAATATATGTGGCAGCAGTCTTCTCTTTAGACGGGTGTCCTTAAATCAGAGTATCCATAGAAGTCAGAAAACTGTTAATAGACTATATGGGAGGTATTTCAAATGAAGGGACTAGAACATTGGTTAGGTATGAAAGGTACATCAACTGATGATGAACTCGAACATTCCAGGATACAACAGCCACTGAGAGAGCTACATTTCAGTATGCCCACCCCACTTGGACTTGTGACCCTCTGGCTCTGCTAATGGATTCAATGGCTGACAGAAACAAGCTCCACCACTCTGCATTTCCATGATGTTATGTGACGATATTTTACTAAAGAAGTAGGATAAAAGATGAGAAAAATGCCAAAGTCAAACAGAAGGAATAGACCTTGGTCTTTTGAACCCAAAATGGTTTTCTGCGCAGCAGTCCCTGTGCCTCTGGAGTGGAGCAGGTTACAGATATTGCTATTTGCACTATATCTGCATCTACTGGAACAACCTCTGGAGTTGCTCTTACATCCTCCTTTGATGCTTAAGTACCTAAGACCATTGTAAAAATATTCTATCAAATCTGTTTCCTGAAAAGCTATTATGTCACTTGCCCTCCAGCCTAGAGGCCTCAGACCCAGCTAAACTGGCTGTCCCACCCCATCACTGTGAGAGCAGTCCTGCACAGCTGTCTGTCTAATTTCCGTAAAAGGTCACAAGCTCTTCAAATATGAAACCTTTTTCTTCTTTTATTCAAAGGAAAAAAATGTTAAATCAGCGATTTTCCATTTTTCCAGAACAAAAAAGGCGGCCTAAATCCTGGACACAGTTTATTTTTCTTTTCAACATACTCGGAACACTGGTATTGAGCTGCAAAACCTTGAAAAGAAAGCGACCACATTATGTTATGATCTAAGCTGAAATCCATTTTAATTTCTATTCTTGTATCAAGATATTGATTACACTCCTCAGATATCCCACCTATAAGCAGGGAAATTTTTAGTGTTTGATGGCATGAAGGGGAATGGAGCACTATTTTTGGCTGACTGTGTAGTGATAAGCCAGAAGGCTGTGGCGGAGTAATAAACAAGCTCCCTGCAACGTGCCCACGGGGAGCCACGGTGAGAAATAGCTGATCTCGGGTGTGCCATTAGCTCAGAGCAAATGTCCTACAGTCAACCTTGAGACTGAAGCAAGATCGTGATGGATTCACACATGGTGGAAGGTAATGGAATTGAGAGACCTATCAAAGCAATACATTACCAGATTATCAGATTATCATTTTTATCTCACAAATAATTCTTCTCTTTTTACATGTAAACTATGTGGTAAGTCTTCACCTTCTAAAAAATCTCTCTCTCTCTCTCTCTCTTTCTCTCTCTCTCTCTCTCTCTCTCTCTCTCTCTCTCTCTCTCTCTCTCTCTCTCCTGCTTTCTGAGCGAGCAGATTCTCAACTAATAGTTCATTCAGAGACTAAGAAACAGAAACTTACAAAAAGAAACCCCTGAACTGAATGAACTTTCCATAAAAGTTAGCATGTACAGTTGAAGGGAGGGAGGGAGAAAGGGAAGGAAGAAGAGAAGGAGGAAAAAAGAAGGGAGGAAAAGAGGGATAAAGAAGCAAGGACAGGAGGGAGGATAAAGGAAGGAGAGAAGAAGGGAGGGACTAAAGTGTAATCTAATCAGTGCTATTGTTCCTGAATGACTGTAAACAGATGATCCTTTGCTGGATATCCCCTACAGCATTTAAGTACAGTTTTTCTGTTTCAACGTTAAAAACAGCTTTTTCCAGAAGGCAATAGGAAACTCGAAAGGTCTAAAACTGTGGCAGATAAGGACTTTGAAGAGAAAGTTCTCACTATTGTTCCTTTCAGTCTGAAAGGAAGATGGATCTCCTTGAGAAACAGACATAGAATAAGCACTTAAGGGCAGATGAGGGAGATACCACTGAAATGAGAACACCAAAAGCTCCATAAGAGAGAAAGATACTGAGCTGGACATCTCACATCACCAATTTAAAACTTCCCACACAGAGAATAGGTTATCTTATTTTATGTTCTAATTATTTCTTAGCTACCTGTTTTCTAAAAAGAGACTAGAGTATGTGCATCTGTATGGGATGGGAGGTAGAGAAGAGGATGGAGACGCTGTAAACAGAATACATTGTATGAAAAAAACTACTATTTTCAATAGAAGTAAAAAGAAAACAAATAGAAAATGGGGATGTAGAAAATGTGTTATGATAGACCTAAGCATCTTACCCGGAGGTAGTCAGTTACAGTTTGTTGGAATTGTGACCCATTTCACTCTCTTAAGGGAAAAAGAATAGTTTTGAATTACAAGGTGACCTGGCAACTTTTAGTTGGAGATAGAGTGGAAGTGAGAAGGAAAGTGTGAAAAATTCATAGGAGTCAGGTACTCCAAAATTCAACTTTATAGCTAATGGTATTAGAACTTTCCATTTGTGGTCTTCTTTAAAATATAATGTACTTAGTAAACATTTGTGTTTATGTGTTAATGTTTATTAACTCATGTGTATAGACAAGCACATCTGTGTTTACATGTACAAAGAAAAAGTGAGGCCATTGCCTTCCTCATCATCATCTGAGATAGAAACTGGCATAAGGGTCAGAGGCAGACATGGGATATGCAGCTGGTTATATGGGTACTGGTGCATGAACTCCAGTATTTATGATTGCAAAGCAAACATGGATAAACCCCTGAGTTCTCCCTCCAGCTTCCCAGCTATATTCTTGAAGCCAATGATCTTGTGATAAGATCATTAAAAAAGAAAGTTCGGGCATAAAATATTAAATGAGATGCCCAGCACTCACTCCTGGTATTGTTTAGAAAACAATTAAACACTATCTCTACTTTATATAAAGATGAAATTCAACCTCCCTGCAATCCTAGCATTGGTCAGTGTTGAGGTAAAAATTTTTTTCCACTTCTTAATTATCACAGAAAAGGTATTAACCAATAATTTGGCTAGATGTGAGACAAGGACAGTACAAAATTAATGTTGGAGAAGGACATTAGAAACATGAAAGTACAAAGATGACAGGTAACCCTGGACACTCACATGCACGCACGCAAACACACACACACACACACACACACACACACTGGAGTTTTAGCATGCCACAACTAGAGGCTTAAAAGAAACCAGTGAGAGAATAAATATATTGTCAGTATAAAGCTTAATAGCTCTTCATTGAGAATACTATTTGAATTAAGTTTTAATCACAGGATTTGGTAAAGTGAAGAAAGGTGGGGAAGAAGGAATTATATAATACAAGAAACAAACTAAATCAAGCATGGTACTCTTTAAAGGATAAAATAAGAGGGTTTTTTTGTTTGTTTGTTTGGTTGGTTAAGTTTGTTTTGTTTGAGTAATGTCGTCTGGAAATATGCATAAATGTCAATATACTAAGTCAGACATACTTGAGGAGACTCAAGAAAGTGAAGGTAATAAGAAACACTCAGTAAACACCAAAAGCATGAAAGAAGTAATGGAGAAGCTTCATCAGTTCCCTAAGCCTGAACTGGTGAAGACTGACCATTCTCATGGCTGTGAGACAGAGTGCTTCTCAATAACACATATTCACTCAGGCCTTCATCCACTCTTCATTCCCTACACAGCCACTCAGGATTTTCTTTGATCCCCACACCTTAGTTTGGCACCTTGAAAGGTATCTGTACAAATGATGAAGCCATGTGCTATGCTAACATTCCCCACAGAAATATGAACAAAAGTCTACACATCCTGATGAGGTATCAGGGACAGACCTAAGTAATGGCTTCCCAAGTCTAGGTTGGCAAACCAATGACTACCAGAGTTTCCACAAAGCTACATCATCGAAAGTCCTAACTCAGATGGATGACAACTTCCTCGTTGCTATGTTGAAAGACAATCATCAACACCTCACCCTTCCTTCAGTTCTTTATCTACCCTCTAAATACTGTTGCACCTTCCCTAGACCATGGGAAGCTGTGGGAGAATTTCATGCTGGAAGGACACAGTAGAAACTGGATGGAATCTGAGATGAGAAGCCAACTCCCCTGAGTCCTTCCTTCTGTAAGAGAAAACTGATCTGCTGAAGAGACTTCCAAAAAGACTGATCTAGAGAGAATCGCTTGTGTTTTGTCTATATATAGATCATTAGTGACCACAGGAATTAGAAGAGGAAAATAAGCCACAGAAATGGAACCACAGATAGTTGTGAACTACAGCGTAGGTGCTAGGAATAAAACTAGAATTCTCTGGAAGAACAGCCAGCACACTTAATCACCGAGACACCTCTCTATTCCCTACTTTTCTCTAGTGGAAAAATCTCGATTGGAGATTTGGTTTCAAAACAAAACTTTGAAAAACATAATATGTAAAATATTAGATTAGCATGTCATGTGCAGAAATAATAATGGTAGAACAGTTCTACTATGTATCCTGTGTACTGTAATAAGGTTCAAAAAATAAAAATCATTGTGTACTATTTTCTGGGTTGTGACTTACATTTCCACAAAGGTAAAAACAAAACAAAACAAACAAACAAAAACTTAGAGCAAGTCTCAGGTTTACCTTCTGCAAGATTTCGTTTTGTTGCAAACCCTGTAGGTGCAGTTAAATTGGAAAATAGAAAGCATACTAGCTACTTAAAATTTTTTTTAAATCACAAAGTAAAAAATATACCATTCTCTAGCCACAAGAGCAAAAAATATCATAATTCATAATAACCCATATCACTGTACTAGGTGTTCTCCCCAGAAGCATTTAGTTTCTGGGATTTGCTCGCCTTTACTCCTTATAATTATAGCTTATAAATATCACTTAATGTTTTTAAAGCATACATGTGATTAAGATATAGAGATTAGAGATACCAGCAGTAAAAGAAAAATAAGTTATAGAGATGCTTAAACTTAAAGTGGCTTAACGACAAACATGATAAATTTACATAGACGTTGATGCTAAAAATAGTTCAGTTGACACAAGATAGTTTTTCTCAATCTCTAACAGATTCAGGCTAAAGGTCAAATCTTTTTTTTTTTTTTCATCAACAAATATTTGCACACGCACAAATCTAAGACTAGGAACATTAACGTGCTACTTTCTATACCCTCTGAAGTGTTATGATCCTCATGAGACCGAGAAGGGCACATTCCAACAAAACCTGAGAGTGTACAGCTTATCACTTGTACATTCAAACAAAAGGGACCATTTCTAGCCAAAAAAAAGAAGAAAAAAAAAAAGAAAAGAAAAGAAAAAAGAAAAAGAAAAAAGGAACTCACTGGGAAATTTTGAGGTTCCTGGATGATCTGTAGTCAATTAATTTGATTACAAAAATATGAATTTCTAAGAACTGTATTTTTCCACTTCAGCCTCTCATCTGTTTACATTTTACTCTCAAGAACAAACAAAAAAGATGCAAGGACAGAGTATAGAAAAATGTAAAGAGTGATCCTTTTCTGTCATAAATTGCACTGTAGCCTGGACCTTTTTGTTTTGCTTTAAAGGTAACTATTTTAAATTATAAAAGAAAAACAAAGTATGAGAACTGATTGCTATGGTTTTTCTGAGTCCATTAAATAAGAGAATTTGATGATTCTTCACGGACTGGTCATTTTCACCTGCAGCATAGTTGAAGAAGCAGGCTGATTTAGGAAATTGTCATGCAACTCTATTTAATTCTCATGGTGTTTTCTGTATATGTCACTTTGAAGGTTGTTTAAAGCATTCTAGTACTCTTTTATGCATATACAAAGATCTGCTATCTTTTTAGCTTTTTATTTCTTAGAAATGTGAAGCTGAATTCCATGAAAAATATAATATCTATGTAAAAATTGATGGTCCAAGATGTGCAGTAGAACTGGTAGAACACAGTAAGTGTGTCAGGTCATTGCCTTTCCATTTTGGGGGCTTGGGGTTGGCAATGAATAAGAATGAGGCAGGGAGCAAGGGACTAAAAGGAAGAACCACAAGCCAAGTGTGGAGGAAAGAAAGAAAGAAATTATGAGGTCCATTTTAAAAGTCACAGTCTAAAAATTAGAAAATCATACTAGAATTTATCATACAAATTAGTATGCCAGGTATGCTTAAGAATCCTCACAGGGAAAAAGGAAAGCTAAGGAAAGCTCATCAATGAATACCAAGTTATTGTTAGAAGAACTATGTTCTGGTTCACTATTGCAACAGCAGGGTCAATTTAGAAAATGAGAACACTCTACATAACTCTAAAAAGCTACAAGAAAGGATTTCAAAAGGTCGTCAGAAAGAAATGATAAAGGTTTGAGAAGAGAAATATATTTACCTACACCTGAGCATTATGCACCATGTTCATTCAGCAGCTCCCCACTTAGTGCCCCACAAATATGTATATTCAGTTAATGAAAATGTGTGTGTTCAGTTTTAAACTTTTAAAGATATTTTGTTTTAAATTATGCTTAAAGTCAAAAGTTGATTCTATATGAGTTACTGATATATTAGAATTAATTTTCATTATTCATCAATGAAAAGTTGAGTATTTATGCCACAACTATGAGTGGATATACACAGACTTCCAAGTTGCATTAGTAGAATGGAACTTGTCCAAAAGATATATATCATTGATATATTGTGATTCACACCTGCAATTCCAGTACCTGGGACAAATACATGGGAGTTAGTGAGTTCTATTCCAGCCTGTAGTATATTGATGAAACTTCCATAAAAACATAACAAGAAATGGCATGTCATGAATCCTTGGTTATAGGCACTTATTTTTATAAATGAAAACATCTTTACCTATTTACTGAATACTTTGTCCAAAGAAATAAGAAGTAAAGTATTGTAATCTCATGTTCAAAGTTTGTTTAACATCTTTAGTCACTAGGAAAATCAAAACAAAACATTTTTTGGAATAGTGTGTGTGTTGTAATTCAGGGTTGTGGTGATTGCCACCATGCTGAGTGAAAGGTTGTACATAGTGTAGTGAAAAGTTATGAACGAGCAATCATAGTAAGTGGTGAATTTATCCCCTACACCGAGGTAAAAGGAGCTATGGAAGAATAACAGAGCAGAGTACCCAATACTAGACTTGTGCAGAAAGCATGAGAGTGAGATCATTTGTTTTGCAATTTTAAATAGGGGAAAGGTGAGGAGTAGTCAACTTGTGCTCAGACTTGAAGGCTAAAAACAGTTTCTCCATGAATTGAGTATCTGTCTTGTGAAGGATGGCAGT
Organism: Mus caroli; assembly: GCF_978045245.1. Lineage (NCBI taxonomy): Eukaryota > Metazoa > Chordata > Mammalia > Rodentia > Muridae > Mus > Mus caroli. The sequence goes on from NW_028227264.1 coordinate 34,715,976, forward strand.
GAAGTCAAGGATAGCTGCAAGGTTTTTAGCTGAGAAACTAGATAGGGCTGTCAGGGATGAAGATTAAGACTGCATAACTAGGTATCAAATCCAGTGCAGTTTTTCTGGGCTTGCTTCTTCAGACTGTTTAATATTATCCCTGCTATGCTTGCTGCAACAGAGCCCTGGGTTTCCTTTTGTTCTCTTTCTCTCTCTCAAGCTATATCCTCTTTGTCTCCCCCTAGCATCCCAACCTGCAGTCCTTCTATAAAACCTTCTCACACTAAGACAAGCTATTTTATCTTTTTTTTTCCAATTTCTTGCTGTCTGCAAAGAAAATCACATAACTTTGACACTTCCTACCAGTTTTCAGTCATCATCATTTATGTTTATCCTAAAATTATCCCTGACAGGTCAAAGTGACTTTGTTCTTCATGCCCACCAAACTTACTTCTAGTTCTAAGAATTTGATAATTTAAATAATACACTCTCTCTTCTCATCCTGTATCCTCAGCCCTTAACAACTAACATAGAAATTAAGAAGCATGAAAGGTTTTTAAATGTTGTCATAACAGGAGTCTATGTAAAGAAAATGAGGCGACAAAGCCAGAATACAGAACATATAAGGTGCTGTAAATTAAAATAAAAAAGTCAAATATTGTCCTGAAGATATTTGCCACTCATAGAGGGACATAGGGACCTTGAACATGTGCAAGGCAGAAGGCTTCAAATAAGATCTGCTTTAAAGGCTAAGAACCTGAAAAGGACTCACTGAGTGAAGTGATTGATAGCCACTGGTTTATGGGCTCTACAAGCAAGCTAATAACCTCCAGCATCAAACAATAGGGGGCAGAGAGAGACAGTAGGTAAAAAAAAAAAAAACAGCTCTAAAACCTGATCTGTGATAGGCAGAAATTTAAATTTATGCTAGCTCTTCCAGTCAGAAAAGCACCGGGGTAGCTAGGGCACAGGGTCGGCTGACACTCGCCAGCTACCCACGACCCCCGCCACAGGATTTTGAGACTGCTGGTGAGTGGAACACAGCTTCTGCTCCAGTCCAATCACTCGGGACCTGAGACTGCTTTGGTTGAGGAGGCAGAAATCCGGCCTACATAGGGCCACAAGCCTCTTCCGGTCAGAAAAGAACCGGGGTAGCTAGGGCGCAGGGTTGGCTGACACTCGCCAGCTACCCACAACACCAGCCACAGGATCTTAAGACTTCTGGTGAGTGGAACACAGCTTCTGCTCAAATCCAATTGCGCGCAGGAACTGAGACTGCATTAGTTAGGGAAGCAGAAAACCGGCCTGAGTAGGACCACAGGCCTCTTCCGCCGTACCGCCAGCTACCCACGACCCCCACCACAGGATTTTGAGACTGCTGGTGAGTGGAACACAGCTTCTGCTCCAATCTTTAAACAGTGACAACGACAACAACTAACCCCAAAGATTACCAGATGGCGAAAGGTAAACGTAATAATCTTACTAACAGAAACCAAGACCACTCACCATCATCAGAACCCAGCACTCCCACTTCGCCCAGTCCAGGGCACCCCAACACACCAGAAAAGCTAGACATGGATCTAAAAGCATATCTCATGATGATGGTAGAGGACTACAAGAAGGACTTTAATAACACACTTAAAGAAATACAAAGGAACACTGGTAAACAGGTAGAAGACAGTAAAGAGGAAGCACAAAAATCCCTTAAAGAATTGCAGGAAAACACTGCTAAAGAGTTACAAATCCTTAAAGAAAAACAGGATAACATAATCAAACAGGTAGAAGTCCTTAATGAAAAACAGGAAAACACATCCAAACAGATGATGGAAATGAACAAAACCATACTAGAACTAAAAAGGGAAGTAGACACAATAAAGAAAACCCAAAATGAGGCAACACTGGAGATAGAAACCCTAGGAAAGAAATCTGGAACCATAGATACCAGCATCAGCAACAGAATACAAGAGATGGAAGAGAGAATCTCAGGTGCAGAAGATTCCATAGAGAACATCAGCACAACAATCAAGGAAAATGTAAAATGCAAAAAGATCCTAACTCAAAACATCCAGAAATACAGGACACAATGAGAAGACCAAACCTACGGATAATAGGAGTGGATGAGAATGAAGATTTTCAACTCAAAGGACCAGCAAACATCTTCAACAAAATTATAGAAGAAAACTTCCCAAATCTAAAGAAAGAGATGCCCATGAACATACAAGAAGCCTACAGAACTCCAAATAGACTGGACCAGAAAAGAAATACCTCCCGACACATAATAATCAGAACAACAAATGCTCTAAATAAAGATAGAATACTAAAAGCAGTAAGAGAAAAAGGCCAAGTAACATATAAAGGCAAGCCTATCAGAATTACACCAGATTTCTCACCAGAGACTATGAAAGCCAGAAGATCCTGGACGGATGTTATACAGACACTAAAAGAACACAAATTCCAGCCCAGGCTACTATACCCAGCCAAACTCTCAATTAACATAGATGGAGAAACCAAAGTATTCCACGACAAAACCAAATTCACACATTATCTCTCCACGAATCCAGCCCTTCAAAGGATAATAACAGAAAAAAACCAATACAAGGACAGGAACCACGCCCTAGAAACAACAAGAAGGTAATCCCTCAACAAACCTAAAAGAAGACAGCCACATGAACAGAATGCCAACTTTAACAACAAAAATAACAGGAAACAACAATTACTTTTCCTTAATATCTCTTAATATCAATGGACTCAACTCCCCGATAAAAAGACATAGACTAACAAACTGGCTACACAAACAAGAACCAACATTTTGCTGCTTACAGGAAACTCATCTCAGAGAAAAAGATAGACACTACCTCAGAATGAAAGGCTGGAAAACAATTTTCCAAGCAAATGGTATGAAGAAAAAAGCTGGAGTAGCCATTCTAATATCTGATAAGATTGACTTCCAACCCAAAGTCATTAAAAAAGACAGGGAGGGACACTTCATACTCATCAAAGGTAAAATCCTCCAAGAGGAACTATCAATCCTGAATATCTATGCTCCAAATACAAAGGCAGCCACATTCATTAAAGAAACTTTAGTAAATCTCAAAGCACACATTGCACCTCATACAATAATAGTGGGAGACTTCAACACACCACTTTCACCAATGGACAGATCATGGAAACAGAAACTAAACAGGGACACAGAGAAACTAAGAGAAATTATGAATCAAATGGATCTGGCAGATATCTACAGAACATTCTATCCTAAAACAAAAGGATATACCTTCTTCTCAGCACCTCATGGTACCTTCTCCAAAATTGACCACATAATTGGTCACAAAACAGGCCTCAACAGATACAAAAATATTGAAATTGTCCCATGCATCCTATCAGATCACCATGGACTAAGGCTGATCTTCAATAACAAAATAAATAATAGAAAGCCAACATTCACGTGGAAACTGAACAACACTCTTCTCAATGATACCTTGGTCAAGGAAGGAATAAAGAAAGAAATTAAGGACTTTTTAGAATTCAATGAAAATGAAGCCACAACATACCCAAACATATGGGACGCAATGAAAGCATTTCTAAGAGGAAAACTCATAGCTCTGAGTGCCTCCAAAAGGAAACTAGAGAGAGCACACATTAGCTGCTTGACAACACACCTAAAAGCACTAGAACAAAAGGAAGCAAATTCACCCAAGAGGAGTAGACGGCAGGAAATAATCAAACTCAGGGGCGAAATCAACCAAGTGGAAACAAGAAGAACTATTCAAAGAATCAACCAATCAAGGAGCTGGTTCCTTGAGAAAATCAACAGGATAGATAAACCCTTAGGTATGGGCCTTGAATTCCTGATCTTTCCAAGACTTTTATCATGAATGGGTGTTGGATTTTGTCAAATGCTTTTTCCGCATCTAACGAGATGACCATGTGGTTTTGTCTTTGAGTTTGTTTATATACTGGATTACGTTGCTGGATTTCCGTATATTGAACCATCCCTGCATCCCTGGGATGAAACCTACTTGGTCAGGTTAGATAAACTCACTAGATGGCACAGGGAAAGCATCCTAATTAACAAAATCAGAAATGAAAAAGGAGACATAACAACAGATCCTGAAGACATCCAAAACACCATCAGATCCTTCTACCAAAGGCTATACTCAACAAAACTGGAGAACCTGGATGAAATGGAGAAGTTCCTAGACAGATACCAGGTACCAAAGTTGAATCAAGATCAGGTTAATGATCTAAACAGCCCTATATCCCCCACAGAAATAGAAGCAGTCATTAATAGTCTCCCAACTAAAAAAAGCCCAGGACCAGATGGGTTTAGTGCAGAGTTCTATCAGACCTTCAAAGAAGATCTAATCCCAGTTCTTCACAAACTATTCCACAAAATAGAAACAGAAGGTACTCTACCCAACTCATTCTATGAAGCCACAATTACTCTGATACCTAAACCACAAAAAGACCCCACAAAGATAGAAAACTTCAGACCAATATCCCTTATGAATATTGATGCAAAAATCCTCAATAAAGTTCTTGCTAACCGAATCCAAGAACACATCAAAACAATCATCCATCCTGACCAAGTAGGTTTCATCCCAGGGATGCAGGGATGGTTCAATATACGGAAATCCAGCAACGTAATCCAGTATATAAACAAACTGAAAGACAAAACCACATGGTCATCTCGTTAGATGCGGAAAAAGCATTTGACAAAATCCAACACCCATTCATGATAAAAGTCTTGGAAAGATCAGGAATTCAAGGCCCATAACTAAACATGATAAAAGCAATATACAGCAAACCAGTAGCCAACATCAAAGTAAATGGTGAGAAGCTTGAAGCAATCCCTCTAAAATCAGGGACTAGACAAGGCTGTCCACTTTCTCCATACCTATTCAACATTGTACTTGAAGTCCTAGCCAGAGCAATTTGACAACAAAAGGAGATCAAAGGGATACAAATTGGAAAAGATGAAGTCAAAATATCACTTTTTGCAGATGATATGATAGTATATATAAGTGACCCTAAAAATTCCACCAGAGAACTCCTAAGCCTGATAAACAGCTTCGGTGAAGTAGCTGGATATAAAATTAACTCAAACAAATCAATGGCCTTTCTCTACACAAAGAATAAACAGGCTGAGAAAGAAATTAGGGAAACAACACCCTTCTCAATAGTCACAAATAATATAAAATATCTTGGCGTGACTCTAACTAAGGAAGTGAAAGATCTGTATAATAAAAACTTCAAGTCTCTGAAGAAAGAAATTATAGAAGATCTCAGAAGATGGAAAGATCTCCCATGCTCATGGATTGGCAGGATCAACATTGTAAAAATGGCTATCTTGCCAAAAGCAATCTACAGATTCAATGCAATCCCCATCAAAATTCCAAATCAATTCTTCAACGAATTAGAAAGTGCAATCTGCAAATTCATCTGGAATAACAAAAAACCTAGGATAGCAAAAATTCTTCTCAAGGATAAAAGAACCTCTGGTGGAATCACCATGCCGGACCTAAAGCTCTACTACAGAGCAATTGTGGTAAAAACTGCATGGTACTGGTATAGTGACAGACAAATAGACCAATGGAATATAATTGAAGACCCAGAAATGAACCCACACACCTACGGTCACTTGATCTTCGACAAGGGAGCTAAAAACATCCAGTGGAAGAAAGACAGCATTTTCAACAAATGGTGCTGGCACAACTGGTTGTTTTCATGTAGAAGAATGCGAATCGATCCATTCCTATCTCCTTGTACTAAGGTCAAGTCTAAGTGGATCAAGGAACTTCACATAAAACCAGAGACACTGAAACTTATAGAGGAGAAAGTGGGGAAAAGCCTTGAAGATATGGGCACAGGGGAAAAATTCCTGAATAGAACAGTAATGGCTTGTGCTGGAAGATCAAGAATTGACAAGTGGGACCTCATGAAACTGCAAAGCTTCTGCAAGGCTAAAGACACCATCAATAAGACAAAAAAAACCACCAACAGATTGGGAATGGATCTTCACCTATCCTAAATCAGATAAGGGACTAATATCCAATATATATAAAGAACTCAAGAAGGTGGACTCCAGAAAGTCAAATAACCCCATTAAAAAATGGGGCTCAGAACTGAACAAAGAATTCTCACCTGAGGAATACCGAATGGCAGAGAAGCACCTGAAAAAATTTTCAACATCCTTAATCATCAGGGAAATGCAAATCAAAACAACCCTGAGATTCCACCTCACACCAGTCAGAATGGCTAAGATCAAAAATTCAGGTGACAGCAGATGCTGGCGAGGATGTGGAGAAAGAGGAACACTCCTCCATTGTTGGTGGGATTGCAAGCTTGTACAACCACTCTGGAAATCAGTCTGGCGGTTCCTCAGAAAATTGGACATAGTACTACCGGAGGATCCAGCAATACCTCTCCTGGGCATATATCCAGAAGATGTCCAACCGGTAAAAAGGACACATGCTCCACTATGTTCATAGCAGCCCTATTTATAATAGCCAGAAGGTGGAAAGAACCCAGATGTCCCTCAACAGAGGAATGGATACAGAAATTATGGTACATTTACACAATGGAGTACTACTCAGCTATTAAAAAGAATGAATTTATGAAATTCCTAGCCAAATGGATGGACCTGGAGGGCATCATCTTGAGTGAAGTAACACAATCACAAAAGAACTCACACAATATGTATTCACTGATAAGTGGATATTAGCCCAAAACTTAGGATACCCAAGATATAAGATACAATTTGCTAAACGCATGAAACTCAAGAAGAATGAAGACCAAAGTGTGGACACTGTGCCCCTTCTTAGAATTGGGAACAAAACACCCAGGGAAGGAGTTACAGAGACAAAGTTCGGAGCTGTGATGAAAGGATGGACCATTTAGAGACTGCCGTATCCAGGGATCCATCCCATAATCAGCTTCTAAACGCTGACACCATTGCATACACTAGCAAGATTTTGCTTAAAGGACCCAAATTTAGCTGTCTCTTGTGAGACGATGCCGGGGCCTAGCAAACACAGGAGTGGATGTTCACAGTCAGCTATTGGATGTATCACAGGGCTCCCAATGGAGAAGCTAGAGAAAGTACCCAAGGAGCTAAAGGGATCTGCAACCCTATTGTTGGAACAACATGATGTACTAACCAGAACCCCGGAGCTCTTGTCTCTAGCTGCATATGTATCGAAAGATGGCCTAGTCGGCCATCAATGGAAAGAGAGGCCCATTGGACTTGCAAACTTTATATGCCCCAATATAGGGGAATGCCAGGGCCAAAAGAATGGAAATGGGTGGGTAGGGAAGTGGGGGGCGCTATGGGGGACTTTTGGGATAGCATTGGAAATGTAATTGAGGAAAATATGTAATAAAAATATTAAAAATTTTAAAAAAATTATGCTAATAGTGTTGCCTGGCAACTTCAAATTATAAAATTAACCTAAAAACTAATACAACTGAGAAAAGTGAAGGTGCTTCAAGAGACTTCCACCTAAGAACACTTCTATGACTCACAGGGGATTTAAAAAAGAGTCATACAATTAAAATAACACAAGAGTTACATAAAGATAGATAATCTACTCCCACAAATTGATCAGAAAAAAAAATCCAATAAGATTCATATTCCTAGAAATTTATATTTTAAAAATTGTAAATGGGCATATAATAAAACTTTAAATACACTAGAATCTTTGAAGAAACAGAACATCTTAAAAGACAAACTTGCACAAGATGGTTGCACAACCAACCATCACATATGTCCAAATATAAAGGATACAGAAGTGCATTTTATATTTAGAAACACATGATATTTAATACAATATTTTCTTTTATTCATCATGCCCTAAGCACAAAGGTGGTAATGTGGATAACTAACCATAAGCTATTGCTGAGGTTCTTTAATGTAGCACTGTTGCTATACCTAAAATTTTAATATGACATTTCATAAAAGAATATTATTATTTATATGCTACTTTTCCCATATTTTTATTTTATGTTCTTATAAATACTTTTAAAACCATAAAAATTTAAAAGCTTCCCCTACATATATGATAAGGTTCATGAAGATTCCATGCTTCAGAAATGGACATCCGACCAAATGCAATCTATAGATTCAATGCAATCCCCGTCAAAACCCCAACACAATTCTTCAAAGACATCAAAAGAGCAATTCTCAGATTCATCTGAAAGGCAAAAAACAAACAAACAAACAAACAAACAAACAAACAAAAAACAGAATAGGGAAAACAATTCTTAACAATAAAAGAACAAATCACCATCCCTAGCCTCAAACCTTACTACAGAGCAATAGTGATAAAAACTTCATGGTATTTGTACAGAGACTGACATGTTGATCAATGGAATAGAATTAAAGACCCAGAAATTAAACCACACACTTATGGTCACAGGATCTTTGACAAAGACACAAAAAGTATGCAATGGAAAAAAGAATGCATCTTCAATAAATGGTGTTGTTCTAACTGGCTGTCTGTATGTAGAAGGATAAAAATAGACACATCTTTGTCATCTTGTACAAAGTTCAAGTCCAAGTGGATCAAGGAGCTCAACGTAAAACCAGATATAATGAATCTAGTAGACAAGAAAGTGGGAAAGACCTTTGAATTCTTTGGCACAATGGGCAATTTCCTAAACAGAATTCCAATGGCTCATGCTCAAAGATCAAGAGTTCATAAATGGGACCTCATGAAACTGGAAAGTTTCTGTAAGGCAAAGAACATAGTTAATAAGACAAATCGGCAATCTACAAATTGGAGAAAAAAAAATCTTCACTAACCCCACATCCGATAGAGGGCTAATATCTAAAATACATAAAGAATCAACAAACTAACCACCAAAAACAAAACAAAACAAAACCAACAAACAAACAAAAAACCGAACAACCCAATCAAAAAATGGGGTATACAACTAAACTGAGAATTCACAACTGAAAAATCTTGAATGGCTAAGAAGCACTTAAAGAAATGTTTAAAGTCCTTAGTGATAGGAGAAATGCAAATCAAAACGATCCTGAGATTCTACCTTACACAAATGGGAATGGCTAAGATCAAAACCTCAGGTGACAACACATGCTGGAGAGGATGTTGAGAAAGAGGAACACTCCTCCATTGCTGGTGGGATTGCAAATTGGTACAACCACTCTGAAAATCAATCTAAAGGTTCCTCAGAAAATTGAAAATAGACCTACCTAAAGACCCAGCTATGTCACACTTGGAAATATAACCAAAAAATGCCCCATCATGCCACAGGGGCATGTGTTCTACTGTGTTCATAGCGGCCTTATATGATAGCCAGAAGCTGGAAACCACCTAGATGTTCCAAGACAGAAGAATGGATACAGAAATTTACACAGTGGAATACTACTCAGCTATTAAGAACAAGGACACCCTGAGATTTACAGGCAAAAGGATGGAACTAGAAAATATCATCCTGAGCAAGACTCAGACACAAAAAGACTTGCATGGTATATATTCACTAATAAGCCAAAAAAAAAAAAAAGTACAGAATACCCAAGACACAGTCCACAGAACTCAAAAAGGTCAACAGGTTGAAGTGCCCAAGTGAGGATGCTTCAGTCCCATTTGGGAGAAAGAAGAAAGCAATCACAAGTGGGTCGGAGGGAGGGAGGATGGGAACTGGGAGGAAAAGTGGATGGTGGTAGTGGGAAAAAGAGGGGAACCTGATCTGGTATTGGGTGAGGGAAAAGAACCGAAGCCTGAGGGTCAGCAGAAAGAATGGAAACAGGCAACCTCAGGAAGTAGGAGGTTGGGGGGGGGGGACCCTCCAGAATGTACCAGAGACCTAGTAGGTGAGAGGCTCTCAGGAATTAAATAAAGGAAGGCACCTTAGATGAAATGCCCAACAGTAGGGAGAGGGAACTTATAGAGCCCACCTCCAGCAGGAAGACAGGACATGAAGTGAGGGATGTGGTCGCCATCTCACAGTCAAAACTCTGGCCAATAATTGTTGCTTTCTGAAAGAATTACAGAGATGGAAATAGAGAGGGGCCTGAAGAAAAGGAGGTCAAGTGACAGGCCCAAAGTGGGATCCAGCTCAAGGGGAGGTCCCAAGACTTGACACTATTATTGAGGTTATGGAGCACTCACAAAAAGAGACCTAACATGACTGCCCTCCAAAAGACCCACCTGCCCCCTCATCCACCCTCCAACTACTCCACATCCCACACCTCCTCCCCATACCCCTGTATTCATATGGATGCCCCACCCCCTACCCCACCTGACCTCTAAACTCCCTGGGGCCTCCAGTCTCTTGAGGGTTAGGTGCATCATCTTTGAATGAACTCAGATCCAGAAGTCCTCTACTTTATGTGTATTGGGGGCCTCATATCAGCTGGTATATGCTGTTTGGTGGTTCAGTGTTTGTGAGATCTCAGGAGTCCAGATTAATTGAGACTGCTGGTACTCCTACAGGATCACCCTTCTCCTCAGCTTCTTTTAGCCTTCCTTAATTCAACAACAGGGGCCAGCTGCTTCTGTCCACTGGTTGGAGGGTGGATGAGGGGGCAGGGAATGAAATATGGATTGTAAAATAAAAATTAATTAAAAATAAATAAAAGCATTATTGCATTACAAAATAAAGAAAAAGAAATGTACTAAGCAATAAACAGATCAAAAGTCAAAGATAACTGGTTTAGAGGTCTTTAATAATTTTTGTAAGTAGGCTGAATTAAGTGTTTTAGAACAAATTGTCCTAATCTAAACTATAATGATAGTATTTAGTTCTATTTTACTTGAGAGATGTAATCTCTAGAAAATTAGGTACCTCTTTCTTACCTTTTCCATTACCATTTTTAGATCCAGAGTCTGCAGAATACAATCATGCAATCTGAGGGGTTTTGGATGTGGAAGTAGTACCTGAATTATTGGTGAGCCAATGAGCTCATGGCAAATCACTTACATGCTCCCTTCACTAAACAATATTTAATCCATAAGTATATGATACTGACATTTTTCTAATAATAATTCCAGTTGATCAAATGATAACATCTAAGTGATAAATATTATTTACATTTATTCTCTAGAACAACAACAATAACAACAACAAAAACTCCAATGCAATCTTTTCCATCTCTGATCATGAGGATTCCCTGCCTGAAAATTCCAGTTCTCTGATTGTTTGTATCACTGAGGTTATGTTAGCCTCTAACTTGCTAAGTAGCTGACGGTGATGTCATATTCCTGGTTCTCTTCCATCCACCTCACACGAGCTAGTATTTAATCATGCACCCAAATGCCCAGCTAGAATATTTACAAATTTCTTTCCCAGAGAAATCAATGTCTTTTCATCTGAATATGGTTTGCCATTTTTTTATATCTAAAATAAATCTTCCAATTTTCCTAATTTGTGGAAAGCAGCAGTTAGTTTCATTGACTAGACCATTTATTTCTTTTGAGAAAACTAGGTTTTCTAGAAGGCAGAGAATACTCAGGTTACAATGTTACAAGTTACCTGAAACTTTCCCAGGCACAGGCATTTCACTACTAAGGAAATAGGTTACGGTGTATCTGTATATCTCCTTCTGTAGCCCACTGCAATACAATGTGCTAATGACTGGCCCCCAACCAAATCTATATATTTTCCATTCTTAATAAACATGGTAAACATGCACTTGTCAACAGGTGCTGACATATGCAGAAAGTGGGCAAGTTTTGAAACCAGGCACATTTGTGTAAACCTCATGATACAGTAAAAAAATAAAATGGGTAGCATCTCATGTTTATGTTAATTAGTTAAGTAAAATTTCACATTGATTTTGAAAAATCTTTTGTTTGATTAAATATCCTATAGTACAGGAAATTTTGTTAAATCTCACAAATGCTCATGTATATTGAAAATAACTAGACAATCATCTATCTTTGCTTTAAATTATGTGTTTTGATAAAGTAGAATGGTTGGCAGTATATTGCTCTTCTGTAAAATAAAGGTCATATAGCATGGTCCTGGTAGGAAGTAACTTTTAGATAAAATAAAGTTAACTGAATGAATATGCTGATTTAAAATGTACCTATCTGTAACAGTTTCAATGTAAACTTACTAGTTAGTGACTTGTGAATTTGCTTAAGCAGAGCCTATCAGGTAGATTTATTTCCTCATTTAATTTTTTTTAAGTCAGATAATCAAACTAATCATATTTCAGTCTAATTAAGTAGGAGAGACACAAAGAAAAGTTATCATATATTTAGCAGGTTGTGGGGAAAGCGGGAAGGCTGTGGTAGAGATGGAGCACACGAAGTAAAGGGAGAGGCTGTGGTTGGGAGGAAGAATGTGAGGGAAAGGAGAAAATGTGGTAGGAAAAGTTTGTGTGAGTATTTAGCAACATGCTGTCATGTTCATGGAGGTAAAATGGACATTTACTTTGAAATAACTGTATATATTCTGCATATTCACCTGTATATATTCAACTGTATATATTCTGTATATACACCTTATCTCACAACAATATTCTCTGTAGAGAATATTGCACATTGGGCCTGTATCACTCCCCTGGGGTCCTGAAACAAAGGATCACATTCTAGGTAACTTGAAATAGTATAAGTTCATCCTTATGTGCTGGAGGCTAAAAGTCTTACATCAGGGCTTTATTGGGGTCATGCTGTCTCTGGAGTCTCTATGGGAGAACATTGGTCCTTCTTAGAACTGCTGTTACAGCTTGTATCTTTACCATTCCTGGGCTTTCAGGGGCGTGCTCTGCATCTCCCTGCATCTGTACAACAGTATCCTCCCTGTGGCCTTATGTGGTTTCTCTAAAATCTCTTCCACAAACATATCAGTCATAATCTATTAGCCCTCTCCCTAATTCAATGTGACCTCAGTTTGAGGCCAATATAGAGTTGACTTTCAGGTCAGAACAAGTATTCAGGATTAAAGATACTTCCTGTCTTTTGAGAAGAACAACAGTAGATATTACCAGCTATCTCAAAGGACTTGCTAATGGTCATGAAAATGATTTTAATTGCATGTGATCTATTTTTATACATTCAGATATTTATTTCAGTCACTTTGTTAAGTATTAATATTAAGAGTATATGTGCAGTGCCTGTGTTGGGGAAGAGATGTAAGCTGTCAGAAATTAAGTATGTTTGTGAGCCTGAGTTAAGTTCGGTCATATCTAGTTATGCATTATATCAATGTGCGGCAAGCTTTACTATTGTAAAGATTAGAGTGTGGGTCATGGTAAAAGTGTTTCCTCCAACGTCTCCTAATCTCTCTTTTCTTGTTTTGTTTTGCTTGGTTTTGCTTTATGTGTCTCTGAAATTTTAAGGCTATGTTTGTCTCTCTTTTGCGTTTTCAATCTCATGTTTTGAAACTTGCAATTAAAAGTTAAGTAAAAGTTTTTGTTTATTTTGCAGCAGTATTCTTAAATATTTATGAAGGATCTTAAGTCTGACTCGCTTTGAGGAAATATAGATAAGTTAATAATTGATGTGGCTGCTTTGCAGAAAATTAAGGGTTGCAAACACGTGTTAAAAAATTAAATCATCCATGGCTAAGAAAGCAGATGTTATTGATTGAAATCTTGCAAAAAATGAACAATTAGCTTTTTTATTAGTCCAAGTCAACTGGAAATGTAATGATCCATCCCAATTTCCATAGTTCTTAGATTTGAAACTACTTAAAGGCAGATATGAAAAAAAGAAAATTTATCTCATTATCCCAGAGTTGATGAGAAGGTGGCTTATTAATATGGGAGTGAAAAATAGCTAAGAGCTAATATTCTTTACTGTATGTAGGATATAGGTTCATAGACACAATCTATTTGTACTATTACTATAATGACAAAAATAATATTTATTCCCCTTGTTAGAACAAAAATATTTGCAATTTAATTGTACCTCTTACAGTAGCCATTTATATACCTAAAGCAGGCAAAACATGGAAGGGCAGTGTGCAGAAGCTGTTGGGTTAAAAATGCTGGCTACACCTAAGCAATAAATAATTCCCACAGCTGTACAGGAACAGTTCACACCTGTGCTCGAGATTTATGGGAAAGAACTTGCGGTCCTGAGTGGAAGGATACATTGGAATCTAACCTTGCTATAAAAGTTCAACAATTCTGTTTCTACCTAGAGAATGAGAGAGTCTACACAAATGCTTGCAGGCCATTTTAGCCACAGCAGTACAGAAAGCATAATACAAGTCCTTGCCAAAAGCATCTCTCTCTTATTTCAAGTGGAGCAAAATGAAAACAAACAAAAATTATGAAGGGTAAATTCACTCCATAATGAACTGTGCTACATACTCTCTCTTACACAGACAAGCTCTGCTAAAGTCTCTGTAAAGGAATCATTTTTAAAAGGCATGTATTTGCCTACCCAGATTCAAAGTGTTTTTCATTGCTTTGTTATAAAATATACTATAACTTGATGGATCAAGTTTTATAATTCTGGTTTGCCCATCTCTGTGACTGTTAAACATCTGCCCTTCAATAAACCACTGGTATGAGCGGCTTGTTATGTTCAGGGCAGTGTTTTACATAGTAATTGAAACTAAAAATAAGTAAATTGCTTCTTGTGTCTTCTAAAAAGCAAAGATACAATATTTTTTTCATACAAGCAGATTTGAAAGCTATGTATATATCTCTACAAAAATCTAAGAATGCTTGAAATCTGAAATATTTTCCCCATGATAACAGAGCAATCTTCCTTAGAAACTCACTTTATATGAAGTCATGTATTTCTGTTGCTATGTTCTTGTACTTCTTGTTGGATTATAAAAGAAAGGCTGGATAGATGGAAGGAAGGGGAGTAAAAAATGTCATCACTAAAGCATCACTGGAGAGCCTATGACTCCCCTGTAGTTAAAAGAGTGAGTTTAGAGGTCAGGTGGAGTGTGGAGGAGGGACCCCCACATGGAGATGGGGGTGAGGGTGGGGAGAAGGTATGGGATGTGGAACAGTCAGAAGGTGTATATGGGGCTGGGGAATAAACTATGGAGTATAAAAAAAATTAATTAAAATTAAAAAAAAAGAAAATGTGGTCTTTCCAGGTAGTTAACCTATACGAATATCTTCCCAATGCTGATGTGTCGTGTTTCCTCTAGGCATCATCAGTGAAGCAGTGCATTGTAAATCAGTACAGTTTCCTACATTTGACTGTTTCATTCAAGGAAATATAAGAGAAATAGCTTCAGAACCTAGGATAAAAGGATCATGAGCCTGTTCATCTGATCTCCAGTTACTTTTAAAAGCCACTCTTAATAGTGGTTGAGGTACATATTCTCTACAATGAAAAGCAGCTGTTATGTACTCCCAGCAAGGGCAGAATTTAAAAAGGAAAGGCTTCATTTTAAAAATGAATAACTTGGGTTAGAAATAAAAGTAATCCCGTTTCATTTCAACATGTTGGAATGACAAGCTGCCTACGACTTCCTTCAGAATTCTGGCTCTTATTCCCCTAGCTGCTAAAACTGTATTCGTTGTTCACGTTTTCCTAAAATTGACTTTGGAGAACATCATCTTGACTAATGGCAAGTCTCCTTCCTGGGTCACAACATTCAATGACTTGTGTAATATATAAAGTATAACATTCACATATAAGATGTAACTAGAGGTTATGAATATAACACCCAGAATAAAGATCAGAAATAACACCTTCAAGGCAGTATGCAGCAAGTCTTCATTACTGCAGCATCAGAATTGTCTCTGTATGTTTTGCCTAGAACAGCTTCACAATAGGGTGGCTGGAGTATAAACAACAGACATGTAGCACGTACAGTTTTGGTGGTTGGAAGTTTGAAATCATGGGACCATAATTGTTGTTATCAGTAAGGTAAGGACACTCTTGCTAGCTGCAGAAATCCAACCTCTACCAAAAGATCTACTGAATCCTGTAGCCTTTTTCTAAAAGGGTCCATCACCCTCATGAGGATTCTGCTCTCATGACTTACTTGGCTCCCATGGCTCTACCTCTAAATACCATGATGAGCTTTGGGACAAACATTTGTGTATTATTTCTCTCTCTCTCTCTCTCTCTCTCTCTCTCTCTCTCTCTCTCTCTCTCTCTCTCTCTCTCTCTCTCCCCTTTCTCTTTGTCCTCTTTGTCCTCATTGTCCTCTCTTCTTCTCTCTTCTTTACTCTCACTGCCAACTCTCCCCTCCCTCCATCCTCTCCCTTTTTCATGCTTCCCATTTCCTTCTTGGCCCATTCTTAGAAAAAAAAAAAAAAACCACAGTCTCAGGTGGCATCCAAAACACATATCTGAAGTCAATGCTAAAGAAAGGAAGTTACCCAAAGTGAGCTTGTCAGATTCTGTAGCCACTATTTTTAAAGAATAAAATAAATAATTCTTTCTGGGGAATTGACTACCTAGAACTTTTCACATTGGATACTGCAGGAGTTGTAACTTATATGAGTTGAAACAGTTAAAAACAAATCGATGTTTATATAAAGTGATCAAATGTTTACTATAAGTACATATCTTTTCAGAGACAGAAAATTTGTTCATAATATTTCACCTAACAAGTATATTTTTTATTAGAAATTTTCTTTATTTACATTTCAGATGTTATCCCCTTTCTTGGTTTCCCCTCCAAAAACACCCTACCACTTCCCCTTTCCTCCTGCTCACCAACCCACCCACTCCTGCTTCTTGGCCCTGGCATTCCCCAATACTGGGGCATAGAACCTTCACAGAGCCAAGGGCCTCTCCTACCATTGATGACTGAATAGGCCATCCTCTGCTACATATGCAGCTAGAGCCCAGAACATGCTCCAACATGTAATAAGGACACATGCTCCACTATGTTCATAGCAGCCTTATTTATAATATCAAGAAGCTGGAAAGAACCAAGATGTCACTCAACAGAAGAATGGATACAGAAAATGTGGTACATTTACACAATGGAGTACTACCCAGATATTAAAAACAATGAATTTATGAAATTCAAATGGATGGATCTGGAGGATATCGTTCTGAGTAAGGTAACCCAATCACAAAAGTACACACATGATATGCATTCAGTGATAAGTGGACATTAGCCCAGAAGCTCAGAATACTCAAAATACAATTTGCAAAACACATGAAACTCATGAAGAAGGAAGACCAAAGTGTGGATACTTCAATTATTCTTAGATGTGGGAACAAAATATCCATTGGAGGAAATACAGAGACAAAGGGTGAAGCAGAGACTGAAGGAATGGCCATCCAGAGACTTCCCCACCTGGAGATCCATCCCATAAACAACCACCAAAACCACACACTATTGTGGATGCCAACAAGGCCTTGCTGACAGGAGACTGATATAACTGTCTCATGAGAGGCTCTGCCCGTGCCTGACAAATACAGAAGTGAATGTTCAGAGCCATCCATTGGATAGTGCACAGGGTCCCCAATGAAGGAGCTAGAGAAAGTACCCAAAGAGCTGAAGGGGTTTGCAGCCGCATTGGAGGAACAACAATATGAACTAACCAGTACCTCCAGAGTTCCCTGGGAATAAACCATCAGCCAAAGAAAAGACATGGTGGGACTCATGGTAAGTATATTTTTAAATTAATATTTCTTACCTTGAAACAATATGGATATCACTTATCATAGATTCAAATAATTCAGGCCATCTATCTGATGATTGTGGTATCTGTGTAATATTCTCTTCTGAGGGGTAAACTGTAGTTGAGTCAGAGGTAGTCTATAAGACCTCTGTATTTATTGTTGTCAAAGAACTACATGAAAATCAGAAAAAATTAACAAGCAACACATGTTTTCTCACATCAACAAGGGATCCTGATCATCACATGGCAACAAATTTTGTCTTTCCATGTGGTTTTGTGTTGGTTACACCATTTCTTATGTCTGCATAAAATAGCAAGCTCTCAACTTACAACAGATAGTTACACATCTATGTTTCTTATAGCATTCTTCACAACAGACTGGTTACACAATTATATTATGTGTCTAACCACAGATTAAAGAGAATTTGTGTGTGTGTGTGTGTGTGTGTGTGTGTGTGTGTGTGTATGTGTATGTAATAGAATTAATTCAATTCCAAAGAATGAAATTATATTATTGAAAAAAATTAAAGCAATTGGGAATTATAGTGATTGGAATGAGTAATCATACTCAGAAAGAAAAATATAATACATTTTGATGTATTCTAAATTTAATATTGATAGTTGGAGGAAGCAGAGAGAGAAGAGTGACTGGAGATAGACATAGTCAAAGCATATGATAGATATAATATACTTGTGTGAAAAACATTCAGGAAGTCTATTACTACGTACAGTGAATTTGACAAAAATTGTTTATATATTTTTAAAAAGCTTAATATGAAATAAATATCTTTGAGAAATAGATGTTTTTGAAATAGTGAGAAAAATATTGAAGTTTCTATCACTCAGGGACTTTTTGGAAACTTCAAACTTGTTTAACTTTCATATTTCAAATTTATAAGAGGTAAGTTTGCATTAAAGATAATTTGTCAATGTCTTAGAATGCCTACCCTCATCTAAAAGAATATCTTGTATCTGGACTAAGAAGATTTGTTCCTTATATTTCCTATTTTTGTCTCTTTATTTCAATCTGTAATGCAAAAAGATGGCAGGAGTAAATTATGAAAATAAAAATATTAATGTATTAGGTTTTATATTAGGTTCTGAGTTTCCCATTTAAAGGCTTCAGTACAAAGCATACCTGTCTAAATTAATTTTCTATTGCTATGAAGAGATATCATGACCAAGATAACTCTTACAAAAGAAAACATTTAATTGGGGAGTTCCTTACAGTTTTAGAGGATTAGTCTATGATTTTCATGATGAAAAGCAGACAGACATGGAGCTGAATCAGTAAATGAGAGCTCTATATCCTGATCCACAAGCAGCATGCAGAGAGTGGAAAACATTGATACTGAAATGGAAGTTTGAGACCTAATAGCCCACCCAGTGGCACACTATCTCTAAGAAAGACATGCCTACTAATCCTTCTAATCCTTTACGAATAGTTCCACTCCCTGATGTGTAAGAATTCAAATATATGAGGCTATGAGAGGCTCATTCTTATTTAAACTATCACATTTTACTCCCTGAGCCCCAGAAGCTTTTAGTCTTGTCATAATGCAAAATGTAGTCCTCATAGTGTTTCATGGTCTTAACACTATTTAATAGTCTGTATTCCAATGTCTCATTAAGACTCAAAACAATCCCTTAACTATAACCAGTGAAAAGTCAAAATAAAAAAAGCAGATCACATACTTTTAACATACAGTGGTACAAAATATACATTACCATTTCAAAAAGGAAGAGAGGAAACACAGTGTGTAAATACTAGATCAAAGCAAGACCAAAAATCCAGAAGGGTAAACTCCAATTTCTCTATTTCTGTATATAACGTCAAGGCACTCCAGATCTCTATCTCATTTCAGCTTCATTAATTACAACAAATCTCCCAAATTCTTTTTCTTTCTGGAGATGGTTGCATACCCTGTTACCAGCTTTTCATGGCAGGGAACCAGTGATTTTAACAACTTGAACATCTTGTGGTGTAAAGTGAGGTCATGGTCACTCCACGGTATGGTTGAGGCAAAAGTATTGTATTGTAGATATGAGGGAGAGTACAGCTAGAGGCATCTAGGAGAGTCCAGAGCAAGGAGAGAAAGCAGTGGACTGAGCATGGCCAATAGACTGACCCAGGGCATTAGAGGAGAGAGGAGAGGAGAGGAATAAAGGAAGACCAAGAGAGAGCCAAGACCATTTGTGGCGAAATGACAGGATTATATAAGAATGTAGGGAAATTGAAGGTCATGAGTTAGGGAAGTTTAGGGTAGGGGTTCAGTGAGAAGATCCAGGATGCCAACATGGTCTCTGTAACAGGTATCTCCTTGAGCCCAAGACTTATTCCTACATTCCATTTTCTGGTACTTCTGTTTCCTCAAACTGTAAACTTCATATTGCTCTGTTCGGTTCCCTACTCTTCATTATAGATCTACATAATAGTGTTCATTAATAACTATGTGACATAGTCATACTAGGATGTCTGGAAATCTCTTCTTCCAAAGTTATTAATCCAAAACTCTTCAATTTAATTTTAGGCAGATTTGTAGGACAAGGGCAAAAAAATCCAGCCATAGTCTTTGCCAGAATATCACAAGCATGATCTCAAGGTCAGATGCTAATACTCATCTCCTTGAAACTTCTTGAGCCATGTGTGCACAGTCCAAAGCACATAGAACTACTGTTTTCCATGTTCCTACAATGATATTGTTCTATTATGGCCCATTTAAACATCCCAATGCTTTTCTAGCCCAAAGTCCCAAAGTCTTCCATATCTCTCCAATCATGGTCAAGGCTGTCAAATTTGTGTCACTTGTGATACCAAATTCTGTCTTTCTTACTATTCTATTGCTGTGAAGAAACACTATGACCAAGGCAACTCTTATGAAAGGTACCATTTAATTGGTGACTTGCTTTCAATTGTAGAGGATTAGTCCATGAACATTGTGGTGGGAATCAGACAGGTAGCTGTAACCAAGCCTTACATTCTGTTTCACGGACTGTGGACAGAGTTAGAGACGTTGGTCCTAGAATGGATCTCTGAAACCCGAAAAAAACTACTCTCAGTGACACATCATCTCTAACAAGTCCATGCCTCCTAATCCTTCTCAAACAGTTTCACTAACTGGGTACCAAGCATTCAAACATGTGAGCTTATGGGAGGCATTTGCATTCAAATCATCACAATACAAAATAGCAATACAGATCTACCCTCATCTGCTGCAGACACTAGTGGCTGGACACATAATTTGGCATACTTTACTCTATCCAATGTTATGACATACAGTGTTTCATACCTTTCAATTTGCTTGAAAAGACTGTTTATCATTTGTATCATCTTTTGCTGTTTATAATTTTATAAGATTTTTTACATTGCAAATTTTATCCCCTTTCCTTATTGATGTCCCAAAGGCTATCCTCTGCTACATATGTGGCTAGAGACATGGTTCCCTCCACTTGTACCCTTTGGTTGGTGGTTTAGTCCCTCAGAGCTCTCAGGGTACAGTTGATTCATACTTTTGTTCCTCCTATGGGGCTACAAAACCCTTCAACTCCTTGGGTCCTTTCTCTAGCTTCTCCATTGGGGACCCTATCCTCAGGCCAATGGATGGCTATCAGCTTCCACTGCTGTATTTGTCAGGCACTGGCAGAGACTCTCAGGAGACAGCTATATCAGTCTCCTGTCAGCAAGCACTTGTTGACATCCACAATAGTGTCTGGGTTTGGTAACTATATATGGGATCGATCCCAAGGTGGGACAGTCTCTGGATGGCCTTTCCTTCAACTTCTGCCCAAAACTTTGTCTCTGTATTTTCTCCAATGGGTATTTTGTCCCCCCTTCTAAGAAGGACTGAAGTATCCACAGTGTGGTCTTCCTTTTTCTGAAACTTCATGTGGTCTATAAATTGTATCATGGGTATTCCAAACGTGTGGGCTAATATCCACTAATCAATGTGTACATGCCATGTGCATTCTTTTGTGATTGGGTTACCTCACTCAGGATGATATTTTCTAGTTCCATCCATTTGCCTAAGAACTTCATGAATGTATTGCTTTTAATAGCTGACTAGTACTCCATTGTGTAAATGTACCATATTCTCTGTATCCATCCTTCTGTTGAAGGACATCTGGGTTCTTTCCTGGCTGTTATAAATAAGGCTGCTATGAACATAGTGGAGCATGTGTCCTTATTATAAGTTGGAGCATCTTTGGGTATATGCCCAGGAGTGGTATAGCTGGGTCCTCTTGTAGTACTATGTCCAGTTTTCTGAGGAACCACTAAACTGATTTCTAGAGTGGTTGTACCAGCTTGCAATCCCACCAGCAATGGATGAGTGGTCCTCTTTCTCCACAAACTTGCCAATATCTACTGTAACCTGAGCTTTTGATCTTAGCCATTCTGACTGGAGGGA
Source organism: Mus caroli (assembly GCF_978045245.1). Taxonomy (NCBI): domain Eukaryota; kingdom Metazoa; phylum Chordata; class Mammalia; order Rodentia; family Muridae; genus Mus; species Mus caroli. The sequence goes on from NW_028227264.1 coordinate 34,737,891, forward strand.
GGTGGAATCTCAGGGTTATTTTGATTTGAATTTTTCGGATGACTAAGAATGTTGAACATTTATTTAGGTGCTTCTCAACCATTCAATATTCCTTGGTTGAGAATTCTTTGTTTAGCTCTATATTCCATTTTTAAATTAGTGTTATTTGATTCTCTGGAGTCTAAGTTCTTGAGTTCTTTGTATATTTTGGATATTAACCCTCTACCAGATGTAGGGTTGTTAAAGATGTTTTCCCAATCTGTTGGTTGTCATTTCCTATTGACAGTGTCCTTTGCCTTAGAGAAGTTTTGCAATATTATGAGGTCTCATTTATCAATCCTTGATCTTAGAGCATAAGCTATTTGTGTTCTCTTTTAGGAAAGTTTCCCATGTGCCTATGTGCTCGGGGCTCTTCCCCACTTTGTTTTCTGCCAGTCTCAGTGTATTTGGTTTCATGTCAAGGCCCTTGATCCATTTAGACTTGAGCTTTGTGCAAGGAGATAAGAATGGTTCAATTTGCATTCTTCTACATGTTGACCACCAATTGAACGAGCACCATTTGTTGAAAATGCTGTCTTTTTTCCACGGGATGGTTTTATCTCCTTTGTCAAAGATCAAGTGACCATAGGTGTGTGGCTTCATTTCTGGGTCTTCAATTCTATTTCATTGATCTACCTGCTTGTCACTGTACCATGCACACTTTATCACAGTTGCTCTGTAATACAGTTTGCAGTCAGGGATAGTGATTTCCCCCAGAATTTCTCTTATTGTTGAGAATAGTTTTTGCTACCCTGGGGTTTTTTGTTATTCCTGATGAATTTGGAAAGTGATTTTTCTAACACTATGAAGAATTGATTTGGATTTTTGATGGCGATTGCATTGAATCTATAGATTGCTTTTGTCAATATGGCCATTTTCACTATATTAATCCTACAAATCCATGAGCATGGGAGATCGTTTCATCTTCTGAGATCTTGTTTCATTTCTTTCTTCAGAGACTTGAACTCTTATCATACACAGTTTTCACTTGCTTAGAGTCACACTAATATATTTTATATTATTTGTGACTACTGTGAAAGGTGTTGTTTCTCTAATATCTTTCTCGTTGTGTTTATCCTTTTAGTAGAGAAAGGTCATTGATTTGTTTGAGTTAATTTTATATCCAACCATTTTGCTGAAGTTGTTTATAAGGTTTAGGAGTTCTCTGGTGGAATTTTTTGGGTCACCTAAGTATACTATTATATCATCTGCAAATAATGATATTTTGATGACTTCCTTTCCAAATTGTATCCCTTTGACCTCCTTTTGTTGTTTAATTGCTCTGACTATGACTTTGAGTACTATATTGAACAAGTAGGGAGAGAGTAGACAGCCTTGTCCAGTCCCTGATTTTAGTGAGATTCCTTCAAGTTACACTCCATTTAGTTTGATGTTGGCTACTGGTTTACTGTATACTGCTTTAATATGTTTAGGTATGGGCCTTGAATTCCTGAACATTCCAAGACTTTTATCATGAAGGGATGTTGGATTTTGTCAAATAATTTCTCAGCATTTAATGAGATGATCATGTGATTTTTTCTTTAAGTTTGTTTATATACTGGATTGTACTGATGGATTTCCATATTTTGAACCATCTCTGCATCTCTAGGAAGAAGCTTATTTGATCATGATGAAGGATTATTCTGATGTGTTCTTGAATTCAGATTGCAGAACACTTATCTCCTGATTTAACTTTCATACCTGATATCTGTCTAGAAAATTGCCCATTTCATTAAGAATTTGCAGTTTTGTTGAGTATAGGCTTTTGTAGTAGGATGTGATGGGTTTTTTTTTCAATTTCCTCAGATTCTGTTGTTATGTCTCCCTTTTCATTTCTGATTTTGTTGATTTGGATACTGTCTCTGTGTCATCTAGTTAGTCTGGTTAAGGGTTTATCTATTTTGTTAATTTTCTCAAACAATCAACTTCTGGTTTGGTTGATACTTTATATTGTTTCTACTTGGTTGATTTCAGGCCTGAGGCTGATTATTTCTTGCCTTCTATTACTCTTGTATCTATTTGCTTCTTTTTGTTCTAGATCTTTCAGATGTTCTGTCAAGCTGCTAGTGTATGCTCTCTCCAATTTCTTTCTGAGGGCACTAAGAGCTATGAGTTTTCCTCTTAGGACCGGTTTCATTTTGTCCTATAAATTTGTGTATGTTGTGGCTTCATTTTCATTAAACTCTAAAAAGTCTTTAATTTCTTTAATTATTTCTTCCTTGACCAAGATATCATTGAGTAGAGTGTTGTTCAGCTTTCACATGTATGTGGACTTTCTATTGTTTATGTTGTTATTGAAGACCAGCCTCAGTCTGTGGTGATCTGATAGGATACATGGTATTATTTCAATCTCCTTTTATCTGTTAAGGCCTGTTTTTTGACCAATTATATGGTCAGTTTTGGAGAAGGTACCATAAGTTGATGAGAGGAAGGTGTATCCTCTTATTTTAGAATAAAATGTTCTATAGATATCTGTACAATCCATTTGTTTCATAACTTCTGTTATTTTCACTGTGTCTCTGTTTAGAGTTTATTCCCATTATCTGTCCATTGCTGAGAGTAGGGTATTGAACTCTCCTACTATTTTTGTGTGAGGTGCAATGTGTGCTTGAGCTTTAGCAAAGTTTCTTTTATGAATGCGGATGCACTTGCATTTGGAGCATAAATGTTCATAATTGAGAGTTCATCTTTCTAAATTTTATCTTTGATGATTATGAAGTGTCCCTCCTTATCTTTTTTGATAGCTTTATGTTGAAAGTTGATTATTTTTTCCATATTTGAATGGCTACTCCAGCTTGTTTCTTGAGACCATTTGCTTGGAAAATTGTTTTCCAGACTTTTACTCTGAGGTAGTGTCTGTCTTTGTCACTGAGGTGGGTTTCCTGTATGCAGCAAAATGTTGGTTCCTATTGAAGTAACCAGTGTGTTAGTCTATGTCTTTTTATTGGGGAATTATAGTAAGAGATATTAAGGAAAAGTAATTGTTGCTTCCCATTATTTTTGTTGTTAGAGTTGGAATTCTGTTCATGTGGCTATCTTCTTTTAGGTTTGTTGAAAGATTACTTTCTTGCTTTTCTAGGGTGTAGTATGCCTCCTTGTGTTGGAGTTTTCCCTTTATTGTCCTTTGGAGGGCTGGATTTAGGAAAGATATTGTGTACATTTGATTTTGTCAAAGGAATAACTTGGTTTCTCCACCTATGGTAATTGAGATTTTTGCTGGTTATGGTATCCTAGGCTGGCATTTGTGTTCTCTTAGTGTCTGCATGACATCTGCCCAGTATTTTCTGGCTTACATAGTCTCTGGCAAGAAGTCTGATGTAACTATGATAGGTCTACCTTTATATGTTACCTGACCTTTTTATCTTACTGCTTTTAATATTCTTTCTTTATTTTGTGCATTTGGTGTTTTGATTATTATATGACTGGAGGAATTTCTTTTCTGGTCCAAACTATTTGGTGTTCTGTAGGCTTCTTGTATGTTCGTGGGCATGTCTTTCTTTAGGCTAGGGAAATTTTTCTTCTATAATTTTGTTGAAGATATTTACTGGCCCTTTATCTTGGAAATCTTCACTCTTATATACCTATTATCCTTAGATTTGGTCTTCTCATTGTGTCCTGGATTTCCTGGGATGTTTTGGGTTAGGATCTTTTTGTATTTTGTATTTTCTTTGACAGTTGTGTCTGTGTTTTCAATGGTATCTTCTGCACCTGAGATTCTCTCTTCTATCCCTTGTATTCTGTTGACGATGCTTGCACCTATGGCTCCTGATTTCTTTCCTAAGTTTTCTATCTCCAGAGTTGTCTCCCTTTGTGATTTCTTTATTGTTTCTACTTTCATTTTTAGATCCTGGATAGTTTTGTTCAATTTCTTCATCTGTTTGGTTGTGTTTTCCTGTAATTCTTTAAGTGATTTTTGTGTTCCTCTTTAAGATCTTCTACCGGTTTGCCTGTGTTCTCCTATAATTCTTTAACAAATGTTTGTGTTTCCTCTAAGGGCTTCTACCTGTTTACCTATGTTCTCTTGTATTTCTTTAATGGAGTTATTGATGTCCTTTTTAAAATCCTATATCAGCATCATGAGATATGATTTTTGTTGTGTTGAGGTATCCAAGACTTGCTGTTGTGTGAGTACTGGGTTCTCATGATGCCTAGTCTAGGTTTCTGCTGATAAGATTCTTGTATTTGCTTTATGCCCTCTGGTGTTCATTGTTCTTGCTGTCTCTGGCTGGAGCTTGTTCCTCCTGTGGGTTTGTAAGCCTGTGTCAGCACTCCTGGGAGACAAGCTCTTTCCTGGCAAGATCAGTGCACAGAGAGCTATGGAACAGCCCCTCCTCTTGGGTGCAGATGAGGCAGGAAAGACCCCGTCCCATCTGCTTTGCCACTTCTGTTGTCTGAGTGCTCCTGTCTGGTCCTGCCTTAGACATTCACCAGAGGGAAAGTGGTGATCTCACCTGAGTCCCAGTGGCAGAGCACTCCCTGGAGACAAACTTACCCCTGGCAGGAAAGGTGCACACAGGGCTGAGGCTTGTTTATATATTTTACCACCTATATAGATTCAGGAAAAAATTATTAAGATTTCTTTGTGTGTTTAATTAAGACAAACTACACAATGTCATAAATGACAATGGGCGAAAACCTCACTTAGCTCTGTTCTCTGTAAGATGAAAGCACAGGAAGAAAGGCAAGAGAGCTATGCCTGCACTTGATTTCCACATGTTCTCCCTTAAAGATTATGTATTTCTATTCTACAGTTGACTCTGTCCCCAAATCTCCTGGTACAACTATATGATTCTCTTCCAAACAGCACATTGCAATATTTTGATAACGACTTCATGTAGTTTAGCAGCATAAAATGTAAAATAGTTACTTCTGGAACTTTTAAAATCAAATACATTAGTACATCAGTCTGAGTGCAGGCAATGTGAAAAAAATAACTTGAACTTAGTACCATTCTTTTCTAACTTTAAAATAGTTACTTTAATGGAAAATAATAGTCAAGTTGAAAGGTAAAAATATATAAAAATGTAAAAGGTCTCTTCTTACTATTTAATTTTCATTAAGCATTAATTCTATAATTGATATAGGCCATAAGTTAAAAATTTCACTCCCTTATAAAAGATTTATGGTGCTTTTTTCCTATTTTTGTGGGACTCATGAGGTAAAAATGATTTTACGTTTTTAAATGGTTATGTGTGTACCTAAATAATCTCTCTGATTGTTGCCTCTTGATCAGAAAAGCTTAAAATATTCATTATGTGTCCTATTAAAAACTGTACTGGCCTCTGACCTAGAGTAAAGATGGCTGGGTCTTAAATGGCAGTGTTTACTGGGGTCATGAATTACTTCCTCTGAAAATATAAGCTATGGAGGTGAGTATTGGAAGGACTTATAGGACATACTTAGATGTCTTTCTTCTACATACTCCCAACCCTGTTTTCTGTTTTTACTTAATTTCATCATCTTTTGTTGTGGTGGATTGTTTGAAATGGCACTCTTAAGCTCAGATATTTGATACTTGTTCCAAAAATCGGTGGTTCTGTGTGTATAAATTTAGGAGATGTGGCCTTTCCTAGAGAAAATATGTCACTGGGAATGAGCTATGATCATTTAAAGACTCACGTCATTTCCTTTTGGCTTTCTCAGCTTCCTGTTTGTTTGAGGACATGAGACCTCAGTTTCAGGCTCCTGATACCAGGCCTTTTCTCTGCCACATGCATCCTAAATCACTGGAACTATAAGCTCAAATAAACTCTCCTTTCTGTAAGTAACCTTAGTCATAATGTTTTATCACAGCAACAAAGAAGTGACCAGTACAGTTGGTTTCACTGTACTCTGTTTTCTTGACTTCTTTTATATTTCCTTTTGCTTTCCAGTCAGAAATATCCTATTTCTCAAGGATGATAAGTGTAACATTATTTAACATATCTGTGGACAAGTGGAGACTGAGATATTATAATCTCTCCACTTCATAGACTCTACCAAACTTGTTACAGATATAGAAATAATGAAGTTGTGACTACATAATAATTGTACTAAAATAAGCTAGTAATATCAATATGAGCAGTAAAAAAAAGACATATGGTATAATTTTTCATTAACTCACCACTGTGTTGACATATAGGTACAAAATTTGTTAATAATAATAATAGTAATAATAATAATAATAAATAATGGGTTAACCACTCTGAAAATGTTGTGAGAGAAAAATGTCAAGGTGTATTCAAAACTTTATGTACTTCTTTTGAACTACTTAGAAGTAAATATCTTGCAGAGTACCACACATGAATTTATTGCTGATGCTTGTGGACATTGACTGTGAGAGATGTTTCCTTAGATTTCAGTATGCCATCTTCTATAAAATAACCTTTTTTCTTTCTATAAAAATGTATGTTCCTATTTTGTGGATATACGTATGCACTATTTTAAAAATATAGAGGTAAATATCTTCTGATGTGTCAGAAATACAGTAAGTATTGTGTGTCTCTGAAATTTCACAGTACAATGGGTTCATAGTAATGTTCCAGGAGAATTGAGCACCACATGAGCCACTTCATTCTGAGATCAGAATAAGTAGCATGTTCCATGTTGTCCTTGTCTGCCTTAATATACTTTTCAAAATAAGTAAAATAAATAAGCCTAAGCCCTAAAATAGGATTCTTCTGTAATAGCAAACAGAAAGATGATGTCTGAAAATAAGTCCAAGCCCTTCTGTTAGAAAAGGAACTCCAGGAAATAATGAGTAAGCTCTTCAGACATTTCCAGCACTCATCTTGTGTGGGTTTTTTTTATTTCTAAATCAGTAAACATGGGCTTCTGAACATTTTTAAAAAGCACATTCATACGACTGTAGTGCGTGGTACAATTCGACACAGTCTCACTGGGTCAAATTACGAATGCACTGACATTTCTTTGTGGCTACTTCTTTCTGCCATGGTTAGTTAGAGACTATACTGCAGCTCTCAGAAAGGAAACAAAAGTTTATTTTTACTGACTATGAAAACTACAAGTAAATAAATTGGTTTTTTTTATATCAAAATTATATTGGATAAGGAAGAACTGTTTTAGTTTTAAGATTAACACAGTTGGGAATGTGGCAGACTTTCTATTAGCCCAGAATTGGCAAGGATATGAGGGAGGATTTCACTATTTGCTAAGGAATGCAGTGCATATCTCGAAGAGTTACACAATAATAACCTATCATTCTCCCATTTATGTACATACATATGCTAACACCTTATCACATGCACACTCACACATAATTAAATCATTCTTGAATGTTTATATAGCACCTAAATGCATGGTCCAATAAACATATTAAGTTATATGTATATACATATTATATACCAAATAATTAATCATAATTAGAAATTGAAGACATATGCCTTATATACATTATTTCTTAAGAGATGAGTTCTTAGTTGTAAAATTACTTCATGACTTTATTAGAAATATCATCTTACAGTAAACATCTATTATGTACCTGAATACTCTATGGTGTTTTCAGAATAACCTAGAAGATTTTCATGTGCAACCATGTAGACTGTGAGTTACTGTTTTGGTGATTGATTTGTAAAATGTGGTCTCCAGTCAGCAATATCAACAGCAACTGGAAATTGGAAAGTCTCCTCTGCCTAACTGAAAGCTTGGGTCTGAGGCTCAACAACATGTACTTTCAAAAACCATCTAGGTATTCTTGACACATTAAAGTTGGAAGGTTTCTGAGCTGTGTGAGATTCTTGAGAACAATTTCAAACATTTAAGAACCAACTGTAGAACCTGATAAATGCAAAACCTGCATGTAGAAACTGATAAATGTAGAACATGGTAAAAATGAGTGGAGGAGGAAAGGGTGGAACCCAAAATTTGCATTTCTAGCAAGTATCTAGGCCATGCAGATGTCCATACAAGAAGCTCTGACTAGACCTTGTCTGTGGTCTACCGTCTAGTTGTTGTTCTTTGCAGCATCACTAGCAATTGGCTACTAAGGATAATAGCTTAGAATCATAATAAACATATCTAGAAAGAACTGCCCAGCTAATAATAAGTAAGAAAACATGATCACACTTCTGTAGCGCAAACAACAGTGGAAATCAAAGAGCAAACAAAAGTATTGTGAGTCTAGTTAGGGATGGCCTTGGACAAGCCTCATGACTTCTTATTCTCTACTATTATTCTGAATGGTTTAAAGTCTTTTGTGCTCAAAGCTATGATGTTCTATAAAGAGAATGTTTAACGCTCCCACCACAATTTATTATTGAAACTATATGCTTCAAATAATAAGATGTTAGGGAATGGGTGGTATCCTTTGTCTTTGATTCTGATTCTTAGAGCAATGTTTGGGAGATTATCATTCATAAATCTTCATAAAGGTCATTATGTATAAACTTTATGATTGTGGTAACTGTTCTTATGGAAGAGGTCTATGAAATGGAAGAACTTGCTTGTTCTTCCTCCCATATGAGCAGATGCATCTAAGAGGAAATGGGCCCTCAACAAAACACTACTGTATTGACACCTCGGTCTTGGACTTCCCATCTTTTTTGTTTTGTTAATGTTTTGTTTTGTTATTTTGTTTTTCGAGACAGAGTTTCTCTGTATAGCCCTAGCTGTCCTGGAACTCACTTTGTAGACCAGGCTGGCCTCAAACTCAGAAATCTGCCTGCCTCTGCCTCCCGAGTGCTGGGGATTAAAGGCCTGCGCCACCATGCCTGGCTGGACTTCCCATCTTCTATAACTATGAGAAATAACTTTTGTTGTTGTTAAGCTACCTGTCTATGATGTTTATTACAACATCCTAATACATAAATATTGGCATATTATAAGCTTTGTTTTATGATGTGATGAGCATTCTCTGTATTTCTGTACTCTATTTAGAATACTCTGGCCACTGCCAGAGTTGAAACTTGTAAATATTCAAGACCTGACAATATTCTCAAAGTGCTTACTTAGATCATAGTATGTTCTTCAATCACTTATTGAAAGCATAAAAGCAAGCTGTATACAGTTTTTTTCAGAGGATAATTCTGTATTAAAACCAACTAGATGTCTATTTTCCCTTTTTTAGTCATTAGAAGTACACACACACACACACACACACACACACTCACTGAAAACTCTTGCTTTCTATAGCCACCAGCAGCAACACGGGCTTGCACACAGCGCCTGTTCTGCTGTATCTTTAATGCAATGACCCCCTTATGCTTGAACAAACCACATGGAGTGAGCATAAAATGCCAGCAGATTTAAAAGTACTGAAAGGACTCGGCTCTGAGGAGAGCAGCATCTTTATTTTGAGCTGCAATTTACAGATCTTACAGATTGTCACTTTGTCCCTTCCCCTGTTATTAAACTTGAAAAGCAAAATAGGCAAAAATTTTGAAAGGGCAACAGCAAATGACCAAAGAAAATGAAATTTAATATTTTACAGAGTTTGGCATTTTTTTGTGACATTTGTTTGCAATGCTTGTCATTTATTTCTAAAACCTGAGAGGCAAGATAAACCCTTGCACTAAGAGTCAGAACTAAAGACAAAGGATATTCTTGAGATGAGAGGCTCAACCTATCAGGAAATCATAAAATCTGACAGTTACCTCACTAAAAAAAAAAAAAAAAAAAAAAAAAAAAAAAAAAAAAGTGTGACTATTTTCATTAGGCCAGGAAAGACAGAATGACTAAATAGATTTGGTTTGCACTGGACACACTACCTAGGATACAACTGAGAATCTAAACTTGAGCTCCATAAAGTGGATACAGTCTAGAGTAACCTAATCATGAACATCACTCTGAAAAGTTAAGCTAGAAACAAGCATGGGCCATTCTGGATCTCAGAAAACAACTCCAGGCTTGAAACAAGCACAATATGTAGCTACTTAATTACAGACCCACAGGAAACTGCCTGGGTAGGGTAGATGAAAAAGCCAAAGCCATCTTAGGATGAACCTTTAATAAATCTAAAATGTAATGGTGAACAGTAAAACAGCCGTGGTTTAGTCATTCTGACCAGACTTTATCCTAATCTAAAAATATATTGTCAGCAAAAGGGGAAATAACAAATGAAAAGAGTTAAATACATTAGTGCCTTTATTTCAAGTGGCAAGAAACAGCAGGAAAAAAAAAAAAAACGGCCTAGTACAGTCCCTAATTTAAATAAATGATGGAGAATTTTCAAATATGCAATCAAAGCGTATACTCAGGTCTGATTTTCAGCCTACCCGAAGATGTTTAAAAACTAAAGAGATAGCTAATTGGATGAAGCACTTGCCATGCAAATGTGAGAGCCATAGTCTGGATCCCCAGAACGTACATAAAGCTAGGTATAGTATCATTCCCCTGTAATGCAAATATCCCTATGGAGAGATGGGAGGAGGAGAGAATCCCTGGAATCTTGCAGGCCAGATGGCCTGGCATATGCAGCACAAACGAGAAACCCATCTCAAACAAGGCAGAAAAGGAGAAGGGACAAGTGAGGCTGTTCTTTGACCTCTACATGTATGCAGTCTCATATATACCATGCTCATGCATATACACTATACACACACATCACATACATACATCAAAATTGATGTTTCATGTATCAAAACGTATTTTCTGTGTCTACTAGAAAGTTTAGTCTTCTCCAAAGTTTAAAATGAAATTTGGTTGTTATTTAGAGTTCCCATTTGACGTCATTGCCTTATTACGCTGGAAGGAGGCCTGTACCTGAGATACAAAGCCCAGATTTCCCAGAAGCTAGCAGGTGAGAAGCTCCACTGCAAACCTACAAAAGTCTCTTTGGTTTTCAGAGAGAGGAGAGGGATGGTAATGGAGGGAGACAGTGATCTCTATTCCTTGCCTGCAGAGAATGTGCTGGTGTGCCTCTCTCTGCAGAAGCCCCTTCCAGATGACACTCAGGAAGGATGGGCTCCACAGGGAAAAGCTGCTAGGTGTTTGTCAATTCCTAACCAAGAGGTCCAGGCTGTGTAAGGAGGTGAGGGAGCACGAAGCAAGCTTTAGTGAAGCATTTCTAGGAAGGAAATAATGCTTTTAGATGTTTGTTTCAAAGCCCATTCCATATGGCATTAAATAATAATTTTTCAGAAGCCCCAGAAATGTGTCATCACTCTGAAATATTGGATAGCTTTAATGCTGAATTTTGCACCTGATATATATATATATATATATATATATATATATATATATATATACACATACATACATACATACATACATATATATATATGAGGATTTATTTTTTCTGTTTAAATACATTGGCTGCTAAAGTGCTTATGACAAAACAGTGAGACACATAAGCACACCAAAGTCAATGAAACACCAACCTAATGACTTCACCATAGTCCCTCAGGTCTCTCAAAAAGATTTTCAAATCTTCATCATAGTGACCATTTTATATTTACATTTTAAATTGTTCTGAGGATGTCTTAGACTAATAGAATGGATGAAACAATTATTGAAAATACATGTCCCACCATTTTCAATGTTTTGGTAATCTGTACATTAGTTTTCTAATACATATTTCCTTCTAAGCATCTGCTTTTCTATGGACATTTGTACTCTGTTGTGTTTTAATATTTTATTCTAACTTTGGCTAAATTAGTATATTTAAGTATCTCAACAAATCTAAAATATAAGGATGGAAAATTTCTAAGCTGATGTCAATGTGCCAACTTAATGGTACTTGTGCTATGTGGTTAGAACTCAGCAGTAGACTCCTCTCTGGTTACAGTCCTTCAGTGAAGAGGGCTCTAGGGGTCTGACAATGCTGGCATCATGATATACTCCTGTTACATGGGCAAAGCAGGCAGGCAGAGCATAGTTCTCAGCACACATAAGGAAAGATTTATAGACATGGCAAGAGAGCATTCTGCCTGTTCCCTTCTTTAAATAATTATGACTTTCCATGAATCTCTTTCTAAATCAACTACAGAATGACAAATATCTGGGCAAAGAAAAGGCCACAAAAATATCACTTACAGTAAGCACTATTGAGGTTTTAGAAGTACAGTATTGAATCCTCCGTGTACTTTCTGCATATGATTCATTATGTGGGATGCACCCCACCTCTCCACACACCATATATTTCTCCCATTATCATACAGAGAGGAGTTTAGAGCCTCCTTCTTTCTGTCAAGTTCATTCTTTTCTCAATATGAGGGGTCAGGAATACAATATTTCAATGTATTTCTTTTTATTGAACAAGTTGAGGAGCTAAAATAAGAGTATCTGCCTAATTGATTCCATAATATGAGGACCCATAATTGTAAAAAAAAAAATGACTTACAGATTTATGTTTCATTTAACCATGAAGGTTTACATTAAAGAAAATCTTGACATTTCCTTGGCTCATTACCATAGCTGGGAGTTTGTTCTATATTGGCATACTTAACATTAAGCTTGCATTCTTTCTGAATAGTTTACCTTAATTCAGATTTGCTATATAGCTATCTTACTCTTCATTCTACAACTCTTTAGCGTCACATGATTTTACAGATCTTTACCTTTTCTCAGAGGCATCGATTATATGCTCTAATTATCTACTGGATGTCGGTCTCTGTTTGGATGTCCACAGATGGGCTCCAAATCCCCCATGTCCAGAGTACAATTAATCACCATTGCTTCACTGTTAATCCCTGCACATCTTCTAGGTCAAGGTGATTAAAACTGCTAGAGGACCAGCAGTGGTCAGAGCTGATTGGAACTGGTTCATGAAGTCAGTACTGAATCTCATAATAAACATTTAGAAACTTTCTATTAAACTTAGCTATTTAACAATGCTACAAACCTCTAACTGCATGGGTCTGCTTCTACCCTCAGACCTTGTTTGCATTTTACAGGATACAAAAAGAAGTTAAGGCTAGTACTTCATCACAAATAATATGAGAACAGTAACTGTGGAACTCAGAAAACAGCACTACAACTTAAGCAGATCCCCAAACCAGAAAGAAGAGTCTAGAGGAGCAAGTCTGGAATCAGAATATGCTTTCTGAGACAAAAAAAGGGATGCTTACTAATTTTTGTCTTTATTGGCCTACTTCCTATTAGGATTAAAACACGTGGATTTTCTCTCATCTTTCCACACCTGATCTTAGACTCATGGGGCTCTCCAACCATTGCCCTTTCCTTGCTGTTGTTTGGGGAGGTTGTTTTTATAAAATTCTTTTTCATAAAATAAGGATTTCCCTTTCCCCTCACTCCTGCCAATCTAATTGTTTCTCTTTATAGTAACAAAGTCATAAATAAAACTTTGAGCAAGTTTATAGAGAAGGCTCAGTACTTAACAATATTGGCTGTTCTCACAGAGGATGTAGGCTCAGTTCTTGGCACCCACATGGTGGCTCACAACCTTCTGTAATTCCAGTTCCAAAGAACCTGATGCTCCCTGCTCCCTATCCTGGGAAGCAGTCATGTATATAATATATGCATATATAAACAAACTCCCAATATGTATAACATTTTTTAAAGAAATTAAATGTTAAGATAAACAACCTGGTCCATGCCATAGTCCATTTGAAGCTCCCATTCAGCTGTGTTGATCCATTAAAGTGTGATTCTTCTCTATTTCCTCTGCTGAAAACCTTAACAAATAACCAATCATGTCTTTATTTCTAAGGTTAATACTGTACAGTATTTGAAGCAATTAACTAGCCACTTCATCTGCCCAATGGGCCTATTTAAAATCTATAAGGTAAAATGTGAAGTTATCTCTCAATATAAAGATTCAAAATTGCCCTTGCAGAGGTTATGAGAAGCCAGCTAGTACAGCAAATAGAAAGGTGGCCATGCAGTATTGAGGGATTAGAAGCACCCACTTCCCACTGCTCCGCTCTCTCCAGAGATTGCCACTGTGCTGCAGTGGGAGAAATTGGGAATCAGATTGATCTCCCTTGTCTCCTTTCAAAGGTCTTTTGTGGTAAAAGGTTCTCTGTGAAAAAATATGTTGAAGGGGAAGCAAGGAGGACCAAATTCTAGGTAGCGTTAATATTTAAAGACTTGGCCAAAAAGATGTTTACTGGGATCATGGAGGAAAACCAATAGAAGCCAGATGAAAGGATATATACTTGGAAAGTACAAACTGAAAACTCCTACATAGAGCTGGGAGAGTAGCTGGGAGAGTTTTAAATGGTAGATGTGGTCAATAACAAGAACTGTAAGCAAATTATGCTGTGCAAGGCAGGAAAGCACATGATTGGGTATACAAGTTAAGAAGCCACTGGGGACTTTATCAAGAGCAGTTTCAGCAGCACCCTGGGAAGTCCTTGCAGCTGCAGCTTCTGCTGAATTGGACACAAACACCACTTCAGCAGCACTGAGACCTGTACCCACAGTATTCCCAAAGCCATAAAATATATGACCACAATTAGTGGGCAGGAGCAAATCTCCCTGGGAAAATCTTTCTCTGCACATTAACAACCCAAAGGCTCTGACCTAAGAGTGTTATCTGTCATCATCTACTTTAGTGCAGAAACCACGCAGGCCCCCATGGAAGGGAGTCCATCAAGACTTCAGTAAGGTTAGCTTTCCCTTGGAGAACTTGACTTCTAGAGCTGTGTCCCTGAATGTGCATTATTATTATTTATTCTTGTTTTCTTCCCCTACATTCATTCTTTCTGCCTAAAAGGAAAGAGAAAAAGGATATGGCCCTGAACCTAAGTCAGCATGGGAAAGACTAGTCCTATGCTCTTCCTGTCCTTTTTCCAAGAGCCTTCCTCAGGAAACATCTATTCTATTTCAATGTGTGTATCACGCAGATCTCAGTGTTTCTATGCAGCAAATAGGGATTACAAACTTCTCACTGCCAAATGTTAGGGGTAGGAGCTGCACATTTGGGACACTACTTTCCTCACATGCCTGAGGCCCTGGGTTCAGTTCCAATCTCCTTGCCCACATAAAACTGAGTCTAGGAACTATTGAAACTTCAAGCACAGTCTATTAAAGCAGATTTCATGCTTACTCAGGAAACATTGCATGAAATCATTCTAGACGCCACTGTATTACAGATACGAGACAGCCTCACATCAGAGTGGCCTCTGCTTTGTTCTGATTTAGTGCTTTCCATTTTATGACTATTAGACTTCTTTGAATGTCTGTCAATCAAAGACATAATAATATCAGCTACCTACCTCACAGGTAGGTAGGCCATGGGATGACTTTGTTCTATGTGATGAAATGTGACCATAGGCAACTTTGTCAGAAATAGATAAGTGGGCATGGTAGAGCTTTCATACAGAAAGAGTCACCAGGGTCAAGCAGCCTGGCTAGCTGAGGGAGCAGCTGGAAAGCACTCAACTGCAGCACCTTCAGACCTGAAAGCAGGTCGTTTATGGGTAGAACATAAGATTTGTGATGACATAGCTCAGGCAATAAGGTGCTTATTGTCCAAGCAGGAGGAACTGAGTTCAATTTTTCTGCATTTCAGCATCCACGTTTTTTAAAAAGCCATATGGGGCAATGCATGCCTATAATCCCAATATTAAAGAGGCAGAGACAGGACAATCCTACCTTAGTCAAATCAGTGATCTGTAGGTTCAGTGAGGGATCCTGTCTCAAAAACTAAGGTGAAGAGAGCTTAAAAAAGAGACCTGACCTGGATTTCTGTTATATACATACATCCATACATATAATACATCCATCATACATGCTCACATTGAAATACATATTTAAACACATATATATGTATACAATGCACATACACTCAATTTTATGTATGATTTGTTACTGCACTCATAACCTTGACCCCTTTAATATTAAAAGCATCATATTATTTTAACACATAAAAGAACAATTTTTCAAAATTTCTTCTTCTTACAGATTAAATTCATCTGTGAGTACATGTGTCATGTCCGCTATCACCAAACTACTTTGTGACACAGAAAACCCTGTGAATGCAGGTTCACTGAAATTCGCTCCTTGACTTATTCACTGTAAAGATTTCAATGTAATAGTGCCCAAATAGCAGCATAGGCCACTGATGATATAACATACCACTACCAACATTTTTAAAACTATGTATATACATTCATAAAGTAAATATGTTTTACTAAGTAATTATCATTGAAAAATGTATGTAGGTGGCTAACACTGGACTCAGGAGAGCTTTGCTGTGTCTCTGTAATGTCTTTAGTGTAACTTTTTGGAACTTGGCACAGGTTGTCTTCTTTGAGATAACCACAACTGATAAAAATGCAGAGCTGTGGAAGCTAATTCCAAAGGATACATTCTATAAAACTACTCCCTAGGAATTTCACAGGACTGCCCCATTGTGAGCTGAACAAGTACACCAGTAAGCAAGCCAACGTGAATAGGGAAAAGACCACCAGGCCTTAAGCTTACACAAAGAACGATAGGCAGCTGAGGAGAGCCTAGAATGGGAGAGGGTGTCTTCCCCAGGGAGGAGCACAACAATTGGTTGTCCAGTGCCAAACAACCAGCCCTGAAAACATACATACATGTAAGATCATATGGACTAAACGGGTTATATGTAGAATATATATATATATATATATATATATATATATATATATATATACATATACATATATAATGTGTGTGTATATTCATACAATAACAATTACAGAAAAAAGACCATGAATTTGAAGGAGAAATAAGGAAAGGTTATAGGGAGGAGAGGGAAGTAAAATGTTGCAATCATATTATAATCTCAAAAATGAAATAAGAGAAAAAGATTTATAGATTTATGTTATACCTAAAGTATCTTCAGTGTTATATTAATATCTTTAATGTAAAACAACAATAGTAACAAATCTGATCCTACCAGATTCCTTGTGCTGCATTCACAGAGTCTACCCTACTTCTTGGGTAGGGAGAGTAATCAGGCGTAGTGTGCTGTGGTTTCATTTGAGTAGTGAAAGAAGAATGGTTCCTTCTACGAGGACAATCAGAAAGCACTCAAAAGAGAAAATGTCCAGTGTGCAAATGTGCAACGGAAAGGGGCTTTGCCTGACTAATAATGACGGTTAGGGCTTACAGAGCAAGTTATTTCTTCAGGGTCTGCATGTTTGTCAGACATGTGAGAGGGTAATTTTTGTTAGAAGAACAAATTGACAGTCTTCAGGGATTATTATTATTGAGTAAGGATTAGGGATGAAGCAAAACAGAGAGAAGAGAATTGCTGTCCATTACATAAGACTGAAGTCGTCTCCTGGATTTCTCTGGGGACAGGTGTGATGAAAACAATGTCATTCTCACTCTTGTTTTCCCATGTGGTCCTGCAAGCCATTAGGATGCACAGTCTCCCCCTTTTGTGCCTTTGTATCTGTGAATAAATTTCTCTTTTCATGGGCCTTTAATCTTAGATAAAGTACTAATGTCATATGTTCCAATGAGACTCTCTTCTAAACTTGAACTCCAGTCTGAAAGAGAGGCCAATCCTCTCTGATAAAGATCTCTTTAATTTTTAATAGTCAAATGTTAATATGGTTTCTTCTGGAAGGACTCATTGAAAAATAACATTGTACTGAAAATGACTTTGTGTATCATTAGGAAAGTATGTCGAACAAGCATCTTCTAAGATATGTGCAGGACCACAAGAACATCAAAACTCTATGATCCTACCATCAGTGCCCTCACACCACCAAAGTGATAGCTTCCCTCTCCTGCTTAGCTTTAACTTTACCGTCACTGTTGTACCGGTGAAGACTTTTTAGGAAGTGTTATGCCCTGTTGAAACCAAAGAGGACCACAAGTACCATATAATGACTTATATCCATCTTAAGAAAGGCCTGTTTGACTGCTATGAGAATCACCTCAACATTAAAGTATAACAGGAGCTTGGAAAGCCACACTGATTACCACGGCAGCTGGTGCCAGGGTAAGTTCTCAATACTCAACAACAATCAAAGCTTCCCCTCAGTGTCCATAGAACTTTAGAAATCTGTCCATTGTGCATTAGTATATAATTATTAGTCATTTAGTATGAAGTTTAAGTACTTTGGGTTATATGTTTCTATCTTCACCACTGACATTAAAGTAATATTCAAATGTAGGTTGAGAAGGTAAATAAACACATTTCTACATTGAGTAATGTTTCAGTAGTAAGAAAAGATTCTACAGGTGCAAACACATTAGCTACACAGATGATAAGAGAGCTAGTGTTGAAGGAGATTTCAATTTGTTGGTCACAAGTTGTACATTCATGGATTCTTCAAGAGGTCCGAGTGCATTCTCACCTTTCCAAAGAAAAACTATTGTCATCTATTTCCAGACTGGAGAAATGGTTTGATTGGTTAGTAATTCTTTACAACCCTGAGAACCTCAGTTTGATCCTCAGAACCCATAATAAAATAATCATCATGGTTTTAATCTCAGGGCTATGAAGGTGAAAATAACTTATTTACCAGCTATTGTGATCTACCAGCTAAGTTCTAGGCGAGTGAAAGACTACACTGAGAGAGACAGAGACAGAGACAGAGACAGAGAGAAAGACAGAAACAGAGACAAAGGGACACAGAGAGAGACGGAGACAGAGAGAAGAAGGAAAGAGAGAAAAGGGAGAGAAAGAGAGAGAGAAAGCAAGAAAGCAAGAGAAAGAGAGAGAGAATGGGAGGGAGGGAGGGAGGAAGGGAGGGAGGGAGGGAGGGAGAGAGAGAGAGAGAGAGAGAGAGAGAGAGAGAGAGAGAGAGAGGCAGAGGGAGGAAGGAAGGAAGGAAGAAAGAAAGAGAGAGAGAGAGGGAGGAAGGAAGGAAGAAAGAAAGAAAGAAAGAAAGAAAGAAAGAAAGAAAGAAAGAAAGAAAGAAAGAAAGAAAGAAAGAAAGAAAGAAAGAAAGGAAGAAAGGAGGAAGGGAGGAAGGAAGGAAGGAAAGAGATAAAGGGGCAGAGAGGGAGGGAAGGAGGGAGAGTAGAAGGGAGGAGAGAAGGAAGGAAGGAAGGGGAAGTCAGAGGAGAAATTCCTGGAGTTTAGCTCTCTCATCAGATCCTGGGAAAAGAAAGAATAAATCAGAGAAGCATGTAAAATTCAGGAAACATAGATCATGTCTGATAGAATTCTCTACATCTTGATGGCTAATCAGGGGTTAAAGAGAATCCTGGGTGTAGGTACCCCCAACCCTGTCTAAAGATAGCCAGCATACTTTAAGCAAGACTTCTAGCTCTCCAGCTTCCTCACCCTGAAGTGGTCAACCAAACAGACATTTATTCAAGTGGACAGTTACTAGGGCATTTGTAATACGGCTCTAAAATGCTGAGATGAAAGTGTGTCTCTACAGACAGAGCTGTGCTGATTTATTTAGCCTCTTCATGCTTCCTGTAACTTGTTCTTCCAAAACTCAGCTTTCTGGCTGACCTTTCTATGCTTGTATTATATTTTAGATAAGCCCATCTATTAATAATTTACTCATTTCTCATTTACATTATGTTATGTTTGTTTTCCAAAGGAAGTAAGAGTATTGATTTTAATTCTTATATTATGAAGCAAATTACTTCTGACCTCTATATGGACAGAAGATATGCACTTAAGCTACAACTCTTGAGAGTCATAAAATGCTTTGCTGAATCATGTATATTAAAGCAAATAACTTTTCATCGTGGGTCCATGTGTATATACTTCCATGGGGAAAAAATGAAGCTGTTTAATTTTAGACCAAAAAATTAACTGGAGCATGTAAGACTTAAGAGTAGTTTCTAGGATAATATAAGGGATTAATATACGATCTAAATATTAAGTATATTAATATTTATATGTTAAATATAATTATAATGTTCTAAGAGAACATTTATTCAGAATTATCCTCTAATTAAAAGAACTCTGCTTTCCTCAGGAATGGAGGAAATTATTCCTAGGCACTACTTGACCATCTCAGGACATTCATTTTTTTCTATTTTCTATACATTCTATTACATGGGACCTTAGCCTTGTAATGATTGTAATGATATACAAAGCAACTTATGTCTGTGGTATTTTCAAAAATTCCTTAGGCTGATTGTGTCCCTATCACATTATATGATTAATCTTTAAGACTATATGTACATATAATCCCATATATGTATTAATGATCTTTTCTTTCTAAATTATAAATTCTGAGACATTGATTATCCCTAAGATGTTTAAGTTAGATGTGTTAAGTACTAGGAGACAAGGAAGGAAGGAAGGAAGGAAGGAAGGAAGGAAGGGAGGGAGGGAGGGAGGGAGGGAGGGAGGGAGGGAGGGAGGGAGGGAGGGAGGGAAGGAGGGAGGGAGGGAGGAAGGGACAAAGGGATTTAGGAGAGGGCTCTGTGTTCTAGAATCTCTGTGAAACTAAAAGTTAAAAAGGAATTTATAGCAAGATTGATTAGCAGTGAAGAAATGAGAAATGTAGAGCCTCTTCATTCTTTGTGGCTGACACTGCCAAAACTTTTAAAGTGGTAATATTCCAAAGTGTACTGATGTCAACACACAAGGATGCAGCACTCTGCTCCTTGAACTATAATCGTAAGTCGTCTTCCATCTGACACCCTGAATGTTGGGGTACAGCCTGGTTCTACCTTGTTCACCTGCCCCTGATAAAAGTCCATAAATGTTTGCTACAATGTCTGTCTAGAATTACATCATCTTTACTATTTTTTGTATTTTTCAGTTTCTGAAACAAGGTGCCCGTGTTGCCCTGGCTGGTCTGATACTGTGTAGTTCCAGCATGACCTCACAGTTACAATAATGTTCCTGCCACAACCCCCCAAACAGTTACTGTGCCATGTTTTTAGCTCAAACAAACTACTGTGAACTCCTTAGAAACATGTTATCTTTGCACATGCATCTCCTTACAAACTGAAAAAATAAATAAATAATAAAAATTATCTTGCACTATCTGTAACTCTTTGTACTGTTAGCTTTTATGCAATATCAGGCATGTTGAAATTATTTGGTAAATAATTGATCAACTGCAATAACTAAAAATAATTTACATAATTCATGTGAATATAAAGATGAACTACAATTCAATAAAAAATAGTAAAACATAACTTAACTCTTAAAGTATTTTTTTAATTATCACACAGAATTGTAAAAGAGAAAATTATCTAGTCTATGTCAAATTATGCTTTAAAAAGTAGGCAGCCAAAAATTATTGAAGTCCCTTGGACAGTCTTCAATTGTTCTTGGACAGATATAGCATCCTATTGCTGCAATTTTAAAAACTACAGGCAGCTTTTAAGTGTAAACAAACATTAGATGATCCGGATATGTGATTTTATTCTGTGATACTCTCATTGCTCATTTATGTACCTTTGTCCAAATAGTAAAGCAAAATTGATGACATTTTTTATTTAGGCCTGAATAAGGTTACACCTGATAGTCTTCAAATAGTTGTAGCCTTAAAACAAAATAAAGGTAAATAGTATTACGATTTGGATTTTAAAAAAACATCATTTCATTCATATCTAAGGAAAATTGATACTAAGTCAAAATAAGGCCTGCCTCCTATTGTTAACTGCTTTTCTCATAGTAAAATGATTGCCAAAATGGCTTCTCTTATTATCAATACTAATTTCTTTATTCCCTAGAGATGGAACTATATAGAAAATATTGTAATCTATCAATCAGGATAAGAAAAAATATATTAAGTGTAGACTGTGAAGGAAAATCTTTTATGTGCTTGTGATCCAGCTCCATTTTGATTTATTGAAACATAATAGGTATAATGTCACTCTAAGTGGTTATCTGGTGATAATAATTAAATTGTTGGGCTACATTTTGTCAATTATATTTTACATATGAGAATTTTACTACCCAACCAATAATACAGTAATAAAATTTTCTCTTCTAAAACAACAGTTATCTTATTAAATGGCCTCAGATTTAGAAATCAAGGTAAAAAAAATCACTTGCAAAATTATGATTTTATATATAACTAGAATTTTCACGATATGATAAAATGAATCCAAGGAACAATATTCAGGGGTTGTTTTTGCTTCAAATCCAGTAAGCATTCTACTGATAAAAATACTAATCTGATCCTTAAATTTCCAAATGACTTAAGTAATCTCTAATATCTTGTTTCATGCAATGTGTGTGCTTGGTCTTCCATTATCACTTGCTGCAGGATCAAAGTTGATGTCCAGCAGACTTTCCTGTGATCACATCAAACTCTCACCATGGGCCTCCACCAGCCTTTATGTAATTAGTTTCTATTCCTGCATCTCAAACAGAAAACATCGAAAATGTAATGGTAACTGGCATCTGGGTAAAAAGGGCTCATTTGTTACCATTCATTATGCCAATTCAGCCATGATAAATTAACAGAGATAGAGTATTCTCCATATTTCTAGTACACCCCAGCCCAAGCCCATGGTCTGAATGCTAAGTGTGGAAACCCTGTAGGAAATCACACATAATGAGAAGAACTTTACAGTACCCTGAGTATGAAGCCAGAACAGCCAGGCTCTTACTCATCTCCATGTCAGGCTTGTTTGTTTAATGTATAATTTTTTTATGTGAATCATTGAAATTTAAGCATGCTGAACTAAATATTTGAACAGTACATAAAACCTTTATTTTAAAAAAATCTAAAGTGTGTGTTTGAAGATTTTTTTAAAAAGTAAAGTACTTTAACTAAACATAAAATAATTGCATGTAGTTATCTTAAGCAGCCTTAACTTCCCTCTTCCTGGAAGGTTGAGGCATTTGGGGCACAGGAATGTTTTGCTCTCTATGAAAAGCAAATTATTTTAGTACAAACTTGCCTCCTCAGGATGAGGGGATGTGAAAGCTCAGCATTTAATAGATAAGCTAAAAATCCAGGTCAGCAGTGACAGAGGATTTAAGCTCCATAAACATCAAAGAGTAAATCTCTGCATTATCAGGCTAGATCCTGCCTTTCTTTTCAAACCGTCTAAAACTGAAGAAAGAAATGGCAAAAGTAAGCGATGGTGAGTTTTCATAGAGTTAAACATATTATTATAAGTGTTTGTCAGATGTTATTAGCATCTTAAATGGGTGGATTAGAGATGAGAACTATGATATTAAGCCCCCTTCTCAGCTATCCTTATAACAGAAAATGACAGACATCCTGGTTGTTGCTGTATACAGGGCAGCTAGAACCTCCAGGCCAACATGCTCTACATAGAATACAGATGGATCAAAAACTCTGAAACATGGTTAAAATAAAAAAATCCCATATATGTTTACTTGTACATTGGGGATTATTGCCAAGAACATCTCAGTACTCACAGCCAATAGTTACTTTAGTAGATTTTTCCTGGTTTCTTGCCTACAAATGAGCAGAATAAATACTCTTCATTTAAATTTTTAAATTATAACCAATCATTCAAAAGAGCTCAATTTAATAACTAGAACAAGTGTGAAATATAAAAGGCCATACTACAGTATTTGTCAAAACAAAATTAAAAGAAAAAATGCTTTGGATGTTAACTTTAGCAACATAACAGCATGTGAAATGTGGAAATGACTCAATTTCTATCTTTGCAGTGGTGAGAGAAAGAAAGAGGGCAGCCTGCTGGCAAATGCAGGGTTATGGTCCTCTCAGCCACTGTTACAGGAGCTTATTCTGTAAGCAGAATGGTTTAAAATCATGCAAACCTTTTCCCCTAACAGCTGCCCAATTCTCTCCAGCAGAGTTGGACTGGGGAGACTCTTTAGCACTAAAGTGACCTTTTAGATGAATAGGTTGGCCAGGTGCAAGCCACCAGATGTGAATTTCCATAGTCTCTAATCCTCAGTAGGCCATTTATCTTTTCTATAGGATAAGGCTCAATTCTCACAAGGAGGGTGTACAAAGAGTCAGCATTTTATTATTAGGGCAGGTGAGCTTGACCAAATTTTATATTCTCCAATAAAGAATGCTCTTAAAATCATTGCATTTTTGTCATCACCTCATGACTGTAACACAAACCAGACTTCTCAGTGTTGGGAGGTTGTGAGAAGATGTCTATAAAGCCAATTATTAAAACTTTAATGCCTTTTGCAACCACTCTACAAAGGATGATTAACTCTGGCTGCACAGTCATGTTGAATGACTTATGCAAAGAGTTAAAAGGCTTGAAAAGATGGTGAACAGAGGTCAATTGAGTTGTGGTTTCCTAGCAACTTCAAAACACTTTCCCAGCCCAATAGTTGGTACTTGCTCTACAACCAAGCTTCGTTCCCTATCTCCTGCTTTGTGATTTCTCTAGAAAATTCCATGTGCTACCCTTCTTCTTAGGCCAACAGCTCCAAGATCTACAACCTCTTTCATCCACCCTGTAGTAGTAGTCTCTCTCTGAGTCAGTAAACTACTGAGGTAACTAATATTTGATGCTATTTCAAAGACTTTTGAAGATAAATATGTATTCAGTTTAACAAGTTTTTCCCTGGTTTTACTCCCTTTGTTTGATCTAATTTAGTGGGACCTAAACCTAATGTTTAGAACCATATGGGGGGAAAATTAAAATTAGATTCCTAAGCCTTAGCCAGATTTTTATTTTGCAATTTTACAGGGAATCAGGAATTCCAAAGTGACTTAACTAGTTTGAGAACAATTTGACCAGCTAAAGGACTACAGGAAGATTTGAGTCCATGATCATTCATGAGATAAATATGTTATCTCCAAACGAACGCTTTATGACCTTATGATTTTTTATTTTATTACTTTGTGGATATGGATATTTTGTATGTGCACTACATGTGTGCAATGTCCTTAGAGACCAAAACAAGGCATATGATTTCCTGAGACTGAGTAAGAGCTGGCTGTGAGTGACTGCATAAGTCCTGGAAAAGGACATAGGTCTTCTAGAAAAGCAGCCAGCTCTCTTAACCTCTGAGCCATTGTTCCAGCCTACTTTGTGAGCTTTGATATTTGACAATGGAGTTCAGAACTGTAACAAAAGTATGGCCCCTCTGAGATTCCCTCTTCTCCCATACAAGACAAGAAATACTTTTACTTGTCATTTGAATGCAATGAGGTGTTTTTTATTTTTTTGTTTTTTGTTTTTTGTTTTTTTTCCTTTTCCCGAAGACATTCATATAAAGAAAAGGAAATCAGAAGGCTGGAGATAAAATGATTAGCAGTTCTAGGTAGTGGTTGCACATGCCTTTAATTCCAGCACTCAGGAGGCAAAGGCAGGCAGAACTTCATGAGTTCGAGGCCAACCTGATCTACAGAGTGATTTCCAGGACAGTCAAAGTTACACCCAGAAACCCTGTCTCAGAAAAATAAACAAGAACAAAAAGAATAACAGTAAAACAATGGCTATGCTATAATATGCTATTTTCTTGACAAATGAAGACATCACACTTTGTTGAGCTCTGAAATGGTGTTATTCTGGGTGGAACCCAGAACTGAGAATGTTTAGACCAAATTTTAGTCAGAATGCAGAGAATGTTTTCCCTCAGGCTATGTGAGAATTCTTCCATTCAATTCATTTATTCAACACTTTTGTTAGTTGCCAACCAGTTCTAACACAATGGCTATAACCAAATGATGTAACAGATGATACTCCCACTCTGAAATTTCATTATTTTATTTACTTATTAATGAAAATATTTATTTACTTTACATCCTGATTGCAGCTTTCCCTTCCTCCTCTCTTCTCAGTTCTTCCCTCTCATCTTCCCTTGGCCCCATCTATCACTCCTTCCCTTCTCCTCAGAAAAGCCTTCCCCTGTTGAGGCTAGACAGGTAGTGCAGTTAGGAGAAAAGGATCCAAAGGCAGGGAAGGTAGTCAGAGACAAACCCTGATCCGGCTATAGAAGTCCCATATGAAGACCCAGATGCACAACTGTTACATTTGTGCACAGGGCCTAGGTCTGTCCCATACATGCTTACTGGTTGGTGGTTTAGTCTCTATAATATAATGATGATTCTGTAGTTTTTCTTGTGGTGACCCCTCTGACTCCTTTAAAACTTCCTTCCCTTCTTCCAAAAGATTCTCCAAATTCCACTTAATATTTGATTGTGAGTTTCTGCATGTTTCCCTCAGTTTCTAGGTGAAGCCTCTCTGGTGACGGTCATGCTAGACTCCTATCTACAAATATAGCAGAATATCATTAAAAGTGTCTGGGCCAGCTCCCTCTATGGCATGGCTCTCAAGATGGGCCAGTCATTGGTTGGCAATTTCCTCAAATTCTGCTCCATCCTTTACTCCTGCATATCTTATATGAAGGACAAATTGTGGATCTAAGGTTTTGTGACTGAATTGATGTCCCAAAGCCTCCATTGGAACTCTTGCCTAGATAGAGGAGATGGACATCTCAGACTCCATACAGCCTACTGCTAGAAGTCTTATCTAGGGTCAGTCACCTTCAGAGGTTCCTGGAAATTCCAATGTCCTGTGGTTCTAGCTTTTAAGAGCCTACTCAGAATTTCTATTCCAGCAAAAGCAAGGCTGATAACAGATGCAAATAAATGAACAGAATGCTAACAAGTAAGAATAACTAGGTTATGATAATAAATACTGTACTAGATATTTCATGGGCAATGTGCTAAAGAGTGTCTGGGTAGATGCTATAGGCAGCTCCCAGGCAGAAATCCGAAGGGCACAAAGGATGTAGTTATGAGAAGAATTTCCTCCCTGTAAAAGGATCAGCTATGACAAAGGTTCTAGAACAATAAATTTCACATGTCCAGGAACCAAAAATAAAGCTATTGTGCTGAGGTACAGTGGTTAAAACAAGAGGGCAAAGAACAGGCCAAAGCTATAGAAAGTAGTTAGAGCAAAGACAACACTATAACAGAGTCTGGACACTAGCTTTCCTCCTAAACAAGACAAGATGCCTGTGGAAGGTTTCCAGTAGAGCAACATGATTTCAAGATGCTCAATTCACAAGGTTCAATATGAGCTCTCTGATATAATGTAGAACTGGTTTTGTGAGAAGAGGAGTAAAAGAAAGCCAGCTATTTGGAAAGCTATCATAGTAGCCCAGACAAGAGGACAAATGAAGAGGCTGATGCTGACAGGAAGGGTGGAGCTACACTTAAAGGAAATGTTTATATTGTGTGGTTATATGGAACATATGGTATGCTGAGGACAACTGAAGAGAAATTAAAGCTTTAGAACTTGATTCTGGTTGCCTAGGACCATGTTACAAAAGGCCAATGTAGTCTGTGGAAACATCTTACAGTGGTGTTTCAACCACCATGAGACTCTAACAGTAACAAATTTAGTTATCTTCAGAGGTACAGGAACATCATCCAAAACTTATATGATACCATCAATGGACATCAACCATATTTTATAATAAGATGGTTTGAAAAGCATTTTGCAATATATATAGTGCAACTTTAAAAAAAATCAAATGATTCAATACATTAAAAGCATTAGATATTTTAGTAATTGTACAGATAAGTTAGTAATCTATGTTTGGGCTTGATAATCTTCATACAGTGAGTCAAACTTAAACAAACCTCCCGGTGTTTGTCACAATGACAGCATAATGTGGCAGGTTCTGTGATAAATGTGCATCTTTCAGTAACCCTACAAGAAAATTTGAAGAACCACGCTATCTTCCCAAGGGAATTGGAGGGACTTTTCCAGGTGTATAACCTTTGCAACAAGGAACAGGTTCTGAATACACACAGGGCTGGTCTTCACTAAAGATCAGGGTAATATATTCTGCTAGGAGGCTCACACCTTGAAAGGGAGAGAATTCTATGATACGGGCCCTGTCATGGTCTGTATATACTTGGACCAGGGAGTGGCACAATTTGGAGACGTGGCCTTGCTGGAATAGGAGTGACCTGGTTGGAGTAGGTGTGTCACTGTGGGTGTGGTCTTAAGACTCTCACCTTACTTGCCTGGAAGTCAGTCTTCCACCAGCAAGCAGCCTTTGGATGAAGATGTAGAACTCTCAGCTCTGCCTGTACCATGCCTGCCTAGATAATGCCATGCTCCCACCTTGATGATAATGGACTGAACCTCTGAACCTGTAAGCCAGCCTCAATCAAATGTTGTTTTTATAAGACTTGCCTTGGTCATGGTGTCTGTTTATAGCAATAAAACCCTAACTAAGACAAACCCCCTTGTTAATAGTGATGGGTTGCTTTGGTGGAAAAAACTAACAGCCTCACACTCCCTTGATAGGATGCAACCCATACATAACTAAGCATAAATGAGACTAAAGCCTTAGGTGTTTGAAAGCCATGATATAAAACAGATAATTGGATGGTTTACTTTATGAGGCTACTGTTTTCACTTGTATTATCCAATAAAATCCATCCATTCACACTTAACTAATTTCATGTGAAATTAACCAACTAAACTACATGTAATAAAAAATGCTAGGTTTTCTTCAAATCAATCTTTACAAAATTATTTGAGTAAGCAAAGTATGTTAAAGTTGGTTTGTTTGGCTTGATAAAGAGTCATTTACTATTCTAGCAACTATGTTTGTTATGTTACAAAATAGCTTACACCAGTAGTTGTGTAAAACAACCTGAATAATTTGTGTTGTGTGTTTTGTGGACTGTATTGCTTCTTGAGGCCCCCCACCCCCAAAGCTCTTCTCTATTTTAGCTTACAATGTTAACTTTCCTTGAAATTATAAAATCTCAATTTTTTCTCATATATTTTCTTGGGCACATTTCTTACTATTTTCTTGTCCACGTTCTAAATGTCTAAGGTCCTAGAGACTTCATATTTAAGGTATTAGATATAAAACAAATAGTCAACACCTACTTGCAAAATTATATACTTATTAATTTTGCTTAGAGAAATAAAAACCAAATTCCAGATTTACAGGCCTTGGAGCAATCCTTCTCCAGTTGACAGGGGAATGCCACAAGAGCCCACTACCATAAAAAAAAAAAGTTAAAACAGGCATTTTAACAGCCAGCAGATATTTGCCACTTATTTGTAAGAGCAAAATTTCTGTGTTGAACAATGGGAAATAATAAATAGCAGAATTTGATTGAGCTCTTATTTTTCATACTTCATGAAGCGATAACAGGTCAGAGAACTCACTAAAATTTGATATATGACAAATAATGTTAATTTTTTTAAAGGAAGAAGCAACAGGGGCTGGAGAGATGGCTTAGCAGTTAAGAGCATTGCCTGCTCTTCCAAAGGTCCTGAGTTCAAATCCCAGTAACCACGTGGTGGCTCACAACCATCTGTAATGAGATCTGATATCCTTTTCTGGTGTGTCTAAAGAGAGCTATAGTGTATTTATATATAATAAATAAATAAATCTTTTAAAAAATTAAAAAGGCAACAGGCTTTGAGAGTTAATAGTTAATGGGAACCTACTATGAGTCAACCTCTGTATGAGTAAGTTGACATGACCTCTCACAATAACCTGGGAGACATGCGCTGTGATTGTGCCTAAGCCCGGGTGAAGTGGACACTCCAGGTGGCTGAGTATGTGCAGGTTACTCAGTGAAAGAGGATGCTGCTTCCACAGATGAGCTCTGTTTCCAAGAAGTTGAGTTAGTCTTTTATGTCTTTTCACATCCCAGAAGCATCAGGATCTGGGTGTTATTTGCAAAGATTGGGTTGTGGAACAGGCTATTGGAAGGCTTTTGTCTTTAGTAGTAGCAACAAACAAGACCCGGATAAAACTTTTCACTCAATCTCAATAGCCCTTTCCTTGACTAGAAGCAGAGACAACAACTAAACAGTATTACCCATTTACTGTTTCCACACCCATGTTTCCTGTTGTTTTTATTTTGTGGTGGGTATGGGTGTGGGTGTGGATGTGTGCACTTGCATGCTTTGCATGTATGGAGGTATTTAAGTGCATGTGTCCCTGTGTCTGCATGCACAGGCCAGGGTATAATGTTTGGTATCTTCTTCCACCTATCTCTGTCTTATTCTTTTAAGTCATGCTCTCTCATTGACTAAAAGCTTGCTGAGATAGGTTGGCCATTAAGTGAGTTTCTGGAATCCACCTGTCTTCATGCCCCAGTGCTGGGATTACAGGTATGAATAGCCCTGGGCAACATTTTACAGGTGCTGAGGATTTGAACTCATGTCCTCCTGATTATAGAGAAAACACTCTTACCTCTTACCTACTATGCCATCTCCCTACACCCTTAGTTTGATGTTATTTACAAACATTGAGTCTATTAGAGGCATATTACGTCCATTATGAAAATTTTCCTACACAAGTATTTGATATTCTCTTCAGTCCCTTTCCCACTCACCACCTTGCTGTTTTTTCTCCTCCTGATATTTCCTGCTTTTTCTTCCTCTTCTAAATAGAGGAAGAAAAAGCAGGAAATAGGAAGAGGAAATGGGAGAAGTGATGGCAGAGAAATCATGCTCCAACAGAGCATTTCATACCCATGTTGGGAGTCACATCACTTCTTAGACATTTTCTTCTGTCTCCCAACATTTCATGTCCTTAGATAAAATTCTTTGGAGACATAAATATGTATGGGGTGATTCTGTGTATAAGTGTGAATGTGTATGTGCAGTTGTGTGCATGTGTGTTTATGCACTTGTGTGTACATTGTGTACATGTACGTGTGTATGTGTGTGTGTGTGTGTCTGTGTGTTTGTGTGTCTGTGTATGTATGAAAGAACTTTCATCTTACCTCTTACTGTGTAACTGACAATGTGACCTTGGACAAGCAACAGCCTCCTTTGCTTTCACCTTTGCCATCAGACAGAAAGAGAACAAACCAGGTTCAAGGTGCTGAAAAGATGAAATCACACCTCAAGGAAGACTCACTCCAGAAGTGGCTGATTATCATGAGGCACTTTGGCAGTGACATATTTCCGTTCCTTTCTCAGTTCTTCAGTTCTTACTCCCTATTTTATGTTTCTCATCTGTCACTTTAGCAATGCCTCATTTATTTGATGTATCAGAGAATAAGGTGTTCCACTAGAAATTAATAGGTTTTCCACAAAACCAAACCAGGGAAATTAATTCTTTAGTTTTCATCATTTTAAATGGAATATTTTCAAAACAAGAATTACTCATATCCTGCCTCCTTAAATATGGTTTATTAAACACAGTTATGTCTCATGATGAGTCAGTAGCTTGCATCCTTGCTATAAACATTGTATGCCCATCCCGTGCTCCTGTTAGAATTACCTCAGTTATTTGATTCTAATGCTTCATTTCTGGTTATCATGTCATAGAATCCATGCTTTATAGTCTTTCTTTCCAAGTAACTTCAAGTTCCTTGATGGCATGGTCCATAAGTACTATATGACTGTGTTCCTACCCTAGTTCCCATAACACCAGTAAGGTGAATAATAAGCACCGTCTGAAGATGCAAAACTTAGTGGTAATTGAAACCTAGCCATGTCTTGGGAAAGAAAAGGAAACACACAAGACATCAAATACCTGTGTGAACTAAACCAGGCTGGGGAAAGAGGGGGAGGGAGGATAGCCCACATCCGGCCAGAGTTCCTCCTATGCTCTGGGCAGGCGGACATGGGAGGGCTTCTGGATGCTTTCTAATTGGTCCCGGGTGGGCATCTAAGCCACTGACCCCACTCGATGGGGGGTTGAGGGAGATGGACAAGAGACAGCTCGCAAAACCAAGGGGCCCTGGGACGACACCCTGTGCCCCGGGGTTATGGGAGAGAGGACTTAGGGAGAGAGGTTCCCACACAGGTGAGAGTCTGCACAGCGGGCCTTGATGAACAGAGACATTCTATGGTTTTAGAGCTTTATTATAGAAAGGCAGGAGGAAAGAGAGAAGGTGGAAAGAGAGAGAGATTGGCCATGCCAAGAGGAGAGAAGGGGGGAAAGGAGAGAGAGAAGAAAGGCTAGAGAGTAAGAAGAAGAGAGGGAGAAGAGAGGAGAGTGGAGAGTAAGTGTAAGGGGAGTAAGAGCAAGAGAGCGAGAGAGTGAGAAGGGGCCAAGCAGCCCCTCTTATGGTCTTTACTGTTGCTAGGTAACTGGGGAGAAGTCTAGCCTGAAGGTCAGAAGCTTGGGACATTGCCTATGTGACTACTAGCCATGTTTTTCTTGTAGGGGGCTGAGAGGGCGGTAACTTCGACAGGAGCCAGGGTTCCAAGAGACATGAGAGAACTCCTTCTGTCCCATGTAGGTGAATTATCACCACCAGGTCCTGGGGTTCAACACCTAGCCTCAACTGAAAACCAGGCTGTCTGGGCATAGCCCAATGCCCCACAAATACCTTTGTTACAAATTAGATGAGGGCAGGCAGGCAAGTGAACAAAGATACATGATGTACAGAAAAACAATGTTGGAGAACTGTTACCACCCCCTGGAGGACCAACCCTGGCCCTGCACTTCTTACTCTTGGTGCTTTCCATACAATCCACTAAAATACTATGGTCTCTACTACAGCCTCTGAAGTGGAAACTTCTGGTTTCTTTGGCAAATTACTTATGCCAAATAATGTTTTCCTGAGGTACACAGGTGAAAGCAAGTTTTGCTAAAGCAGACACATGAAAGAATGTTTTCCTGGAGCAGACACAGGTGAGAGGATGTTTTGGCGTAGCAAACACATGAAAGGATGCACAATGTTCAGAAGGAATATAAATATGACCCCACAGACAGTGGGAGCTTGAGCATTGGTTTGCTTTGCTCTGCTTTGCTATTCTTTGCTAAGGACACACTTGTATTAGTTCACCTTACATTGAATTGCTGAGCTCAGCTTGTGGTGACACCATAGAGAGAAACTTGCCAAAGAAATTCCCATGAGGTTGCTGTGGCTTCTTGCTACATCTGTGGCCTCAGGCCACTTGGCTTGGCAAGTCTTGCAGTTTCTTCAGGAATAAAATGCCCTTGTTGATTCATGTGGGGTGACTGCCAAGTGAATTGGATTGCAGCTGCTGGTTCATGTGTGGTATCTGCTGAAAGCACTAGACTGTAGCTACTGATTGTGTTTGCTACTGGACTGAATTGCTTATATCCTGACAACAAAGACTGGACTCACCCCCAAAGAACTATTTCCAACCATGTCTACTTCCACCCTGTCTGTTCTAGTAACTTTTCTTTTCCACTCCCTCTGGTGGGTGGTAGGCTAGAAGGGGGGTTGGATGTCTATTAAAATAAGTTGAAAAAAATTTATGCCTACTCATCTCCACATATATCATCTCCTCCTGCTTTATTTCTGTCTTTCTTCTTTCTTATCTGGATGGAACCCTGTCATGTCATCTGGATTCTTGACTTCTACAATGGTCAGGTCAATATTTATCCTCACCAAATAAACCAAGAGTAGAGATGTGGATCATGTGCCAATACTCCATCACTGGAGGTCTAGCTCTCCCTTTGTTTTTCTGTTCCACTATCCTGACCATGTTGCCTTGTGACCTAAGGTGGTTGTAGAGGCACTAACCAAAATAACTATATCTCATCCAGCAGAAAAAAGAAAGGAGTACATGAAGAATGTATTCCATAAGTAATCTTTTACCATCACCATCTCTCACCTTCCTTGATAGACAAGAATCCACATTGGTCAAGATATAAATTACCCTCAATTTTTGTATGAGTTTGGAGAGA
Source organism: Mus caroli (assembly GCF_978045245.1). Classification (NCBI taxonomy): domain Eukaryota; kingdom Metazoa; phylum Chordata; class Mammalia; order Rodentia; family Muridae; genus Mus; species Mus caroli. Next base: position 34,771,252 of record NW_028227264.1, read on the forward strand.
AACTAACTATTGCGATTGGTACAATTTTACTTCAATGGTCTCTCATAAATTCTGGAGTAACTGGACAATGATTTTTGTTATTCTTTTCAGTGAAATGTGCAGCTAATATCAGATGTTATTCTCCAGATGATGGTTTACCCCAGTTACCTGAAACTTTGAGGGTGCTGTCCTGCCATCGTTATTAATAGCCCCCTTTTCTTCTTTTTTTCAGTGTCTTAGTGCCCATGATAAATTGCATGATCATTATTGTTTTCTCAGCAAAGAAAGAAGAAATGGCAGATTAAGTAGATTTATTTTGTTGGAGGCCCTTGCAGCATCTCCTGAGAAACCCCCTCATCCACAGTACCATCATTGTGAAGCTGTGTTACTTGTGGCTGTATCACTTTCCAGATTGATGAATTAAAGGGATTTATAACTTATTTACTTACTATTTGTGCAATGACTCCATGTGGCAAGCACTGCACATTTAGAACAGTGAGCATTTGGGGGAAAATTAGAATCAGTATTCATAATCTTAGTTTGGAACTTTTTCCCTATCACAGTGGAAAAATAAAAGCAATTTTTTTCTCACAGTGTGGATTCTTGCTTTATTATCCTCTTCGCACTCCACCCCCAGACTTCTCTGGGTATATTTCTGTCTTTCTTGTGCCAGAAAAAATATTTGTCCATTATTTTCTAAAATAATTACTATTACTTTAAATATTTTTGGCTTTATTTAGTTTATTTTATGTGTATGAGTGTTTTGCCTGTATGTATGAATGTGTACCGCATTTGTACCTGGTGCTTCTGGGAATCAGAATAAAGCTTCAAATCCTCTGGAACGGAATTGTGGAGAGTTGTAAACTAGAGTGTGAATCCTGGGAATTGAACTTGGATCCTCTAGAAGAGTAACAAGTACTTTTAACCCCTGAGTCATCTCTTCAGTCCCATTACATTTTTATCTTAAATTACACCATTTTCCCCTTTCTCTTTCTTCTCTCCAGCCCTGCACATAACCTCTCCTTCCAACTCCTCCCATATCTCCCGATTCTTAAGCCAATAGCCTCCTTATTATTATTGTTGCTGTTCTTGTATGCACAAATATAAAAATACAACCTGTTAAAACCATTTTTGTTGTTTGAGTATACATGTTTTTGGACTGACCACTTAGTATTGGATAGATAACTAGGGACCTGTGTCTGTGAGAGTCTAACTCTCCCTCTCTCAACAGTCCTCAGTTGCCTATAGTTCTTTGCCTATGGGTGGGACCCTCAGAGACATTATTTCCTTCCAAGTTAGTCAGAATAGCAGAATTGTTGGTGTGTGTGTGTTCCCACTCAAATGTTGGTGGTAACCAGTATATGATGTCTAATTGGCCTAAGGCCTACTCAACAAGGGGAAAATTTAGCTTGATGCTAAAAATCTAGTCATCTTCCTGGAACTCATATTTCTTAGAAAAGAATATGTCTTGCTAGACCAGTGTAATATAACTACATTCTAAATCATATCCTTGTATATATATATATATATGTATATATATATATATATATATATATATATATATCACATAAATATAGCTACTACCCCTCATCAAAGAAGCTTCTCCTTGTATCAAATGGAGAGAAATACAGAAAATCACAACTGAACACAAGCAGAGACCACTGAACCATGAGGAATGTACATCAGAGCTCATACACCTATGGTTTAGGGAACATCATGCAAGAGGGAGTGGAAAGACTTTAAGAACTAGAATACCAGGAAGTCGGCTATAAAACAATCTCTTCTAAAAATGGCTATATAAACAAGACCAAAAATGGCAATATCAATATCACTATTTCTTTAATGTCCAATAGTCAAATAATACTTGAAAAGGCAGAGTTATTAGAATGACCCAATGCGGTCCAGCTTAGCAGCTGATGGGACTTGTAAAAAAAACTGCAGTGGAAATTCTCACTCTTCTAACCAAATTTTTCTGGAGATTAGTACTCATTCATGTGTAATGCAGTAACCCTGAAACCACCTCTTCCAGCCCAGAAATGCAGAGAATTTAGAAGTTTCCCAGTCCATGGCTCCTCCTTCTCTTCCACTTGCTGATGTTCAGGTACGGCCTTTGTTAAAACCTCTGAGAAGATGACACTAAGCAACCTCCTTTATGGTTTACAGTGCATGAAGCACGGCTATCCTAAAGGATTTATTGACTATTTCACCAACATCAGCTTCTCCCATTCTAGAATCCTAGTGACAATGGTCCATGCTAAATGCATCCCATGTTGCTCTGCAGGTATTTAAGCAGTCAACACATCCCTGTAGCTGGTTTTTAAGTTCCTAGAAGGCAAGGTAATTTAAATCACAGTGACTTGCAAATTCATGACTCCCTTAACAAGTCAATGATCATTCACTACTGAAAAATTAATTGTCCCAACTATAGAACTCCTTTACCTTTTAGTAACTATTACCTTTGTTTGCCTATTTTCAAGAAGTTTTGAAGCAGTGATTCTCATATATGCATTATATTACATTCATCTAGAGATGCGTAACTAATTTTCAGTCCCAGCTTATACCATGCATGTTTTTATTTAATTGACTTTGGGTGCAGTGATCAGATCATTGTAACTTTAAAACTTCCTAAATGCATCTGTGTTGCAGGCCATTTGAGATTACTCAAAATATGACATCATCACCCAAAGGAACATTCAGCCTATGAGGGCTAATTGTCTATGTTGGTCAGCTTATAGTTGATTCCTATGGGCTTTAAGTTTAGAACAGTAACAACTAATCGAAATCTAATGCAAGTAACATGTCTAATTCAGACTCAGCCCACAGTTCTTGGGCAAAGATTTGTAAAAGATAAAAATAACTTACTCAGATAATTTATTTAGCTCCTTGTATCCAGAATAATATTTCAATAGTCAATATAAAGTGATCAAATAAATGTTTTACAGTATTTTTAAAATTCTTTTTTAGTTTGCCCTTAAAAACTGCTCAGCCTCCTTAGCCACATTCTAGTGTTTCATAAGCATTTGTGGCTGGGTCTACCACTGCACAGATAGTGAAAATAGAAATCTCACTAACCCCTATGTACTAATACCAACTGTAGATTTTCACAGAAATGTGCTACAGTCAAAAGGAATCTATACCTTTCAAACATCTGAAAGAGAGAATTGTCAGTTTGGTGTTGATACCAAAAAGAAATGATAAGGAACAGGAAGATGGCTCAGTCTGTAAAAGTGCTTGCCATTGAGCCTGAAGACCCGAATTCTAATCCTAGAAGACGCATGTAGGAACAGATAATCAATTCGGCTAAGTTGTCCTCTACACACAAGTCAGTGATATGCATCTGTTCTTACTTCCACACAAATAATAAATAAATGTAAAAACAATTTAAACATAAAGACTATAAAGGTATTTGTGATATGTAACCTGGTTTAAATGTTATATAACACCTCTTTTAAAAACATTACCCCATAAATGTGTATAATTTGATGTTGTATACAATTAGACATAAATTTCATTCTAAAACAGGGACTTATCTACAGTTAATCTGCAATTCATTTCCTGAGGTTCAAGACATAGCTCAGTGGCTAAGAACAAGTAGAGTGGTTGCTATCCCAAACATTGTTGCCTGGGATATGTTTTCCTAGCTGGACTGCCTTGTCTGGCCTCAGTGGAAGAGAAAGTACCTAGCCTCATAGAGAGTTGAAGTGATGAGTTGGGGATACCCAGTGGGTCCCTACCTAGTCAGAGAAGAAAGGTAGAGGGATATGGGGCAAGGATTGTGGGAGGGGTGACTTGGAGGGGGCAGTTAGTGGGATGTAAAGTGAATAAGTAAAAAATAAATCAAAAAATTGTACTCAGTATCTTGTTTTATAGTCAGAAGAGAACTAAGTGAAATATTCCAATTTTTGTTATCATGTGTTAATTTTACATAATAATGAGATTAATTATGACATTGTCATGCATGTATGAAATATAATTTGGTCAGACTGAAAAAAAAATAAAAGAATATATTCTTCTTGCAAAGGACCCAAATTCAATTCATAGCACTCCCATAAAGGTCACAAATCCTTTTAACTCCAGATGCAGGAGATACCCCAGGGTTATGCAGACACACACACACACACACACACACACACACACACAATACTAATGAAGTTCACTCTCTGCTTTATATTGCTAGTCTCATTCTTCCCCATGCCTAGAAAAATTCTCCCTTCACTTCATCCTGCTTTAGCTTTTGTACTACTTACTTTTTAGTTGCTGTGATAAAATACTTGCTCAGAAACTTGTAGGAGGAAGGGTTTAATTGAGCTCAAGGTTTCAACAAAGCCCCACAGTGGCTGGAGCAGACGCTGGGGCCTTAAAACTACCATATCTGAACAGGAAGTAGGGCGAATAAGCCAGAAAAGGCACCAACCTTTTAAACTTCGAAGCTCAGCCCCAGGCACTTCTTCTTAACAAGTTCACATCTCCTAAGTGTCTGCAAACACCAACAGGAACCAGGGATCAACCAAGCATTTAAACACCAGAGACTATTGAGATGGGGTTGGGCATTCTCATTCAAACCACTACAGATTTGGGAGGTTTTGGTTTTGTGGTTTTGTTTTTCTGTGAATCTAATCCTATTTTATGCCTGTCTAGAAAAAAAAAAAAATCTTTGTATTTTTTTTTTTTAAATTCCAGATTACATGGCTGACCTGAGGTATAGGTTGTGTGGGCTATACTCTCATTCATTGGATAAGTTGGTGAAGATGCTGTTAGATACTGGCTAGACATGGAAGTAAGCAGCATGAAAAAAAGAGTGCGCATTATGACAGAATTTTGAAGGTTCTAGCCAAGGAGCACAGCTACTTACATACCTTTGGCCAGGGGATGGATTTATTATTATTATTATTATTATTATTATTATTATTATTATGGAGTAATAGTCTCATTTGAAAAGTATGCAACTTCCAGAAAGTATAGGAAGGGTCCTAACCAGTCATAGCAACCAAGCTAATCCTGGTAATCCACAAGGAAACAGATCAGTTTACCCTCATGTCTAACATCTACCCTTCTTAATAAAAATACAACTGTGTGTTGTACTGAAAGCTACATTCTCTGGAAAGGAGTTGCAATCTTCCCAGGAATTCTGATTCAATCTACCTGGCCATTTTAGGGATTCTTCTTGGTGACATTCATTAACCACTATCATGTCATAGTGTTGAGAGTAAATGGCAAATGTTTTGTCTTAAATATCATTTAAAGAGAGACCATCAACACTCTCTTGATTGCTCCAGAACTTAACTGATACCTAAAAGAATATTTTAAAAGATTTTATTACTAGCCTAGAATTAATACAACCCATAATATCAGGGATGATGAATCTAAGAAAAATGGACTGTAAGATTTATACAGCTCTCTGTATGACAAACAAAACGCCATTCACATGGATACGCTGGGGATCATGAAAATCTTGCCAAGCTCATTCCTTGCTTGTTCCTCTTCTCTCTCCACATGATGACTTAGCCAGCCAAAAACCTGACACTTCTCAGACATGGTGATGCTTTGTGTAGATTTACACTGTCTGGTGCTAGCCACTAGCCACATGTGGCTGTTTGAAATTCTGCTCCAAATTGAAATGTGTTGTACATGTAAAATGCATACCAGATTTCAATTCTTGGTACATGTGTGTAATTTCTATGGCTCCTATAAAAATCTAGAATATATTTAGTAATTTAAAATACCTATTTATTATTTCACAGTTCTCCTGTTCAGAAATATTAGAGTTTCTTGTTCTTAGAGTCTCAAGCCAACATAAAACTTTCCACAGCTTCACCCTTTTCTGAAAGCTCTGGACACAATCCACCTCCAAGCTCATTCAGGTTGCTGGACTGAATTACTTGGGTGGTAGAAAAAGAAACCATTTTTTTTTTTTATTCTCGGCTCCTAAGGTACTGCATTTCTGTCACATTGTCATCTCTATCTTCAAACCAGGAAATACATATTGTATCTCAAGATTGTGATAAGCTATCATCTAGATCCTTCTGCTAGATCTACTGTTTCCAGTCCAAGAAAATCCTTATATGTTGTGATGTTAAGAATCTGTGTAAACCAGTGTAGTTGTGGGTTAAAATGGTGTCCTGAACCAGCCGCCACAGGGTTAGGGCTCCTCATGGAGGTGGACACAGGAAGTTTGACTGCAGGCACCTCACACCTCGGCAGAGAGGGCTGTGAGAAGCTGTAGGGTCACATTCCATGGATGGGAAAGGTCAGTCTGAAGTCCCTGGGATCTGCCAGAGTTCAGCTTGGACTCTCAGGTACCACAGACGCAACTGGATGCTGTGGAAGAGTCGGCTCTGGGAAGGCAGGTTCTCACTCTTGAACTTCTGGATGTCCCAGAAGAGCTGAGAACAGAGTGGGGGCCCATAGGGCTGGCTCTGGCCCCAGGGCCAAAGGGAAAGTGGGAAGACGAGCTCTGGCTTGTTCTTGCTGGGGACGGGAGTCCTAGGCCTGCTCAGGTGGGCAGTGTGGCTCAGTGGAAGCTGTGTCTGAGAATACAGAGAGGCCTCCTCAGTGAGATTAGATGTGGCTCTTTAGAGGAAGACCTGCTGAATTGCTCCAGCATGGAGGATCCAGATAGACCATGGTCTTAAGGTGTTTTATTCTCATGGTGGAAAGCTGTGATGAATGGAACACAACCCCTCCCCCCTTTTCTGAGGGTGGGCCTGAGGTTAGGAAAGGGGAGCTAAGAGGGTAGTAGAGGCAGAGAGAAAAGTAGAGAGAGGGAGAATTGAGAAGTAGAGGCCAGCCATGGCCATGTGGAGAGAGGGGGGAAAGGAATGGGGAGCAAGGGGGAACAAGAGGACAAGAGAGAGAGGCAAGAGTAAGAGAGGCAAGAGAGTAAGAATGAGGAGGCAAGCAGCCCTCATATAGTGGGCCAGGCCTACCTGGATGTTGCCAGGTAACTGTGGGGCAGAGCATACCTGGCTTTTGCCAGGTAACTGTGAGGTTGGAGTCCAGATAGAATACCAGGGGCTTGGGGTGTTGCCTTACATGACTGATGACCACAGAATTATGGAGTGTCAGGAGCCTAGTGTCTGGAAGTGTTGCAAAATTCCTTCTGTCACTTGCAGAGTTATCTGCTGTGTCTCTGGTCTCTGGGGTTTTAATGTAGCTCAATCAGAAAACAGACTGCCTTTCATGGTCCCACATGTAGTTTATACTACTATAAATAAAAGTATATGCCTGTAATCCCAGCATGTGAGGGGTGGGGCAGTAAAGTCTTTGTAAGTTTGAGAGCCTTCAGGATTATATGGAACCCTGCCTCCAAAACAAAGATACCAGCAAACGACTCATAAAACCTCAGGGATTCAGCTCAGTGGTAAGGCACATATTCAACATGTGTGAGGCTCTGGGTTCAATACCACCCAGTCAGGGAACAGCTGTAACAGTTATCAAATACCTTTAAATGTTTTCGTTGTCCAGCATGTTAGTTCATACTTCAAATCCCAGCATTAAAGAAGAAGAGGAAGAAGGATCACAATGAGTTATGGGATAGTCTTGGCTACATAGTGACTTTGACAACAATCTGTACAAATTCTTTCTTCAAATTTCGTTTTTTAATGGCTGGTGTAGAGCCTAGTGATCGAGAAGTCTCTTAGTATGTACAAACTCTAGGCTCAATCACAAGCATGGAAAATAATAAATACATGTTATGTACATGCATCAACCTCTATGAAGACCTTTCATGGTTAAACAAAACTGTAGCTCTAGGAAAAAAAAATATGGAGAACTGTTGTTCTGCAAAATAACTAGTAAAATTCATTGTATATCTGGATTTATTTTACTGTCATGTTATTTAAAGATAACAGAACACAGAACTTAGCTCATAATAACAGTGATAGAAATAATCATGTAGACACATAATCATAAAACTATATAACACATGAGAATTAGGTAGGGTATAGATGATGAGTCTGTATGACATAAGTATGGTTTGGTTTTAGATTCATGTACATGTTATATAAAAACTCATATACGCTCATGGACCCATACTATATGTGCATGCATATATGTACACACAGACACACATACATGTGTGTGTATGTGTGTGTGCCCTATTTGCATTTTCTTTGCTTCTCTTTATATCATGATATGCCTCTGAATAGAAGCTTTTCCAGGAGGCAGATAACAGTAGCATAAAGTTAGCATGAAGAGGAAGAGATATTTATATAGAAAATAAGATACAGAATGGTGTTCAATGGCATGTTAACATTAAACCATTGATCTGTGCCCCAGTTGGAGTGTAATTTTGGAATATAGAAAATATGGCAGATTAATTGTATGTTTAACAGTCACCAAATGTTCCCATGCCTCTGTCTGTACATCATATTTTAAGCACATTCTTGGAATGTATGGATGTCCCTAAACTAGAATGATTTTGAAGTATTTACATCATGTAAAGAGGATTTCTTTTAGGAGCCAGGGGCTGTTCACGGGTTAAGATTTTATTATAACTATCTGAGTTGTATTACACAAAAATACTATTTTGCTATTTAAAGAAGGAACTCGTGTCATCCCACTACAGACTGTAACCTTAACTTCATCTGAAAAAAAATAGTTTACAACATAAACAATGTACTTATAGGCTCTTAAGAGTTAACATGTCTTTAGAAGCTATTTTGCTATAATACTGTGAAAATATGAAAGTTTTCTTAATTTTTTTCTTTTTTAAAATTTTTATTTTTTCATCAGATATTTTCTTTATTTACATTTCAAATTTTATCCCCTTTACTCATTTCTCCTCTGAAAACCCCCTATCCCATCCTCCCTCCCCCTGTTCACTAACTTACCTCTCTCACTTCCCTACACTGGGGCATCAAGCCTTCACAAGATCAAGGGCCTCTCCTCTCCTTGATGTCCTCTGCTACATATACAGTTGGAGCCATGGGCCCCTCCATGTTTATGCTTTGGTTGGTGGTTTAGTTCCTGGTAGCTCTGGGGGTACTGGTTGGTTCATATTGTTGTTTCTCCTATGGGCCTGCAAACCCCTTCAACTCCTTGAGTCCTTTCTCTAGCTCCTCCATTGGGGACCCTGTGCTTAGTCCAGTGGATGACTGTGAACACCCACTTCTATATTTGTCAGGCACTGACAGAGCCTCTCAGGAGACCTCTCTCTCTCTCTCTCTCTCTCTCTCTCTCTCTCTCTCTCTCTCTCTCTCTCTCTCTCTCTCTCTCTCTCTCTCTCTCTCTCTGTTTTTCCCCTCCTGTCTGATATTAAGTAGTCTGTCTTTCCTGTGCTTTTCTGCTATGAGTTCAGTGTATCCCTCTCTGACTCATTCTGTCATATCTTTCTCTGTTTTGTCACCTTGTCTGCCCCTCAATTAGACATCACTTCAAACAAGGCTGCTTCCGTCTACAAACTACATACCTTCATTGCTAGGGATATACTAAGGGTATGTCTGTATTCCAGCCAGATCATACTGTAATACAGGGCATGTCTATATTCTGGCCAGATCATATCTTTGGATGTAGTCCCTTGCCAGAGCAGCCATCATAATAGATAAAAATTCCTCTACAGAGGCAGAGAGAAAGCTAACTGGAAATGTTGTGGATTTTTGACCCCACCCAGTGACACACCTCCTCCAACAAGGTCACACCCACTCCAAGTAGGCCACTCATCCTAATCCTTCCCAAACTCCTTGGTTCCACTAACTGAGGAGAAAGCATTCAAATATATGAACGATGTAGACCATTATTTCTTTCAGACAACCACACACAGCAAAACATAGTACAAAAAAAAAAAAAAAAAAAAAAACCTCTTCTTTCATATAAAAAACATTCCACTAGATTCAGCATAAAGAAGCAGATATAGAGTGTGTCTTCTAAGAGAAGACCTGGGACCAGCACTTCCCCCAAGGTTGCTATAGGTCTCCCTCCATGTAACTTAGTCTTCTAGTGGGTGCCTGCTTAGTCAACTGATTCCAGGTGCTGGTTACAGCTCATTGAAAGAAATACAAATCAATTTTTGGAGGTAAAACAGTTACCCCTCCCCAATTTCTTAAAACGATAAACATTTACAAATCATGGGGAGGGCAGCCTCTATTAGGAGTTGTGAACTGAATATTGCTTATTGTTTGTATTTTTGAGTCAAGAGAGCATGATTGTTCAGGAGAAAAAAATCATTAGCAAATGAACATTCTAATTAACCACGTGTTTTCATTGATGTGCTTCATTTGGCTTTTGTGATGAGGCTTTTTCAAAAAGCATCAAATCTGTGACTGTTTTCAAAATTAAATTTTAAAAATATTTTCTGGAAATGCCACTTTGGGTGGAGATTAGCTTTTGTGAGCTCTGCGTTTTGTGTCCCTTAACCTTGTCTTCCACCACTAAGTGAGCGAATGGTGCTGGCTGGAACCATGCTTCAGATTGTTGAATCTACCAGGCTTTATTTAGCCTGAAGGCTAACCTTTTGACAGTAAGGCTAAATCTGTGCACTTTCCAAGTTCATCAGCTACTCAGGCTAAGGATTCTCTGAGGAAAAGCTAGAGTTTTTGAGAATGCATAGCCTTCTTGCAGGCTCCCTCTGGTAGATATCACCCTGAGAGAGTAATGAAATAGATACATTTTACCCATCCTCTTTCCCAGTAATCTTCCTCTTCAAAAGAATGTGTGTATCAATAAATAGATTATACAAATAAACATTTAAAGGGTAGTTTGCTAATTAAAAGGATTGATAGGCAGAATAATGCATTCTTCAAAATCTATTATCATGCCTTTCTGAACTTTATTGCTTTTCAGCACTTTTCCAACTCAAGAAAAACAATATAGCAACATTTGTTCAGAAAAAAAAGCAAACTGTTTTTCTTCCTTTCCTATTACTTTTATTGTTTGCGATTTCTTTTAGACTATAATGTGGCATTGTGATTTTGAGATGGAAAAGAAATCCCTTGTCTTTCAAACACAAGAATGTGATTGGGTGCTATTGTTGCCAATGATGAGCTAAAGAGGTTAATGGATCACAGAGCTGGCAAACAGCCATCTCTCCTACTGCTCCTTACATTACACAATATACATGTGGATGTTGCTGCTGAGCTTATGATTTTTATTTGAGTAGATGGTAAATAAGTTTATGGAAATTTAACTTATCTCTTCCGGAACTCAACAGTTTTTTTTTTAAGGCTGATAACTTAAAAATGTACTTTGAGATCTGAGCTCATGACCTTTGAGGATAATGATAAAGATGGGTCCCTGAAAGAAAGTGGGGCTGCTTCAAAATGAGAACCCAGAAACACGGTGTCTTATGGATTGCTGCCTACCTTTCATTTCTAGGTAGACAGAATTAACACAGTGTGGTTGCAATAACAGAAAGGATTGATATGGCACAATTCTTTCTACTCTAGTGCACTGAGCAATAATATTGTGATGTCTTCCTAAAGGACTTGTACATTTGTACAATGAAAAGTATTCAAGAAGCAGACTGCCTCTACAGAAACAACCAGAGAAAGAAGGAATGGAAGGATAAACCATGTTTGATTATTTGTTCAGGCTACCCCCATGAGAGGGGGTAGTAACAATTTTCTTGTAATTGTGGTTAGTCAGGGATGCTTTTTGAGAATAGAAATTAGGAGGGAAGCGCCATAAATAAGCTTCCAGGTGGGCCCTCTTCCACCAGCAAAGAAGCTGAATCCAGCAAATCCACTCAGTTCCCTGGCCTGCCATTTTGCTGGAGGCAGAGGCTAGGACAGAGGAACTAAATTCGAAAGGTGAGTGTGCCTCTGGGTTTTGGAACTCCAGACCCACATGAAGGCTGAGCCCAGAGTTCCTCTTTCCTACTAGGCAGTGATCGCCCCCTGTGACTCTGAAGGCACACAGCAGCCCAAAGCACCGCGGCTGACGCCACCAGCCCCTCCTATCCTCTGGCACTCTCACCTGGCATGCTGAAGTAAATGTAGTCTCTCTGGAAACCTGTGTGACCCCTCTCAAGCTCTGGGTCTGGCTCCCAACCATCACAGCAGAGATCTGTCACACCTCCTCAGGAACTCGGTTCCTTCGATCTCTAAGTATCAAATCAATTATCTGCCAGCCTAGTAACCCATTCAATGTTCTCAAAGCTGTGATCTTAGATTGCTCAGGAGCCCTGACCATCCACCTTGCAGCTACAGCGTGCTAGCCAAAGCTCTCCGCTCCCGGGTGGGACATGTTGTGGCCCAGCCTCACGTCCTCCGCCTCCCAGTATATCCTCTTCCCTCTTCAACCCCTAAGGCCCGGCCCTGCCCCTGCCTATTGGAGAGCTATGGTGCCTGCTCCCACCTCCGTTCCAAAGACACCTGCGCTCCATTCACCATCCTTTTCCTCCTCCCCCCCCCCCCCTTTCCTCTAGGTCCCTCTGCTGCCTTTAGGAGCACAGGAGCGGCTACGAGGGGAGGAGCAGAAGAAGGAGGGGAGCGCGAGGAGGAGAAGGGGCGGGGTGGGTGGGATGAAAGCTGGGAGGGTGTGGACTGGCAGCCACTCTGCAGCTGGCCGCCAGGGACCTGGTCCCTCCCGCGAGCCGAAGTGATGGAGGGGAAGATATCTTCTTAGACATACGCGCGCGCGCACATCCCGCTGGGCACGTCTCCGGGAGGCTGCAGCCGGCTCCAGCGCGCCAGGGACCGGGCGGCGGCTGTGACAGCGCGAGAGGCGGGGAGTCCGCGGTCCGCACAGCTTGGCACAGGCCACGGGAGTACGCAGGGAGGGAAGATCTCAGCCTCACTGACTGTTGCTCTTTTGAAGGCATCTCCAAGGACCGAGCTTTCTGAGATTGTCACCGCAGACGCCCGAGGCTTTGCCCCTCGCCTGCGGAGTCCGGGTCGGCGTCGGTGCCCGCGCCGGGCGAGGAGAATGCGAACCTCCTCCCGCAGAGCTCCTGCGGTCCCCTTCACTGCGCGAACTAAGGCTCCCGCAGCTGCCCCAGGCGTGCTCGCGCCGCGGGAGCGCGCCCTGCCGCACCTGGCACCAGTCTCCTAGGGAAGTGCGGGAAACGTGCCCTAAACTCCACTACTTCTCTTCCCCTCCTTTGGCTTGCAGCTCCCCGCCCAGGACAACATAGCCGCCTCTGTCGCCGCCCGAGTGGAAGCCCGGGTACTACTGTGCTGCTTGTTTGCTCTGCTCGCCGGCTTGCTCCCAGCTGAGCATCCCAAACTACTGGACAACTGCCACTGCGATCGCGGGAACCACTTGGTGACCCGGGGCGACTGGTCTGGGCCACCACTTTCCAAGCCAAGGCTGTCACCACTAGGGACGAAGGTGAGTGAGCACTGCGCGCTGCTCGCCTCGTGCGGGAGAGAGGGTAGGGGGCTCGAAGCTCGGACTTTCTGAATTTAGGAGAAAGTGATAAGTGAAGTCACCTAGAGGAGGCATCCTTTTGCCCCACTCACTTTGTAGGGCGCGGCTTTTCTAGGCGCCTCCTTGGGAAGACTTTGAGCCCCTTGCTTGGGTAGGGATTAAACTAATGGGACAAGAGAAACAGAGGGAGCAATTGCTTGAGCGAATTTAGCGGTCTGCCTCCAAGACTGTCCCCCCGCCCTTCTGTCTGCCTGTCTGTCTTGCTCAGAGACCTACATCCAGCGCTCCCCTAGAATCAGACGCAGAACGCACAGTCACTGATGATCGCTCACAGTTTGGGATTCTGCTTGGCCACTTCTCCGCTAGTTGTGTACTGTTATTTGAAGTTATATGGTGGCTTTAAGGGGAGTGGGCTGCACTGAAGTCCACGCAAAAAGCAGACAGGGTGGGCAGAGGTAGTTCCACTACACTACCGCGGAAGTGGGTCCCTACTCTTTGAAGAAGACCCGACCGCTCCGCTCCTAATGTTGATTCCCATTTTCTCAAGCTTCAGTCTGCTTAACCCTTTCCACTCACACCCAAAACAACAACAACAAACACACACACACACACACACACACACACACACACACACTCGCGCGCGAAATGAGTGCAATCGTGGTTGTGATCAAATTATTATTTCTAAGAAGTCTGCAGCCGCTGTGACCCACTACAGCATACTGTCTCCTGGACTTAGCACACTGTCTAGTGAAGAAGGATTCTTCCCCACCATCCCCGACCTGCTGCCTGGTGTTGATGACTTTAGGTGTTTATGGTTCCAGTTGCACACCAAGCGAACCTCTAGCACTACTGCTACTGAGTCATACCAGCTCGGTGGGCATAGGTCTTGGGCATCCCTCCTTTAGTGCTTCCACCCAAGAATGTGAGTTCTGGGGTGTTCTTTCCTTCCTTAGTGTTTCTCTCTCTCTCTCTCTCTCTCTCTCTCTCTCTCTCTCTCTCTCATTTCATGGGAAATGCTAGTCTTTTCAGGGGCTATTTAATGTCTGTAAAGTGCTTTACATCATATTACTATAACTTTGTGGATATATTTAATTGCCCTGTGACTCTCTTCTGATTGATGTAAGCTGAGCCTGATAAATGGCATGCAGGGTCTTGAGTTGGAACAAAAAAGGCAGGCATCCTCTCTTCCTTTGCACTCTTCCTCTGCAAACTGATTTGTTGACAGCCTTAAAAGTAGGTGCTTCTAAATGGTGTTGTTCAGTGTTCATTTGCTACATACTTCCCAGCTTTAGACAAGTGTTTTCCTGCTACTGCTCACTTCAAAACATATCTGTCTACTTTTCAAAGAAGCTGTTAGAGATGATGAAAAGCAATTACCAAATTTGGTATCAAATATAACTATTTTTTAAAATGTTTTATTGCTATTAATTAGAGCACATTTTAAAATTACCTCTGTTCTTCCTCTTCATGGTTTTCTCCCTCTTTGTTCTTAGCAGGAGAAATGAGAGCACCTTTCCTTTCCTTTTCGACTATACTTGTTCACAATTAGTACTGTTTGCTATGACTGTATCAGCATCAGACTGGCCTTGGAGAGAAAATAGTTACTTGTTTGGGAATTGCCATAAAACACAGGAAACAAGACAGGAAACAATGATCAGAAGGAAACTATTGTTTGACTGTATCTGTGTTCACTGCCCTGTATTAAACTGGGGTAAGCATAATAGCTTTGGTCTCTCCTCCAAGTTACCCAGAGTTATTTAAACATGTTCTGTCCTCAATTAATAAAATAGAGATAGGCTTCATTACTTATGTAAAGTATTTTCAAGTATATTTGTCTAAACAACTTGTGAGGGAAATTATAGGCAGAGTACTCAGTCACTAGTCACAGCAAGTACTGGGTCCTGGTTTCTAGACTCAGCCAGACCTTAAGCTTAATGTTTGAAATCACTGTATTTGCAGAGTCTTTACAGGCTCAGTGTTTGGATGGCATGTTGGCTTCACTTGCCTCACCATCGCGCAGGCCTGCACAGATGTTTCTGAATGAATAACTTTCCTCCTCACTGAATTTGCACTCATTCAAAAAGTATTTCTTGAGCACTTGAGCGCACACAATAAGCATAGCTGAGCTGGGCCGTTATTTAAAACAAGGAAGGATTATTGCTAGAGGGAGAATGTTTGCTCCTATGCTGTGTAAATGGAACTGTGGAACACTGCCTTTCTTGAGGAAGCAGCATCTTCCCCCAAAGTAGGTGATCAACCAACAAAGAACTGTTGACTCAAAAGTCATCTCAAAAGAGATGTTACAGTGTTTTTTGTTTCCACCCCAAATCCGTCATTATTTTAAAGCCATGTGTCATTTAGCTGACTCAACTCCAGATAACTGATGTCTCTAACTTCCTGGCTGCTTTCTTAGAGTAGGTGTCTGAGTTCTTAGGAGTAAGTCATGAATCTGCACTGGGTCACATTTCTAGCTCTGTCTTTCTGTATACTTCTGTGGAGTATTGCCAGATCTCAATACATCATTAGTATTCACTTATGAATAAATGCAAATCTTCCTGTTGCCTCAAAAAAAGCAAACTGAGTTCATAGAACAGTGTTTTGCTTCCTCATTTCCTCATCCCTATACTTTTCTAATCTTAGAAACAGTAACACCTCTTAATAATGCAATTATATGCAAATGTGGACGTTAACAAAAATGATTGTTTATCTTCTTTCTTAGAGAAAAAGTGAAATTCCTTATGGAGATTTTAAATGGAAGGAATTTTCTTTGACTCTCTGGGCATATCTTGGCAGGATGAATTTTTTTATGGTAGTGACATTTATAACTAAAATAACTCTTTGTAGTAAAAGACACTGTTCATTGATGGAGACAGTAAGAGTGCTTACTACAATTGATTGTAGCATATTTAAGGATATAATGTGAGCTTAACACTAAAGTGTGTAACAGAAATTATTTAAGTACTTACCTATTTTATTTGTTGTATTGCATAATTTTACATTTCTGTGCAATATTTTATTATAAAACTTCAAGATTGTAATTGGGTAGTTATTGTTTGGTAATGGATTATAATCTGTTATAGGGAAAGTGTATACATGGTGACAGAAAAATAAGAAAAAGGAATAATTATTCACAGGTTCATATTTTTTCAAGTCCTTTTTCAAGTATAGAAGCAAGGCAAAGCTATGACCTGTTAAGTTTTCATTATGGGCTAGAAAGCTGGAATACTGCTATTTAGAATAGCAGGATTCTATTTCTAGCAACTTTCTATCAATTCTTGAAAACATGCTAAATCATATTTTTTCCTGAAATATGATTAGTTTTTAGCAAGTTTTCCTTTCTTTATAATGTTTGTTTCTAAGAACATAGATATTACCCTATTCTACAGGTGAAATGCAATTAAAGCAATATCAATGACTACATGTTCAATCACTGGCTAAACACAGTTTAAGATAGTTAACATATATCAATTGTTAAAAAATATAGCATTTGGAATTCCCTCTAATTACAGGTAAAGACAAATAATCTTTCTAAATCTTATATACAAGTTTCATTATCTGCCTTATTATTTATTAAAATTCTGTACAATGGGCTATTTTCCATTATTTTGAAAAATTTCATGAAAGAAAGCTATGTCTGTATTAAGAAGTGTTTGAAGAGCTTTTTTTTACCAAATTTTATATATAAATTATGCAAATATGTTTCTATTTTCACATGTTTATATATGTATATAATATATAACATATAATATATGCACAAAAAGCACTTATTTCTATATTAGTCTTTATGTATAGCTATATGCTGTAATAACTTTGACTGATAGACACATCTTTTGTGACATATATGATTTGTAAAGTGAGTCTCATCTTTAGAGTGATACTTACAAGTGTTTTAAAAGTTTGGTATAAGAATTTTGTACTGATAAGCCTTTATGAGCAATTTGATTAAGAAATATAGTAGTCACAAGTGTGTTCCTAACACTTTATAAAATACTCCAGTAATAATAACTCACTTATTTCTACAACATCTTTGTCCTGCCCCTTCTTGTAGAGGGAAAAAGACATATTGCTTTTATGCCCATTTTGGAGATGGGGAAATTTGAGACTTCATCTTACTAAATGACAACCAAAGCTCTATAAGTACCAAATGGCAAAGCAGATACTTGATCCCAGGCAGCCTTCTATTCTAGTCCACTGCTTTTGAATAGTTTTTTTTTCTTTCATTTTTGTTTACATTTTATGCTGGCTAGGTTTTTATTAACTTAACACAAAATAGAGTAGCCTAGGAAGAGGGAACCTCAACTGAAAAAGTGCCTCCATCTATTCAGCCTGTGAACATGTCTGTGGCTATGGTTTAGATTAAGGATTGATGTGGAAGGGCCCAACCCATAATGGGTGGTGCCAATCCTGGTCAGGTGCTTTAAGCAAGCTAGTAAGTAGCTTTACTCCATTGTCTCTGCTTCAGTTCCTGCTTCCAGGAATCCTACCTTGGGCTCCTACTGCTCCTACCCTCCAGAATTCATTGTAATGTGGGAGTTTAAACCAAATAAACTATTTCTTCTCATTATCATATCAAGAGACAGCAAACAGCAAAGACTCAAGTGAGTGGCAAGTCAACTGTAACTGAAACCTGAAACAGGGTTGGGCTTCTGAGATTCACAAGGATTTGTAAAGTAGAGTAAATCCTGGAGGAATTTACAGGGAAGGAAAATAGTTGCCTAGCCCGAACCTAGGCAAGACTGAAGTGCAGTACTGCACCTTGATGTAGGTTTTAATGGACTTGATAATTTCCTAAGGTTCAGCTACTTTTAATTAGCCAACTTTAAGAACCGATGCCATACTTAAGCAGGTTTAACAGCATAGAAGATCTGATACGAATGTTTTATGTGTCCTTTATCCTTATAATGCAAACTTCTTGCATGGATGTCAGTGTTATGTGTTACTATAAGGTGCATGGCAAAGAAATCTGAGTTTTATAAAAGGTATGAGATGTAACATAACTTTATCCACCTCATGTGCTTACAGTAAGCGTTCTGATATTGTTTGCTGTTATGAATTGAAGCAGGCTACTCCATAAGTTGTTTGTCCAGAAGCAAAACAAAAACAAGAACCTTGCAAACATCTTCATAATTACATTGTGTATCTTATAATCATAATGGCGTGCATTGTCTAAGAGACACTTTCTGTTTCATCTGTGAATCATCATCTCTGAAGCCATGTGGAATAATAATCCTTGTGAAATGGCATAGTAAAACAAAGCCAGAGAGTGTAAGAAGCGCTTAAAAATTTTTGATTCAAACACTGCATTTAGAAATAGGGAAAGTGCCTGTAATTGTTCCCTTTATTTTTAAAAGGACATAAAAGACATAATTAACATTAAATAACAGAATCTTTAAAGTCCTAATGAGGAGGCACAATGCCATATCATAAATATTATTGATCATGCTATTTGAGTATAGTTTGGGGAACTATTTGCAAACTATTAAAATGTCATTGTGATGCTTTCTGCCATAGATATCTAACTCAAGTCCCTAAAGAAACTCACAGTAATCAAACATGTCTCAACGTGGGTATGTATCATAGTACAAGTATGGCATTGGTTAGGGCTGGGTGAGGTTGACTCTATTTTCAGTACTGCTTATGAGTGACACCTTGGAGCAAGTTAACAATTCTAATTCTTTCTAACTTTAAATGTTACGTAATGGTAGAAACATCATTTATAAAATTTCTCATAATAACATACAAAATATACAGAGTATCAGGTATGACTCAGTGTTTGATCCCACTGACAGCATCATCATCTTTTATATCATTGTGACAGCATCAGGATGATCTAATGAAACAGCCATGTGATAACCAATGTGCATAAGACTGAATCATAGGGTTCTGGGCTTACAAAGAGCAGATTCTTTGTATCCTTTTACTGCTGAGGGAGCATAAGGAAAGATGCTTCAAAACTTAAGTTTGATTTCTGGACTTAAAGGCCTATGTCTAGCATAGAATATTGACTACCAGAAGTGTAATTCAATGACTGAGCATTTACCTAGAATGCCTAAGGCCCTGGTTTCCACTGTAAGAACCATCATAAAGTGGGGAAGGTATATAGAACTGGAGATCCATTCACTGACTAACACAAAGGACAAGTTTGGAGCATTCGTGCTACAGGATGCCAAGGTTGCAGGAGACTAAGTTTCCATGAAACTTTTTGCCTTACAACTCTGTCCAAGCTTTTGGGCCTGTCACACAGTTGCCATTGGAGTGGGTGTGGCAAGGCCATTGAGACCTCTCACCTGAATCATGATAACCTGTCCAACAGCTTTGAGTATCCCTCCTCTTCAGTGCTCTGCAAAGCTTCTAATTGTAAACCTGACCACACAATCCACCCCAACCCACACATACCCACTGCTTAATTCCTGCATATCCCAGGACACATTTAGACTTACTCAATGTCCTTACTAGCTCAGTCTTACTTTTCCAGTGATAAGGTTTGGGAGTCATCTCCTGTCACTCCTTGAAGATGTCACAGCAATTGGGTGTTTATTTCCAAGGGCCATGTCCCTTCATATGTCCATTTTTTTGTACACATAAATATAGATATTCATTGCTCTTCTAATTTTGTATCTTCATCACCACTGCCCTTTATTCTTACTACCTGTGTCTTTCTCTGAAGCTTGTTCCCAAGCCAGAATGGGCTAGATTTCTGATCATCTGCTATAGTATTAATCACACAACTGTTTGAGGGTTGTTTTATATTTTCCTATCATATACTCATATGCACCCACTGTCCCCTCATGGAACCCTAAACCTGTATCTCTAGTGTATCTCGAATAAAGGAAGCACTAACTATATTTTTAATGAAAAAAAATCATCCCTTCATCTGTCTAACATTGTTATTCCCTTTTCTTACTTGGCAAATTATTCGACTGATTTTAGTGCTCGTTTGCTGAGTGACTCCTGTATGCTAGGAAGTACTCTTGATGTTGATGTCACAGGGACTTAGCTCTCTTAGGAAATGTATAGGCTTGATAATTAAACCAATTGGTAAAGAAACAAGTAACTGTTTACATACTAAATGATGAAAAGATAAAAATTGAAGGCAGTATGAAAAGATAAACAAGCAAGCAAGGAAGCAAGGGAAGCAGGGAAATCCACCTTCTCCCCATAAATCCATTTGTTTGTTTGTTTGTTTGTTTGTTTGTTTTGGTAATTTTAAGTGACTATAGTAAGCATATACCCATCAAGATATTTTCTGTATACCTCCAGCCGTCCTGGAACTCACTATGTAGAATACAATGGCCTCAAACTCACTGAGATCTGCCTGCCTCTGCTGCCTGAATGCTGTGATTAAAGGCGTGTGTCACCACATCTGGCTTAATTTTAAGAGTGAATTTGGAAGTCTGTTTCTTTAACAGTAGTCTATAGAGAATTGGACTAGTTTTTTCCTTTTTTTATTAGATATTTTCTTCATTTATATTTCAAATGCTATCCCCAAAGCCCCCTATACCCTAACCCCACCCTGCTTACCAACCCACCTACTCCTGCTTCCTGGCCCTGACATTCCCCTGTACTGGGACATATGGTCTTCGCAATACCAAGGGCCTCTTCTCCCATAGATGGCCAAATAGGCCATCCTCTGCTACATATGCAACTAGAAACATAGCTCTAGGGGGTACTGGTTAGTTCATATCGTTGTTCCTCCTATAGGGTTGCAGACCCCTTTAGCTCCTTGGGTACTTTCTCTAGCTCCTTCATTAGGGGCCCTGTGATCCATCTAATAGATGACTGTGAGGGTCCACTTCTGTATTTGCCAGGCATCGGCATAGACTCACAAGAGAGAACTGTCAGGGTCCTATCAGTAAAATCTTTCTGACATATGCAATAGTGTCTGGGTTTGGTGATTGAAACTCTAGAAGGAAGACTAAAGTGTTGATACTTTGTTCCTTCTCAGAATGGGGAACAAAATATCCATGGAAGGAGTTACAGAGACAAAGTTTTGAGCTAAGACAGAAGGAAAGACCATCCAGAGACTTCCCCACCCAGGGATCCATCCCACATACAACCACCAAACCCAGAGAACTGGACTATAATACGTTTAAGATGAAGAAAGATTCAGATGTTTCCATGATATTCGATAAACTCACTTTTTGAGATTTTTCTATTAAAGTCTTTGTACTATATAATATAATCACACACATTTAAGCTATTTCCTTATAAAGCAGGAGACATATTTAACCAGTTATTAAATACTCAATATGATTAAATTTCTGAGGAGTCTTATTCCTCTATGAAGATTTGACATAAATCTTAAATGAAATTATTTTGCCCTGAACAAAATAGAAAATACAGTAAGACCAAAAGATAAGTGAATGACATATAGTAATTCCAATTTACATGTTTAGCTACTAAGAAAGAAATAACATACTGTTTGTCAACACATTTCATAGTAAACCCATGGAAACACTGTTTTTATATGTGGGTGGCCCTTCCTTAGTAAGTAACCCCAAATATGAATGAAATAAAATATTTTCTTCAATGATACATAAAACAAAATGTAACTTTCAAAATTATCTCCAGTATACTCTAATCTTTAAAATATTGATGTATTTAATATAGTATATAAACTAAATACTGGGAAATCTCCATTTAAAAATCCAGAAACTATATAGTGCTTCAGCGTGTTAAAGCTTTTAAGCCATGATGCCACAGACACAGACTTCCACATTCCATCTCACATTGCAAATCAGTTAAAACACAAATGAACTAGAACATTGTATAACGTTGAAAGGAGAGGACAGGGCATATGAGAACCATGAATGAGTGTTCTGCTTACACTTGCTCCCATCCCCAACATAAATAAATACATAAATAAATAATAATCCACAATTGGAAGATATCTCAAATTCGAGCACTTCAGATAAGGAATCCAGTACCTATAAAAACATTTAGTTGACATAGTTGATATATCCTTTCTGAAATCAGAAGCAAGAACACAAGGTTAAATATATTGCTGTATACTTTCTTACTTCCTTTGTAAATTACATAGAACATGAACAAATATTATTAACTAAGGAAAAATAAGAATCTCATTTTATATCTTTAACCTGAGAGAAATCCAACTGGAGTGAGCTAAGCTAACCTTACCAGGCTTCACTTAACAGTTTTACTTGGAAATTCTCATGAAGATCTAATAGAATTTTAATTTTAATTACTTTATTTAGATTTTCTTGGTTGTTTATTGTATGTGTGACCCCCTTAGCCTCTGGGTATAGTACCTGCCTGTGGACGTCAGAGGACTGTTTGTAGAAACCCATTTTCTTCTTTCACCTTGTGCATCATGGAGATTGATTGCAGGTCATCAGCCTTGGCAGCAAGTGCCTTTACCTTCTGAGCCATCTTACTGGCTGCCCGACCACATTTTAAAAGGTTGCATAACTCAGATTAGATATATTTGAGTGTATGTGTGTGTGTCTGTGTACACATAAAAAATATCATAGTAAAACCTATTATATGTGCTAATTAAAATGTTTCAAAGTATTGAAAGCTTGGAAAATTAAACAAAAGCCTTTTATGTATTATTAGTATAGCCACCCAAATTTGAAGATGTTTGAAACTGGAAATTTTCTGTGAAAAAATCCATAAAGTCATTAAAGTGACAAAGGTCATATTGCATCTGTACATCTAACAATCTTCTGTACAGAGAGACAAGTCCTGGGAGTCTGGCCTGGGTAAGGTTGGGCAGATACCCTGGGACTGTCCACGGTGCAGTCTCCATTTCAGGTCCTTGTGAAATTATACAGCAAGCTTGAAAAAAAGTATTTTCCAATGCTTTGGGAGAGTCAGGGGAGGGAAGATCATGGGTTCCAACACTGGATAAGAATATCTTGGAGTCAGAAGATGAGGCAGAGGTTCATGAGAACCTCCGTGACTATGGTACCTGTGGATGCTTAAATGAAAAAGAAAAATCTACATTCGTCAATGCAAAGGTTCAAAGGTGCATCTTTGGCTCTGCTGTGTAAAATCTTGCCAAAATGCTTACCACAGTAACCAGTGTTATGGCAACAACAGCCACTTACCAGCTGACCACTGAGCACTCACAATATTCTAGGACCACAATCAACTGATTCAGAAGATGGATATCAGTAGACACCAGCCTCTTGGACTCTGTGGGACAGGTGAGAGAACCCATTAAAATTAAAACAAACTCTTAGAGGCTCCACCTACTATTCACCTTCATCTCTTGAAATTTTCTCTTTAAATTACGCCCCCCCTCCACATTTTGTAAGACCTTCAGTGTTTCTATTACTATTACTGTTATTTATTTTTTATTTTTTAGAAATAAGAATGTTTAGGAATAGCTCACATTTTCTCAGTAGGCAAAGTGATAATGTATGGGAAAACAAGGCACTAATGCTTTTCCCAATGGACGATGAATACTATGTAAGCTAGTTTTTTGTCTATATATCTTTACATGCCTTTATATAGTTTTAGTTTTACTTTTCATTGTTTTGCCTCTGAAAAGCTTTTCTTTTGCTAACATGAATGTATATTTACATGAATATATCTTATATGGCATATATATCTAAGTAACATGGTACATCCAGAAGAGTAGCTGCCAGATTTGTAGGGAACTATACAAGATAACTAATACCTAGCATCGTGAGATCCTCCTAGAGTGGTGAATAAGAACCAGATGGTAGGAGAAGGATGATGCAGCCAGGGTGCTCTGAGGATGTCAGAAGTCTTTCATCCCAGGTAGAGTGCAGCTCTGTGCACGCCACGCTTCCCTCATATTGTACATCCTGCTGAGCTTATTTTTCTTCTTGATCCTTCTTCCAGTCTATCATATAACTCCTTGGGACTCCAGCTTCCACTTTCCATTCCCACCACATTCATCTGCAATGTCAGGATGTGTATCCCCTTTACCCTGGACAGGATGTGAGCATCTGTGTCTTCTGCAGTACTTATCGCATGCAGCGAGTCTGGATGCATTAACTTTGTCCTGACCTTGTTTTAGTATTGCAGATGCAGATCTATTGATATTACATACAAAGATCATGAAAGTATTTTTTTTCTTCGAATTCAGAGGCTTAAACCATTCTAACTCTTTCCCCCAGAGAAACTGGCTGAATCTCAGTGAAAAAGTATACAAAGAAGTTACTGCTCTTCCTCAAAATGGATTCTTCTTCTTCTAATCCAGTTTGACAGTAATGAAAAGGCACATGCAGACTGATGGAGATTTTTCAGAGACTTCACTTTCTGCTTCTCTTGTGGATTTGCCAACTATCACTGGCTATACCTTCAGAATGTGTCATCAGGATGTCATGGTAGTGTTGAGAGAATGCTAATATCTATTGGTATTACACAAAGGGGTGATGGTATTAAGATTTCAAGTTTTAAAGTAAAGACAATTTAATTGTAACTTTTTATCATGCCATGCGCTAAAAGTCACACAGAATAGTCCAGTTAACGTGGCATTGAAATAAAAAGTGACTCATTTGTCGTTTGTAAAATAGTGAGTTTCTAATCTGAGGAAGTAAGCAGTCACCTTGCCTCTCCCACCCTTTCAATATTAAGCCCTCTTTTATCATTTAAAGTAGAGCAACTGAAAATAGATTATACTGACAAGGAGTAATTACTGACAGCTGCATTTAATTAGCAAAGCAGATTCCTGCTCATGACAATAAAGTATTATTACATGTTTAGCTCTAGCAGTGTGAGGTGACTTTGCTAACAGAAATGGAAGACCTGCATTTTCTATTTAAAATCTCTCTCACACACACATACACACAGTTTGGCTGGAATTGAGCTTGTGCTGCGTGGGAGTGTCTATGGTTTTACAAAAAGAGAGAAAAACAGTAGCTGTAAAGTGTTTTTCTTTTCCTTTCTCCCTTTTAAGGAAAACAGACAGATTGTACAAGGATAAAAAATAGTCCAAAGCCAACAATTGGCTCTCACTGTGGACT
This sequence comes from Mus caroli, assembly GCF_978045245.1. NCBI lineage: Eukaryota > Metazoa > Chordata > Mammalia > Rodentia > Muridae > Mus > Mus caroli. The sequence continues at coordinate 34,796,496 of NW_028227264.1, forward strand.
TGTAAGTCATTGTTTTATGTTTGTGTATATATGTGTGTGTGTTGTATAGGAATATGGAAATATTTGGGTATCAGAGATAGAAAGACAATCCTTGCTCATTTGGAAATTTTTAATTCTTCCTCTTCTTCTTCTTCTTCTTGTACCTCTTCTACTAACCTTCCTCCTCTTTTACTCTTTCTCTTTTAATCCTAAAGGAATTTCTTGATTGCAGAGTATTTCAAATGCATGTATGATCAAACTTAGAATTTGTACACACACCAAAAACTTCGAACACCAAATGCAATGTCTATTCATTTCACTTGCTGTTCCCCTTTCCTTGTTACTCCATTTGTAGGCACTACCCTTTTTATTACAAGTGAATCTACATTTCTCGAACTTGAAACATTGCAATTTGTGTTCAATATTTGAGCATAGCCTACCTAACGTACAGGGGTATTAGCTCCGGTGCTGATTGCTTGTGACTATTTAAAAATTGACTATCAAGTGACAAAAGAAAACCCTACCATCCTTCCTTTATATGATTCCTATCGTTTAAACATGTTACTCAAGGATACCAAAAAGTTGCTTCTGTGAAGCTGGTATAGAGTGTTTTCATGGTATTGTCTTAAAGTAAATAGATAGCATTTATTTATCAAGTTCTAAAAGTAGTCGCAGTCTAAAATACTGCCATCTTGAAATTTGCCATTATGTGTGCTACAGTCATAAAGTCAGATCCTGTATTTACGGCAATAGCAGACAAGATGAATGTGAATAAAGAAACCCTAAACTGATCTTCAAAAGAATTGAGCATCAAACTCTTCAGCACTTTGCTTTTTATCTTTTTTTTTCTTCTTCTTCTTACCCTCTAATGTCCATAAATTAAAGGGCAAGAAGGAAGTGTGCAAAGGCTGTAGGGAGAACAAGGGCATCCCAGAGGCTGTGTCCAGAATGATACCCGCTCATCCATACCCTGTGACCTCTCTATTCACAATTGCAGGCTAAGGACAAAATAAATGTATATAAGCTAAAGAATATGTTATTTTTGTTGGAAAACAGGAACACTTCCCTTGAAGGGAAACATTTTATGAGCCTTCCAGTAAGTTAGAAGATTTTATTAAAAGTTATTTCTAGGACATAGCTATTGTGTGGATATTAAGTATCAATAACTTAATAGATATTCAGCTAGGATAATTTGAGTCACTTGAATAATAAGCCACAAAGCTTCACCAATACCCGGAATGAGAAGCCCTGCTGAATCTCATCATATTCTCAGAACTACATCTTTATAACAGAATTTTGTTGCTGTTTTGTTATTTTAAAATGAAGAGAGAATGGCAGTTGTTCACTGTAGGCTTATAAGAGCCAAGGGTTTTGACTAAGAAAAAAGTATTTTGATCATTGGAGTTGGGCATGTTTGGCAACTCAGTGTCTCAATTACAAAACTTTCAGAAATTCCTAAAATTGGAGACTACTACCCAACTGTTCTAATTACTGTGCTAGTTTATAAATTAGTATTGAGGGGAGAGAGCTCCGATGCTTGGTTTCAGGAATGTCTTTGACTTTCAACACTGTTGTTGCTTAGAATGCAAGAGTCAGAGTCAGGCAAATAATGACTGAGAGCCTGTCTGAGACATGCATGAAGCAGCCCCTTGTGTTCAGTAAGATGGGGAAAAATGTAAACCATTACCTAAAGTTAAATAAGAATTAATCCACTATTTTCTCTCTCCCTTTCATCATTTAATATGAGAATTCCATGGAAGGCAGGAATTTTTTGTTCTCCTACATCTCCTCAGCATGGTAGACTATTTCTTGTTATATAAGTAGGTCTTCAGTAAGTACTTGGTGAATGAAATCATGTATGAGGTGCTAGGAGTGAACAGAGGAACAGAAAGTGGGTATGAGAGAAAAGTAAGGGGAAGTGCCCCAGGAGGAGGGAAAGTTTACACAGTAAACACCAAATAGGTGAATAGGTTAACTGGAGCACAAACACACCATGAGACCACAAATACTGGACAAAACTGAGTGTGTTTCCTCTTTTCCTCTCTCTGCTGTTTCCATGTTAAATGGTATTCTGGTTTGACTCTGAAATGTCCCCCACATGAATGTCTTGAATGCTCCATTTTGGCAGGTTGTGGAAGTTCTGAGAGAGATAGCCTGCTTAATGAGGAAAGAATGAAAGACAGAGGTTTTGAAGGTTTTAGCCCTGCTCTGGGCTTCTGGTCTCTGTCATTTTAGGAAGCTCCTGCTGTGGTGAACTCAACCCTGCTTTTTCAGTCATGATGAACTGAAATCACAGCTTAGCTAGGTGACTGCTTTAAGTGTCTCCCTTGGGTGGGTACCTCAGTCATAGTACAAGTGAAGTCTAACTAAAGTTTAGGTGGCTAGGTTACTGTTTGTCTTGAAATCTTTTTTATTCATGATTTGAAGACACCCTATCCCAACCAGGAAACAGAATCAATAAGTAATTTGAGTATTCCTATGCAGTAAGTCTTGGACTATTCTTCAACCTCTAGTCAAGTTTCACATGAGCTGATTCCATGTTCAGATACATTTTGCCTTCTAAATCCTAATGCAATTATCTGTCCTTGGCCATCATGCCTTCGAAAAAAAATAGATGATAGATAGATAGATAGATAGATAGATAGATAGATAGATAGATAGATAGATAGATAAATTTTTAAAATCCACCTTAATTATATTTCTACTCAAACACTTTAGGACCAATTGCCCAATTTGGATCCATATTAGGCTAACCTACCTTTATTCCATATTTAGCCTTTCTTTATGAATCTAGGCTTCTTTTGCAGTCTAATTAGGTTCTTATTCTAACCATTCATTAGTTGTGCCTGGCTAAAATAACCCATCCACATCTTGGAGTCATGAGGCTTGCATCATCCTTGTGAGGCTCACTCAGGCTTAAGACACATGTGAGAATATAGAGACTGTGTGAGTGTCTCTCAGATGCCCAGTTTAGCTGTTCATTCACTCCAAGTCTAGGAGATTCAACTCACACATTCACTGTTTAGGTCCTACTCTGGGCCAGCCCTACAAGTCTCTTAGGTGTTTAAATTTTCCTTTCTTATAGTTATTGTCCTGAAATCAATCACAAACATCATCTGATTGTGGAATTAGTAGTTGGTTAGCCAGTTCTATGGCTGAAATTGTTTTGTACTTTAATATTTCTCAGGAAATATTATATCAGTAACTGGAATCTCTGTGATGCCTTGGTTTTGATCATCCTGACTAATCTATGTGAGAAAAGTCTGCTGTCGGGATTCATTCACAGCTCATCTATTGTCTGCACTTTGTCTTTGGTTATAACTGCTGAGAGTCTCTCAAAGCATCACTGCATAGAGAGTATATTCATAGATTTTTTTTTTTTTTGGACATTTGGACCAGCTGTTTCACAGGTTGAAGTAGACGTTCACTGCAAAAGGCAAGAATGTTATAACAGGAGAATTGATAAGTGGTACTTCAGTTACACAAGGAAATTTATTTTGATGGAAGAATATCTGTAAGGGATTTTAGTAAATAAATCCTAGCCCATTAATAATGAAATAATTTGGGGAGAAGGGTGTTTATATTTTTTAAAACTGAGTCAGAACTACTACACTAATGTTGCATCCAAACATTTTGACAGGTCCAAGGATTCTGTTGCTCTGTACTGTAATGGAATGTTAAAGTCACGTGTAAATGATGAATAAAAGTGACTAGTTGAATCCAGAAGACTGTCCATGTTAGAAACTCCGTGCCCCTCCAGGGCCCGTTTAGAGATGAGAGTTTTCAGAAAAGGTATTAAAAGAGACACAGGTGTGACTTCCTCACAGAGTGCAGCCTAGCAGCTTCCTAGTTTTCTCACCCAGGCATTAAATTGGATACCAATGAGACCTGGCAGTCTGTTATCTAAAGAGGAACCAGAGTGGATAAGCATTTCCATGCAGTTATATTTTATATGCAATGATGACTTTAGTAGTCCATAGCAGCTCTTCTCTCCAATTCTATTTGTTTCGCATTAATCCCTTCGTTCTTTTCCCCTTTGAGTCTTACATTCTTGGGGGCTAGGAAGGAACAGGAAACAGTTGGTGCCCTGAACAGTGCTACTGGAATCATCCTTCCTGTGGTATCTCTGCAGACAGATTGGAACAGAACTGTAGCTGACCCTGGCTCAGTGTTCCTCCAAAATACCCCCCCCCCAGCTCTCTTTAGCTCTGAAGGTGAATTCTTTGTTTATTTTAATTTTTTTAAGAATCTTTGAAATGGACATACAGCCAGCTTTGTCTACATGGTAAGAGATTGTGTAAGCAACAACAAAAATCAACCCAGAACCTTTGAGAAATTCTTTAGTTTTTGTTTATTGAGATGGAAAGCAAGATATACTGAGAAACCACTGTAAAAGATGTGTCCCATGGCCCATGACATATATTGACTGTTTTCCCACTAGAATTCTTGAAAGGAGTTCTGTATCCTATGTTTACACATGAAGAAGTTCCACCTTAAGGAAATGACTCAAAGGTGAACAGCTAAGAATTGAACTCCTGTCTTACATGTTGCATAAATGTATGGTGCCTGTTCCCAATCACCTGCTCTGCTATTGCCTACACTTATAAATGCTTTGAATTCTGGGGAAGAATGTAGGTATTCCTGCACATGGTGCAAACAAGCAGGTCTAAGACCTCAACTCTAATATCCCACTCTCACATTCTTGCTGATCAAAAAAGAATCCTTTATCACTTATTATGTCACTAAGCACGTTTCAGGCAAATTTACCTATTCTCCTTTTCCAGTCTCCTAAACAAATTTATTTTACAATTTTCCCTTGTCACTTCTAGATAATAATAATAAAATAATAATAATAATGATAATAATAAATAATAACAACAACAACAATAATGGTCCCTTCATTGCAGTATATCATTCTTTACTCTGGGTACTAGAAGAGATCATACTAAACTACATCCTGACAAATGACCAGTCTCAGTGCTTCCTCTCATCTCAAAAAAACAAATTTCACCCTTTGGCTGTGAACATTACAACCTAAGGCTCTGTTCTAAATTGTCAACATTCTGAGGTCAGTGGTTGTTTCAACATTTACATTTAGGAAAAATGCTGCCCATCCCAGGGAAGCAAAAAGTAAAGATGCTTGTATCTCTCAGGTTACCCTGGAAGCAACACAAGTCACGTGTAGTCTTGTAGAAACCAAATCCCTCTCCAGGTCCAGGTCTGACACTGATAGACAAGGCATAGTAGTAATTGGGAAGTTCGATCATGTCTGTACCACTAAACAAATGCTTACTGGAATCTCAGTAGCATACATGGTCACTTTATTAGGTAAGCCAAGGGAACCTTAAGAGATGCAAGGCATACTAGGCCACAAGAAGAACAGAGACATGCTGCAGAGAATTCTTTCAGAGGCCCTTTTCATGGTCTCCACAGCAGTGGTCTGCAGGATTCCTGTCACAGTCACTGCTTTGCTCTAAATGGAGATTGGCCATTGTCAACAGAGAACTCATAGGCTGCCCTATTGCCTTTTTGAATTTACAATTTATATTTAGAATCTGGAATCACTTTCTGTGATGCCAGTTCTGCAGCTGACTTTTCTTAATGTGTTATACGAGCAAATGTAGATTGTAACTATAAACACAGTGCAAGAAAAAGGCGGGCCCATCTGTCTCCTTCAGACTTGATTAGGGAAGGCTATGCCAACAATATTTTTAGTATGGTCTTTCAAATTAAGGTTAAGTTGCTTTGAAGCCAGTCAGCTATAGTAGGTTTATTTATTTTGAGGGCTAGCATGAAAATAATTGAAAATACATCCACTTTCCAAAGACACATTATGTAGCTACCTTAAAAATGCATTTATTTTTCAGTTGCGTAGGAAATATATTTACAGCACAGAGAAATTTCCTTGTCTAGTTTTGGTAATAAAAATTCCAAAATGGTAAACAGTTCCATCACATGTGTTAATGGTACTAATACAAGTGAGCATTCTGTCAGCAAAGGCCTTTATGTTCTCAGGATTGCATACATGAAAATATACTATGTATTATGTTAATCTAAACCTCATAAAAGGGACTGATCATATTAAAAGTGGCTTTCCCCTAAGTATGATTTTAATAATTAATCTGAGTGAGCATTCTATCATATCACTGGGCTATTAAGTGGCCAGAATGTAGCAAACTGCCTGAGTTTCCTTTGCCTCCCATTAGCAAGATACAGGCAGAAGCCACAATCAGATAAATAGCCAAATGCCAAACAAATTATACATGTACGTCCAATGTGTAATTTTTTCAGACCACTTTACACCATGTCAAACCTGATTGTTAAATAGAGTTCATATTATATTATATTATGTCAATATCATATTGATACTTTGTCACATGTGTCTGTAAAGACAGTGGACTTGCACTATGTAACAAATAGCAAACACTGAAATGAATGGAACCACCAACAGGAAAGCAGTCCCCAGGCCCATCCTCTTATAGTATACAAAGACATGTGAGCCTAAGAGCAGAAGCTCAGTCTGGACTGTGTTGAGCCCAATGCAAAGAGCAACCATAGTCGAGAGAAAGAGCTGATATCACTGGTAACCGTAAATGGGGAGAACTAAGAAACAAATACTTAAAGTCATTAACAAGGAGGGACCTAGCAGAGAAAGAAGACAATCTATAGTTGGGTAGACTTAAGAAATAACAAACAGCTTCAGATATAGTGAAGGCAGTGACCCCTAAGGTCTGAAATATTTCACACTCTGTACTTGGTATTTGAGTCTTATTCACTCCATGCTATTGGATGAAGCTAGGGGTGAGAGAGGGGCTCATAGCAGTTGAGTCAGTTGCTCAGTGTTTCAGTCAGTACACAAACACATCCACGTTAGTTCTATCTATTAATTTCTTCAACACAATGTTTATTGTTCCCTTCCTAGACATTGTTCTAGGCACAGAGGATACTTCATGGAAAAAAAAGCGAAAGCTAATCCTGTTCAACCTTAATGGCTGGACCTGGAGGGCATCATCCTGAGTGAGGTAACACAATCACAAAAGAACTCAAATGATATGTACTCACTGATAAGTGGATATTAGCCCAGAAACTTAGTATAGCGACATATAAGATACAATTTGCAAAACACATGAAACTGAAGAAGAACGAAGATCAAAGTGTGGACACTTTGCCCCTTCTTAGAATTGGAAACAATCACCCATGGAAGGAGTTACAGAGACAAAGTTTGGAGCTGAGACAAAAGTATGGACCATCTAGAGACAGCCATATCCAGGGATCCATCCCATAATTAGCCTCCAAACGATGACACCATTGCATATACTAGCAAGCGTTGGCTGAAAGGACCCTGATATAGCTATCTCTTGTGAGACAAGGCCGGGGCCTAGCAAACGCATAAGTGGATGCTCACAGTCAGCTATTGGATGGCTCACAGGGCCTCCAATGGAGGAGCTAGAGAAAGTATCCAAGGAGCTAAAGAGATCTGCAACCCTGTAGGTGCAACATTATCAACTAACCAGTACCCTGGAGCTCTTGACTTCAGCTGCATATGTATCAAAAGATGGCCTAGTCGGCCATCACTGGAAAGAGAGGCCCATTGGACACCCAAACTTTATATGCCCCAGTACAGGGGAACCCCAGGGCCAAAATGTGGGAGTGAGTGGGTAGGGGAGTGGGTGGGAGGGTATGGGGGATTTTTGGGATAGCATTGGAAATGTAAATGAGGAAAATACCTAATAAAAAGTAAAAAAAATAAAATAAAATAAAAAAGAATTCATAGTTTGGGTTTTAACTCTTTAAATGTTGTTTTCCTAAATTCCCATTATGCACCCTGTTCTCTGCTATGCAAATCAAATAAAAGAAATCTGTGTAGTTGCAGCTGATGTTACAGATATCAACCTTACTGTTCCTTAGGTCAGTATGTGCTTATATCACTTGCAAATTATATCAATATCAGCTAGAAACAAAGGAAGATGATACAGATGGTGGAGCATAAATACAGCACTGAAAGAGCCACACAGTGTAGGCTGAAAGAGCCACATGGCATTGTAACTGCGCTAACATTAAAGTAGAAGTCAGAAGGTCCCACAGAAGTTTATTGCATGAACATTCACAACCTAGTGCATACTGAAAAAGATCAGAAGGGCTCAGAAGGCATCATGAGCCAACATTAAACCACTAAATATCACACCAGAAAGGTATGTGACACACATGGTCCCAAACTATTCAGGAGACTGAGGTAGGAGGAGCAAGTATGTCCAGGATTAGAAAAACCACAGATAGCATGAAGAAAAAAATAAAAGGAAAGAAAAAATAGATATTGTCTATTAGACATTGAAGTGTTTAGAAAATAGAGAGCCTAAGTGTCTGGCCTGGCCTGGCCTGGCCTGGCCTGGCCTGGCCTGGCCTGGCCTGGCCTTAATTGTTTGTAACTTTAGTCCGATTCTTAGTTTCACTAGAGTCTCATTCTCTTCTCTAGCATATGAAAACCTAAAAGAATTAGATAAATGTGCATAAAGTCCCAAGAATAGTGTAGTCTCTTCCAAAATACCTTTCCAAAAATGAATTCCTAAATATATATTCTAAGGAATGTTTTACATATGCTCTGTAACAAGTTCTGTTAGTTTTATTATTATTATTATCAATACTATTAATATAAGCAATACTATTGAATTGCTATTTCTTCATCCACTAAATGGATGAGTGCAAAGAGAGAATGGTTGGACTTGTTGTACCATCCCTTATAAGTGTTAAGAAACGTGATGAAACTCTAAAGTATCTGGATAATGGCAGAGCTTCTGATAAAGACATTTAAAAACAACACTAACAATGATCAAACAAGCTTTTAGAGACCCACTGACAGCATGTGTGCAAAGGAACTGTGGTAATGGGATGTGGGTTATTGGAACTAAATACTGATAAAACCCCTCAGTGTCTATTCATATAACTGAACAAATTGAGTGTTTTCCATTTAGTCAAATTTTATTAAAGCATACTAAAATATAAAGCTTTAGAATATGAAATGACTTGTAATACACAAAGTCAATATGTATACTCTCCAGAAAAATATCATTAAGCTATCCCACAGATAATACAAATGCACACACAAATACAACTACTACTCCTTTGTGTGTATGTGTGTGTGTGCAAGTGCACATGAAGGCCAGAGGTTGATGTCAGATCCTTTCTCAGTCCCTCAACTTTATTTATAAAACAGAGTCTCTCACTGGACTTGGGGCTCACCATTGCAACTAGACTGGCTGGCCAGCAAACTGCAGGGATCCTCCCAAGCCTGTCTCTTCACTGATGAAATTGCAGGCAGGCATGGCTTTTTATGTAGGTTCTAGGGATCTGCACACAGAATCTTAAGATGACTGAATCATCTTTGCAACCCTTACAGCTAATATTTCTAAAGTAAGCTTTACACTGCTTTCACATGGTTGGACCCAAATATTATGGAAATTATCAGTAAAAGCTGGTAACTATATATGAGGCCATGTTATAAATGAGTCTAATTTGCAAAACCTTCCTTCCCTTTAGCTATATGTATCACTGCCAGCAGTTGTATTTTTGAGCTCTAAAGGAGAAAAGTTTATCTAAATCATACGATCTACCTAATGGTGCATGTAAGCTGGATAATTTCAAAGAAATATATTAAGAAAATTAAATATAAGTGATTCTAATCTTCTCTAATGTTAAAATGAATGAACTTCAGAGATAGCAGTAAATTGTTATCTTCTATATAGTCTAATCATCAATAAATACTTAAATCATACATCTCTTCATGGTCACTATTTTGGGTTTTTCATTTGTTTCTACTTTCCTTTGTTTTTTGTTTGTTTGTTTGTTTGAAATAAAAATATCAAAGCAAAAATCTTCACCAAGTTAATTAGACTACCTGTGTAATATTTCTCTGAGGTCTAATAGGAGTTGATAGTCATTTCAGGTAAATAGTTATAGACTCATAATAACTAATAAAATGTACCAGGTCACAGTGTGATGCTGGATGGGTTTCCTTTTAGTTAATTCTCATAAGGACTTGATGAACTAAGTGTTACTCTTCTTCTACGATGTCTCTTTACTGACCCATGCTCCATGGTAGCCAGTAAGTCTCCTTATTACTCTATGCTTCCATGGAATCCATGAGCCAAGCAGACATTTGACCTTAGGTATACTGATCCCAGAGTACTGGTGACCAAAATGCTGGCTGCTCTAAGCTTCAGTGTAAACTGCAGGAAGAAGATGGTAATAGAAAAGTTATTCAAAGTCAGAAGAGCAATGACTCAAAAGGGTGAAGTCATGTGGAGGAACAGAAGATGGTTTAGTGCAAGGCTTTGATGAGCAGAATCAATGATCTATATTTGATTGACATAAATTCACCCATCGATGTCTCTGTTACAGGACAGTTATTTTTAAGAAATAACCTCCTTTGGGACGATAAGATGGCTCATTTTATCACAGTAAAGGCACTTTCTACTCAAATGATTTGAATTCAATCCCTTGGAACCCACATAGAAGGAGAGGACTGACTTATGTAAGTTGCCCTCCGACCTCCATGCACATGCTAAGGCTTGTCTGTATACACTAATTAAATGGATGTAAAAAATTGCAAAGCCACCTAAAGTGCCTCAGAAATCTAACCTCAGACATAGTTAATGAGAAGAAAAAGCAGTAACTCGGGCAGACCACTAATGACTAGGTATATCATTTACAAAAGTAATTCATATTGAATTTGTAATTATGAATACTTAAATCCAGTTGAAGCATTGCTGTCATTAAAACATATTGTCTATACTTTATATTAGGGTAGACATTAAAGAATTTTCTAATCACCTTACTCTATGGGTCATATATGATGAGGGCAGACTATAGTGTATACCCCAGAATGGCTAGCCACATATAGTGAAGTATAAAATGATAGAGATTAATGAGCCTTGGCAGGTCAGCGTACAGGATCTGAGATGCCATATGCTCACACTGCAGTGAGCTTAACTCTTGCCAGTTATATGAACTTTCAAAGGAAGAAAACCTCACTTCATTTAATAAAGTATTCTAAGTTTCAAATTGCATTAACAGTGATGTTAGCAATGACATCTTGCCTCCTTCTTGGTAAGTTTTAATGTTTAGATGAAGACTACTAGCCATACCTTCTAAACTAAACTTCTCCAATCCATTTTAATCCAGCCCACCCACAGGCACCATCATTATTTGGTAGTCTGTCGGGTCATTCATGAATATTTCAGTGTGCCTAGAGTTAGTGTCACTTCCCAATTAAAATATCAGCTCTATCAAGTAAGGCACCACATCACATTTTGCTCCTAACTTGGCGCCAAGGCTACTGCTCAGAGTACTCTGGGGTATCTGTTAAATAACAGATCAATGAAGAAAATGTTTTCTCTTTAAGCCTTGAATAATGAAACTTACAATGTTCTACTAAAGTATTGTATCTATAGACAACTCAAGAATGTTTTTCTTATAGCATTTGAAAATTGCTATAAAATATCTTCATGTTTGCAGCAATAACCTTTTTTTTAATTTTTTTGGTTTAGTTTTAAGATTATAATTACATCATTTCTCCTTCCAAAGTCTCACATATACCCTCCTTGCTCTCTTTCAAATTCAAAACAATTTTTCACTAATTATTGTTCCTTTTTCTCATAAATAAAACCTGCTTAGGCTACGTATTATTACTTGTATGCATGTTTTCAGGGCTGACTGTTCGGTACTGGATAACTCTTAGTATACTCTTTCCTGGGGTAGGATATTTCCCCATTCTTTCTTAGTTGCCTGTAGCTCTTTGTTCAGGGATGGAGCATTTTAGGCTCCCTGCACCACATTCACATTAGCATGTTTATCTGTAGCCTCCATGTTCAGCTCATCTTTAAGCAGCCATGTTGGTGAGACTTTAGTTATGTCGCTCTGACATTACTAGGAGACACAAAAGCCCAGGCAGAAAACTCCTGGTTCTCTAGATCATACAATCTTTCTGGCCCCTCTTCCACAATGTTTCCTGAACCTTAGGGACAGGGATTGTGTTGTAGATGTATCAGTTGTATCACACTGGGATCTACAACTCTGAATTTTGATGGCTATCGTTTTCTGTAATGTCTCTGCTTCAAAGAGAAGTTTCCTTGATGAGAGGTGAAGACCACATTTATTTCTGGGTCTAAGAACAAATGTTTAGATTGTTGTTAAGAAATTTGTGGTTTAGCAAAGTAATGGTTATAGGTTCTCCCCCAATAGTCATGACTTCAACTAGTACTGAGTAGTTGGCTATGTTTCTAGTACTAAACATGATTTCCTTCTTGTTAAGTGGTTGATAAGTCCAATTGGAGAGCTGTTGGTTACTACCAAGGTATTCATGCCACTATTGCACCCTTAGGGTTACCATGCCACACTGGTCATTGTTGTAATTCATAGGTATTATAAATGAGTTGGGCTTTTGGTTGCATTGTCTCTTTTGGATTGTACTTTCTCATACCAAGAAAGCTAGTCCTCAAGGAGCCTTCATTCTAAGAAAGAGCTGTAGCTGGACTCCAACCATGTCACCAGCTGTTTTAGTCACAGTCACAGTGAAAAGTGTTACTTGGGGAAGAAGACACCACTTCTACCTTACAACATGCTGTCATCAGGAAATCTCTTCTAAGATTGTGGTAAAAACTGAAAATAAAATGATTTACCTTTAAAGAAAGCCTTCTGATGATACCAGACATTTGCCTTCAGTTTTGCTTTTTTACACTTTAAAGACTGAGAATTAGAAATTTAATTACTAACACAGTCCCTGTACAGTTTATAGGAATTTCTAAGATCTTAAATCAGATGTCTTTATCAACCTTCAGTGATCAACCTTTTAAAAACACAACTTGTTTTAGAAGGAAAATTTCATTTCTCAATCTGTGAAACTTCTATGCAACAGTTTTATCACCTTAAAACTTAAAAATGGCAACAAAACATGAAAACACCTTCCTGATCCACAGTTTGTTCCTTTTGTGTAATTTAACCTGAAAGATTAACTTACAAAATGATCTAAAAACATGTTTCAGATCTGAAAATGTAAATTTTAAAACTTGTTTTTAAAGCCTTAGAAATAAATTGTCCTGATGTTTTATTCAACTTACTCAAATGGGAGAGATTGATTTTATAGTAATATTAATCTCAGAGTATTTAAATAATATTTTGGGCTACCTGTTGCCCACTGATTAAATGTTGTCCTGTAAAATGTGGATAATCTGCCTGTCATATCATCTCTTATGCATTTTCTCTACCTTTTGGATCAAGTTGTCACACATTTTGAGTAGATCTAGACTCAGCTCCAATTCTGCTTTCCATTTCCTGCCTCCTTGGAATCGAAAAAAAAAAAATCCTCAATTTGATTCCAGTGCTCATTTGATATGTGACAGAATAAACAATACTGGATGTGTTCCAGGTCCACATTATGTTTAGTGCCATCCCTCCTCCAACAGATGGCCAATGTGGTATTTGCTTTATGGGTGTCCTTAGACCAGACTGCTTCCTGCATCACTGGTTTATGGCAACTGGTAGCGATATGGTTGGAAGAGTAGGATCCAAAAGCAGATGACATGGTATAATTTACACAAATAATTATCAGTACACAGGCAAACTGTTTAAATACAAAAATAACTTCTGTGGAGGATCCTTGCTCACTGATGACCCAATTCACTTTATATTACAATGAACTCAATAATGGTTAATAGAAAATGTCACATGCCTGCTGCCATTTCTCTTAATGACCCTGCAGGGGTAGACTGCAGCATGAATGAAAAGATGGTATGTGTTCAAAGCTGTGGCAGCCCGCAGTGACCTTCAGTAGAGATGAAATGCTCTGCTGGCTAGAGGAACAATTGAGCTGAAACCAGTGAGGCGCGGGAAGACTTTCCAAATTAAAAGCCGCCAGCAACTGCCCAGACAAAAGAGAGAGAGAGAGACAGAGAGACACAGAGAGAGAGAGAGAGAGAGAGAGAGAGAGAGAGAGAGAGAGAGAGAGAGAGAGAGAGAGAGAAAGAGAGAGAGAGAGAATATCACTCTGCAAGGTGATTTTATGTTTTATGCAAACATTAACAAATGGAGAAAGAAACAAAAATTCAGATAAAAGAAACACTTTTATCGTAGTGTAATGTACATATGGTATCTAGATTACAGACTTGAAAAACCTGTTGAAAAACCATAAATCAATAAAATGCAGACCTTTAATATAAAATAGTACACAAAGGAAAGAGTGGTGTTCATGACTTCTGACACATTGTTTTCTTTCCATCCTTAGACTATGGTGCATCAGTAGACCATGCATGTGAAGACTTGCTGTATTTATTGTGAAATGTATATGTGGAGTCCACTAACAGTAAATATGTGAGATTATTCAAAATTTTCGATTTGAGTGAAATAATTGAATACAGTGAGATATCAAGTAATTTGTTGGAAAGCTAAAATATGTCTTTAGGATAAAGAGCAAATGAAGTAGAAAACTAAAAATACACATCTTGTATTTCTGTAAGGAATAAGGAGAATGAAGAAGACAATGAGTACATGATGTGCCATTTCCTAGTGCCAGATGTGGCAATCTTGCCAAAAGGCTGATAAATAATCCTAGTCATTGTTTAATGCTTGCATAGCCTCCATATGAAATTTTATTTGCACAAATAAAAATGGTCCTATATCCATAAATGTTGTATTGCTCACGTATTATTCAAGCTAAAATTATTCACTTTACACAAATGTATACTTAAATTGAAACTGGGAACAGAGCCAGGCAGTGGTGGCACATGCCTTTAATTACCAGCACTTGGGAGGCAGAGGCAGGCAGATTTCTGAGTTTGAGGCCAGAGTGGTCTACAGAGTGAGTTTCAGGAAAGGAAATCCTTTCTTGAAAAACCAAAAAAAAAAAAAAAAAAAAAAAGAATTAAAACAAAAAGAAACTGGAAACAGTGAAAGATGGACATGGTAAAATAATACAAAACTGAGAGTATCTTCATTTCAAACTTGTTTGAAAAAATATTTGCCTTTCCTGAGTGGTATGCAGCCCCAGAAGTTCCTTGGCAATACTCTCCAGACAGTATGTTCCTACCATTCCTTTTGCGGTTACTGACCTATATAATCTCTGTGCCAAGTCATTTTGTCGGAAACTTCTGAGTGTGAGGCATAAATAAAGAATGAAGTTGTAAGCATCCATGTGTACCTACTGCTTATGAATGAAAAAAATGTGTATAAGTGAAAATTTAAAACAAAAGGGATTTGGTCATGAGTCTTTGGATTTCTTTTTTCTTTTTCCTTTTTTCTGATCACATTCACTTGTGAAATCGTTGAAAACTCAGACTTATTTCCAGAGGCAGAGCACAAACATCTATCATGTAGTCACACGAGATTCCACAGCATTCTTGATGCCATGAAAGCAGTGGAACAGCTCCCTTTTCCCCCAGAAATTACTCAAAATACTAGATTGTAGTCCATTAAATCTAAAGACATTTTTAGCTTTAATGATTGCTATCTACCCAACTACTCCTAGGCTCGCTCTCCTTCTATAGTTTCTTCTATAACTTCCCTGTGTATTATAAAGCTGATGTTCTCAAATGTGGTATTTGAGCAGCAATAGCAGCAACAGTCTTGAGAACTTACAGAGCGGCACCCACTGAATTTGGAAGTCTCAGTCTTCAGTAAGTTACCTTCCCACTGACTGATGTGAGAAATTCCTTCATCTAATTCATACTGAATCTATTTTAACCATTTCAAAATATCTGATTTACATAATAAAGGGAACACATCAAGTATGCATCTTGGTCAGTTTGGGAAATTAACCTATCTCTTTTAATGACTCTTAAGATATTGAATGTTTATACATATTCCTTGTATTTTTATAGTCAGAAACTCCATCTGCTCCCAGTGAGTGATCTGATTTTTACCATCATTGATTAGTGTTGTTTATTTTAGAAGTTCCTATAAATGAAATCAGTCTTTATTTCCTTAAGATAATTTGTTTTGAAATTGATTCATTCAATTTCATCATTAATTTAAAAATTCATTAATCTTTAACCCTTAGTCATGATGCATTCAATGAATATGCCACTGTCTTCATCTTTTCACCTGTCATTGGATACTTGCATTGATTACAGTTTTGGATTCTTGTGAATAAAGCCTTCTTTTGTACAGCATTCTTTTGTAAGCCTGGTGGGGGGTTTTCTGTTTGTCCAGGACCAGAGCTAGAGCTGCTGAGTGCTGTGTTTGGGTGTATGCCACAGTGACTTCACTCTGATAGGAGCATGGGAATCCCATGTTCATCCATGTTGCTACCCAGGTATCTTAAGTGTTTTCTTATTGAAAATGATAATCTCCTTGCCATTGAATATGGTTTTAGATTTTTAATTTTTCTTTCATTTTTTTGTTGGCCATGAGTTTATTTTTTTTATAATGATGTCTCTGATCACTTCTTCTAGCCATTTTTCACTGGGTTGAAAACTTAGGTAGGGATTGTATTGCTGTGATAAACACCACAACCAAAACAACTTGGAGACAACAGGTTTAATTTAACTTACACTTCCACACACACCCAAATACCTGATCATGTTCTCCTTTTCTTCTGACCATATCCCTCCCCTGTCCCACCTACTTCCATCCCTCCCTCTGTGCTCTGCTTTCTTCTCCCTGACAAGTGGGATTGATTGAAGCATCCTCAACTAGGCCCTTTGGCTTTTTAACCTTCTTGAGTTCTGTGGATTGTGTCCTGGGTATTCTGTACTTTTTTTTTTTTTTTTTTTTAGCTAATATCCACTTATTAGTGAGTACATACCATGCAAGTCCTTTTGGGTCTAAGATTCTTCACTCAGGATAACATTTCCTAGTTCCATCCATTTGCCTGCTAAATTCATGATGTCCTCATTCTTAATAGTTCAAAAATATTCCATTGTGTAAATGAAACACATTTTCTGTATCTATTCTTCTGTTGTGGAACAACTGGGTTGTTTCCAGCTTCTGTCTATCACAAATAAGGCCACTATAAATATAGTGGAGCACATGCCCTTGTGGTATAGTGGGGCATCATTTGGGTATACAGCAAGAGTGTTATAGCTGGGTCTTCAGGTAGATCTGTTTCAAAATTTCTGAGGAACCTCTGGATTGATTTCCAGAGTGGTTGTACCAGTTTGCAGTCCCACCAGCAATGAAGGAGTGTTCCTCTTTCTCCACATCCTCACTAACATGTGCTGTCACCTGAGTTTTTGATCTGATTGGTGTAAGGTGGAGTCTGAGGGGAGTTTTATTTGTATTTCTCTAAACACTAAGGACTTTGAACATTTCTATAAGTGCTTCTCAGCCATTCGTGATTCCTCTGTTGTGAATTCTCTGTTTAGTTTCATACTCCCAGTTTTGGATTGGGTTGTTTGGTTTTTTGGAGATTATCTCCTTGCTCTCAGATGTGAGGTTAGTGAAGTTTCTTTTTCCTATCTGTAGGTTGCCAATTTGTCCTATTTACTGTGTCCTTTGCCTAACAGAAGCTTTTCAGTTTCATAAAGTCATATTTATCAATTCTTTATATTAGAGCCTATACCATTCTAGTTCTGTTTAGGGAATTTGCCCCCATGCACAGGAGTTCTAGGTTCTTTCCCACTTTCTCTTGTATTAGATTCAGTGTATCTGGATTTATGTTGACTTTCTTGATCCACTTGGACTTGAGCTTTGTGCAAGGTTACAAATATAGATCGATTTTCATTTTTCTACATACCAACTAACACTTAGAATAGCACCATTTGTTTAAGATGTTTCCTTTTTATCCATTGTATATTTTTGGCTTCTTTGTCAAAGATCAGATATCCATAAGCATGTGGTTCTATTTCTGGGTCTTCAGTTCTATTCCATTGATCAACCTGTCTGTCTCTGTTCCAATACCATGCCCCCCCACCCCCTTTTTCACCATTGCTCTGTAGTATATGTTGAGTTCAGAGATGGTGATTCCCCTAGAAGTTCTTTTATTGTTAAGAATTGTTTTTGCTATCCTGGGCTTTTTGTTTTTCCATATGTAATTGAGAATTGCTCTTTGAAGAATTGGAATTTGAAGAATTGGAACTTACGTGGGGATTGCATTAAATCTGTAGATTGCTTTTAGTAGGATGGCCATTTTTACTATGTTAATCCTACCAATACATGGGCATGGGAGATCTCTCCATTTTCTGAGGTCTTCTTCAATTTCTTTCTTGACAGACTTGAAGTTCTCATCATACAGAACTTTCACTTTTTTGGTTAGAGTTACCCTAAGATATTTTATATTATTTTTGACTATTGTGAAGGAAGTTGCTTCCATATTTTCTTTCTCAGCCTGTTTAGCATTTGTATGAAGGAATGATACTTATCTGTTTGAGTTAATTTTATATCTAAGCACTTTGCTCAGCTTGCTTTTTATAGATCTCAAGACCACGAGATCAGGGATAGCACCACCGACAATTCCATCATTTCATCAAACACTAATTTTAAAAAATGCCCTACAGGCTTGCCTACATCCAGAATTTATAGAGGCATTTACCTAATTGAGATTCTCTCCTCACAGATGACTTTAGTTTGTGTCAAGTTGACATAAAGCCAGCCAGCACAGATGATTTTCTTATTATTAAACCATATTTTAATTATAATTTTTGTTTCTGATTTCAGGTTTTTACAATCATTATATGCAATATCTATCTATATCTATATCTATATCTATATCTATATCTATATCTATATACATATAATTTTTTCACAGTCTGTAACTTGCCTTTTTCATTTTCTTGATAATTATGTCTTGAAATAAACAATTATAATTCTGGGGTTTTTTGACATTTTTATTAGATATTTTCTTTATATACATTTCAAATGCTATCCCGAAAGTTACCTATACCCTCCCTCCGCCCTGCTCCCCTACCCACCCACTCCCGATTCTTGGCCATGATATTTCCCTGTACTGGGGCATATAAAGTTTGTAATACCAAGGGGCCTCTCTTCCAAGTGATGGCCAACTAGGCCATCTTCTGCTACAAATGCTGCTAGAGATATGAGCTCTGGGGGTACTGGTTAGTTCATATTGTTGTTCTACCTATAGGGTTGCAGACCCCTTAAGCTCCTTGGGTGCTTTCTCTAGCTTCTCCATTGGTGGCCCTGTGTTCCATCTTATAGATGACTGTGAGCATCCACTTCTGTATTTGCTAGGTACTGGCATAGCCTCATATGAGACAGCTATAACAGGGTCCGTTCAGCAAAATCTTGCTGGCGTTTGCAATGGTGTCTGCGTTTGTTGGCTGATTATGGGATGGATCCCTGGGTGGGGTAGTCTCTGGATAGTCCATCCTTTCATCTTAGCTCCAAACTTTGTCTCTGTAACTCCTTTCATGGGTATTTTGTTCCCTATTCTAAGGAGGAATGAAGTATCCACCCATTGGTCTTCCCTCTTCTAGAATTTTTTTGTGTTTTGGAAATTGTACCTTGACTGTTCTTTGTTTCTGGGCTAAGATCCACTTATCAGTGAGTGCATATCTAATGACTTCTTTTGTGATTGGGTTACCTCACTAAGGATGCTATCCTCACATACATCCATTTGTCTAAGAATTTCATAAATCTATTGTTTTTAATAGCTGAGTAGTACTCCATTGGGTAAATGTACCACATTTTCTGTATCCATTCTTCTGTTGAGGAACATCTGGGTTCTTTCCAGCTTCTGGCTATTGTAAATAAGGAGCATGTGTTTTTATTACCAGTTGGAACTTCTTCTGGGTATATGCTCAGGAGAAGTATTTCTGGATCTTCCAGTAGTACTATGTCCAATTTTCTGAGGAACCTCCAGACTGACTTCCAGAGTGGTTGTACAAGCTTGCAATCCCACCAGCAGTGGAGGAGTGTTCCTCTTTCAAAGAGAGGAACAATTATAATTCTAATGAATTCAATTTATAAGCTTTTTTTTTTCTTTATGGAACTAATGATTGGTTCTAGGGTTTTCTAAGCAAATGTTCTACCCTTGTGCAACACTCCAAACTTCTCTCACATTCTATTTTCAAATAGGGTCTCCCTCAGGTGAGATTTACACTTAACAATCATTTAACCTCAACCTCAGTAGTAACAGATTATCATATCTGCTGGGATTTTGGGTATTTGTTTAACTTTTGTATTTGGATTAGAAATCTTTATGTGTTTCATAATCTTCTGTGATATATATTAGATAAGATGCACATTTAGCTGATATATTAATGGATATAGCTTACACTCTATTTAGGACTAACCATATTTTATGGAGAGTGTGGAGATCAAGACCAGTATTTTTTGTTTGTTCTTTGTCTCCGTTTAGGTATCTAGTACTAGCACATGTGTAAAACTTTAGAAAAGTATTTGGAATTTTTATTGTTGTTGGTTGGTTGATTGGTTGGTTTTTTGTTTTGTATTTTATTTTTCAAGGATATTTTACATTTCCTTTGAAATTTTAAAGCATTTTCCATCATTCTTATACTTTTGAACAGATATTTGACTTGATGTTAGTTTTCAAACTTGAATAAAAGATCCAACTATTCTTGAAGAATTAAGTATTTGTCTAAATATAAGCACTAGTGTGCTCCAGTTTTTCCTAGAAGGGAAAGATAAAAATTTTCATGTTGCAGATTGTCAAGGCAGGGGGGATGTTAAATTTAAATAAAATAACTTAATAATGAAAGAAGTTGGAAAACATGCAATGATTTAGCAAGAACTATAGAAAGTACTTTCAGGGAGAAGAAAATGCACATGGATGTCTTCTTAACTGGTAGTAATATTTCAAATTGCTATTTTTAAATTAAGATATAAACAGAGAGTAATTTAATTTGGTCATAATCCTTCTGCTCAGAAGTAAGCCTTCATAATGCACTGGTATATGTACTTCCAAATATGAAATCAAAATGCTAAAATGAAAGCATGACCCACTTGGTAATGTTTTCCTTAACACTGAAGAGTTAGCATGGCATCCTACTATGTATAATTTTTGCATTCGTATTTGATTCTTTGAAATGGAAATATTTGTTTCAATGAATAAAAAAATGGCAGCTCCATTTCATTATTTATATAATTTATTGTTCTGACTGAACAACTAATTCTGGTGCCTTTGCCTGTATCAGCATTACTCAACCTCAGGATATTTATAGTCTGCAAGTTTAAACTATGGAGTTGCCAAACTCTATTTTTCAGGGAAAATTTAATTGCTTAAATGAGTTTATACAAGTTGAAATATGCCAAAAGTACTGATATATGCACTTATCACTGAAAATTATAAGAGAATATCATTTTACCATTAAATATACATCTAACACACACTGATCATTTTCGAGGCTTTATCTACAATCAAATTAATTGAAAAACAATAGATTTTTCTGAGTGTCAAGGAGGAAGAAAGAAGCTATTGGTTAGTACCTAATACAAAACACAGTTGCCTCTTCTACTACCAAAAGCATTTTTAATACTTTGGGCATATTTATTCTTCACAGTACCTGTGAGTTTGAAGACTTGGATTGGCACTGCCGTAGATGTTCCTTTCTCAGAGCTTTATACACTACATAGACAAGCCTAAAACGTTTATTTCTTTCTTCTTTGTTGTAAAGTAACTACAATCCCAAACATTTTCTTATGGAACCACTTCTCATCATACACTGATTGGTGCAGGTATCAACTGTACAGGTACATGTAGAGTGTTTGTGAATCAGGTGCTGTACAGAATAAATCCATTGAGCTTCCTCAGGGTCCTGTTACATAAATAATTCATTGAGTATTGTCACAGTGCTATTATGTAATAAATGTGTTGAGTATCCTCAAGAAGCTACCTACTAGGGCATTGAAAACTTGAAGTTCTATTTCCCTGTTGCTGCAGTACAGAAAGAATAAGTTTACATGTAAGGCTTTCATTAGCTCAGAAGTTTTATTCTCTACACATTACCCTTCAGACCTTGGTGAAAAGCTTGTTGAAAACTATAAATAAATCTAGAAACTCTTTTCTTTAGATCAACTTTTATAGTTATGAAATAAATATTGGAAGAAGAGCTCTGGCAGACATTATTTAATGTAAACTTAATTTTCTGCTTAAAATGTTCAACAATTTTGGTGCAAAGACAAATGTAGTACTATATTTTTCCAATCTTTTGTGCTTCTTATTAAAAAATGATGTCGGCACATGCCTTTAATACCAGTACTTGGGAGGCAGAGGGAGGTAGATTTCTGAGTTCGAGGCCAGCCTGGTCTACAGAGTGAGTTCCAGGACAGTCAGGGCTACACAGAGAAACCCCATCTCAAAAAAAAAAAAAAAAAAAAAAGCAAAAACGGTGATGCTTAACACAAAAGGATTTATGACATTTTCAACCCAAGGTTACTATTTAATTCATTACACTGGATAATACTTAAGAAATACATGTATATGTCTGATTGACAAGTTAGTTCTATAGGAAAAATTTCACCTATTAACTACTTAAATCCATGCCCTGGGCAACTCTCTTTGTATTGTAAGTATCTTACAAGCTTCGGTTATGAAGAAAATACCTTCTAGAGAATTCATTTCCTCTGGTGCATTTGTGGATAATGAGAAAGGATTTCTTAGATCATGACCAAAGTGCTCTCTTTTCAGCCTCTGGGTAACTTCTTGTGAAAAGTCAGCCTCCTTGGCCTCACCTCCTCTAAGTCTGCTTTATCAAAATAAGAGGAGAAGCTCTGTTGGTACCATTAACCACATGGCAAAGGAATTCAAAGTTCTCTACAGATTCTACTTTGTGGAATCAGGTCTCAACCTTGCTTCCTTTTTTGCCAGTTTATGCAAAGGTGTTATGCAAACTCTGGACCTCTTGTTTTAAATCTTCTTAACTGAGAATCCTGGGTCCTCCATGACAAGTGAGCCTCAGCTACCGGGGGTGAGGATGTCTCCAAGGGCATATCAAGTTTTTTTCTGGCATGGGAGAGCCACTAGGAGAACCACTTCATTGCCATGTCTATAGCTCCTGTCTCTTTACTTGGGCTTTTCCTGCTTCTGAAACAAACCCTAGACACTTCAGTGGCTAAGTCAAAATATTGTGAAAGAGCTGTTTCCTTCTTTTATTTATAATGAAGTGGTCAGTGAACTATGAAGTAGATATAAAATGAGAATATTTTGCACTATGCAAACCAGTCGAACAAAGGTAAGAAAGTTATTAATAGTCTTAGGATTGAAAAAGAGCTTGTAAAATTTCAGTTTATTCCTGATACATTTTATTCTTAATAGTGGGTAAAATTCAGCTCAGTGTTTTAATAGACATTTAGTCTTACTCCATGAAATAAAAACTATTCTGTTATTTACTTATTTCTTTCCCATGATTGGTGGCAGGATATATGTTGTCCCAGTTAATCAGTATTTCTCACACAACTTCTAAGCATCCACCATGAATCAACACAGTAAGACTTTTACTGCTTTAGTCTTAATACAGAAAATCAAGTAATTACCTTAAAAATCTGAATAGAGTATGTATCAAATGGTCAAAACTCATAAATCACTCATAAGTCAAACAACACAAAGCTGATAAGCATGAATATTGTTGAGGATAAATGCTACCTCACCTCACATTCCTGTTAAGTAAAATGATAATATTTTCATGTTTTCCAGGCTGTGTTACTATCAATATCATGCTGTCCATTAAAAGAAAGCTAACCTCATCTCACTAGCAAATGCCCATTCATCTGCTTCTTACATTTAAATGCAAATTTTTCACCCTTTACCTTTATGGGGAGATAAATTAAAGTAGAATTTACATATGATATGTTGTATTTTTACATGGGCTTTAATATCAAAATTATTTTATGAATGTCTTCTAAGTCCGTATTTTAGACTAGCATCAATAAATCCAATTTTTATCTTAGTTTCTATATTAAGTTTTAATATAGCAATAAAACTCTTAGACATCTCTTTGTTATATCAAACAGGGGATTTTATTGTAGTCCTTAAAATCTGAGTGTAATACTCAATAGATATTTATGTGAGGAAAAAAAGTAAGTCCAGTTGTAATACACATTCTTCAAATGTGACCCTCTTCACTATTCTCATAAAAGAAAGAATAATAGTGTTGATATGATTTAAGCACTGACCATAGTACTATGTAGCCACAGGCATCCTGTAACAATCAGAAAGATGTCCTAGCCAACTTAAATCTAGACCTACACTATGGATATAATAGAATACGTGGACTTAAGAATCAAAATATAGAATTTTCTCTCAGAACCCACAATCTTAATTTCAACTTCCTATATCAACAAGGATAGAAGTGTAATTGGCATTTCCTGATAATCCCTTGCTTAACAAGTATGGAGTATGTTTATTCTGCTCTTGCTACTTCAGCTAATTGTATACAGGTTTCCCATATCCCACCCCCAGTCTGCAACAGCTCCTGCTGCTACCTGTTCTTTGGTGGTCAGAAATAGGTTTCAGGAGGAATGAAGAGATTTTTAAAATGAAGCAAAGAAGCAATTTTATCTTATGGTTCACAGGCAGGGCATGGGTGTTGAGCATTCAAGATGATGATTTCCAGCAAACTCAGCAACAGATAAGGACTATCAGATCTCTGACTCGGATTCCCATGTTATAAATCATTTATTACATTTTTATTTACACTGGATTTCTGAATAAAACTTGGCACATTTTTAGCATAGTTACCTCTTTGTCTTCTAGGGTTAAATGAGACTATTTTAGTCTATAATCATTTTGATGGTTATATGATTAGTAGTGAACAAATAGGGGAAAACTTTCAAAGTATGGCCCTTAGACTCCTGATTTCCTCTAGTCACTAGCCAGAGATTCTTAAAAGACAAAGCTATTTTTTTCTTTGCATTACATTGGTATTTGCATGATTGGGATAAAACTCATTGATGAGTTGCTCCAAACTGATTGTCATGCATTCATACTAAGAGGAGAGTAGAAAGAGACAACTTTACCTAGAAATGTAATGAAAGAGTACAAATTACTAACTATATTATCAACCCTTGAATATGCTTTTATTAATACACTATGTGCTGAAATTGAGTATATATACAAAACATTTGTTCTGCATACAGCAATACAAATATTTTCTTGAGAGAAGGGCTCAGGTGGATTATTTGAGTTGCTAGCTGAACTAGCCACATTTTCATTGTACTAGTTATTTAACTGTAAAAAAGAATTAGCATTGTAGCATTATTCATACTTAGGTATTTTACAGATCTTTTGTCAAGAAATGATCAAAGTTGATAATATTTGTTTATACAGGGTCCCAGATTTCAAGAAAAAGTACTAGAAAAATCTATGCTTATGACACCATTAGTGTGACAGCTTTTCTGATGAAGTAACTGGTGGTATTAATAAATGTGAATTTTGAACAAAGAAATGTGTCAACAGGTAGAAAATCTTCAGAAATAACACCAGTACTTTGTAAGAGTCCAATGCATTTCTTTATAATTTATGCTTGCTAAAACTCCACTCAAAGTGAAAAATAGGTCAATATATTTTAATATGCTGGAGTTGATTGATATAGTTTCAGATTCCACATTACAACTACCCTTTAAGACACTATTGCTTGTCAACTTTTGCTGTAGTAGAAAGAATGATGCTCAAAATTACATGAAAGGTATTAAATCACTCTTTCCTTTTCCACCTGCAGAATTATGTAAGCTCTATTTTTTATTTCTCTACCAACACAAATGGAATGTTAGAATACACTGACTACTGAGGCATTTATGACAGATTGTGAATAAGCCATATATGTGTTAAGTAGATTTGTAAGCTTACAAAATAGTAGATACCTTCCTAACTTCCTACACTTTTTCGCTTTGAACATGTAATTATTTTTGCAATATTATTATTCATGATAACATATAATAAAAGATTCATTATTTTTTTAAAGATGTAAGTTATACAGGTTTAAATGTCTATCATCATAGGAGTGATGGACAATACCTATAAAATCAAAAACATTTTTTAAAAATTACCTTTAATTTTTATACAGTTCAGTCGTTATCCCTCTTGCAGACTGCCCTCTGACAGTTCCTCATCCCCCCCCACCCCCACCCTCGTCTCCAGGAAGATGTCCCAACCCCCTTGAGAATTAATGATTACAGACCATTTAGTGTGTGCTATGGAGGAAGGTACTCAAATCTAAAATAAATCACCACTAGCCACTAGAGGGCGCATTCATTTTATATAAATGTATAGTGGAGAGGCCATAAAATTGACCTATAAGGATGCCGCATTTCATTCACTAAAGACAAGACTGAAGAAAACACAAGTCCTTAACATATGATGCCATGTGAAAAGAAGTCATCATGTATTCCTCTAATTGCATCCTTATCCATACCATATCAGAATGGTATTTTTTTCTTTTTACTGACTTTTGTGTAACTGCTGATTGAATGGATATCAGTCCTAAACACTTCTTACATCTTGTGTTTTGCCCAGGGATTTTTATATCTGTTACATTGGAATGGCTATGCCTATGGAAAGAATCGTTATTCAATAAGTTATTTTCTCTTTTCTGAAGCTAACAGAGAATCACATGTCTACTGAAGCCAATCATTCCTGTTTTGTTTTGGTTTTAATTTTCCTTTAAAAATTCCTTAAATGTTTTCCTTCCTTCCTTCCTTCCTTCCTTCCTTCCTTCCTTCCTTCCTTCCTTCCTTCCTTCCTTCCTTGCTACGTCCACTCCAGTGAAGTCTGCTTGGCAGGCCTAAAAGCCTGTAAGCAGTCACGAGGCAGAGAGTTTCACGGAAACAGCCTCCTGGAACCTTGGCATTCCCATAGCCCATATACTCAAAACCTGTCCCAACGTTAGTCTGGTGCATGGATCTGTGTGCTCTTTTTCAGTATTATTTTTTTTTTTGATTTTTAATATTTTTATTACATATTTTCCTCAATTACATTTCCAATGCTATCCCAAAAGTCCCCCATAGCGCCCCCCACTTCCCTACCCACCCATTCCCATTCTTTTGGCCCTGGCATTCCCCTATATTGGGGCATATAAACTTTGCAAGTCCAATGGGCCTCTCTTTCCATTGATGGCCGACTAGGCCATCTTTCGATACATATGCAGCTAGAGACAAGAGCTCCGGGGTTCTGGTTAGTACATCATGTTGTTCCAACAATAGGGTTGCAGATCCCTTTAGCTCCTTGGGTACTTTCTCTAGCTTCTCCATTGGGAGCCCTGTGATACATCCAATAGCTGACTGTGAACATCCACTCCTGTGTTTGCTAGGCCCCGGCATCGTCTCACAAGAGACAGCTATATTTGGGTCCTTTCAGCAAAATCTTGCTAGTGTATGCAATGGTGTCAGCGTTTAGAAGCTGATTATGGGATGGATCCCTGGATACGGCAGTCTCTAAATGGTCCATCCTTTCATCACAGCTATGAACTTTGTCTCTGTAACTCCTTCCCTGGGTGTTTTGTTCCCAATTCTAAGAAGGTGCACAGTGTCCACACTTTTGGTCTTCATTCTTCTTGAGTTTCATGCGTTTATCAAATTGTATCTTATATCTTGGGTATCCTAAGTTTTGGGCTAATATCCACTTATCAGTGAATACATATTGTGTGAGTTCTTTTGTGATTGTGTTATTTCACTCAAGATGATGCCCTCCAGGTCCATCCATTTGGCTAGGAATTTCATAAATTCATTCTTTTTAATAGCTGAGTAGTACTCCATTGTGTAAATGTACCATAATTTCTGTATCCATTCCTCTGTTGAGGGACATCTGGGTTCTTTCTAGCTTCTGGCTATTATAAATAGGGCTGCTATGAACATAGTGGAGCATGTGTCCTTTTTACCGGTTGGGACATCTTCTGGATATATGCCCAGGAGAGGTATTGCTGGATCCTCCGGTAGTACTATGTCCAATTTTCTGAGGAACCGCCAGACTGATTTCCAGAGTGGTTGTACAAGCTTGCAATCCCACCAACAATGGAGGAGTGTTCCTCTTTCTCCACATCCTCGCCAGCATCTGCTGTCACCTGAATTTTTGATCTTAGCCATTCTGACTGGTGTGAGGTGGAATCTCAGGGTTGTTTTGATTTGCATTTCCCTGATGATTAAGGATGTTGAACATTTTTTCAGGTGTTTCTCTGCCATTCGGTATTCCTCAGGTGAGAATACTTTGTTCAGTTCTGAGCCCCATTTTTTTAATGGGGTTATTTGACTTTCTGGAGTCCACCTTCTTGAGTTCTTTATATATATTGGATATTAGTCCCTTATCTGATTTAGGATAGGTGAAGATCCTTTCCCAATCTGTTGGTGGTTTTTTTGTCTTATTGATGGTGTCTTTAGCCTTGCAGAAGCTTTGTAGTTTCATGAGGTCCCACTTGTCAATTCTCGATCTTACAGCACAAGCCATTACTGTTCTATTCAGGAATTTTTCCCCTGTGCCCATATCTTCAAGGCTTTTCCCCACTTTCTCCTCTATAAGTTTCAGTGTCTCTGGTTTTATGTGAAGTTCCTTGATCCACTTAGACTTGATCTTAGTACAAGGAGATAGGAATGGATCGATTCGCATTCTTCTACATGTTAACAACCAGTTGTGCCAGCACCATTTGTTGAAAATGCTGTCTTTCTTCCACTGGATGTTTTTAGCTCCCTTGTCGAAGATCAAGTGACCATAGGTGTGTGGGTTCATTTCTGGGTCTTCAATTCTATTCCATTGGTCTATTTGTCTGTCACTATACCAGTACCATGCAGTTTTTATCACAATTGCTCTGTAGTAGAGCTTTAGGTCCGGCATGGTGATTCCACCAGAGGTTCTTTTATTCTTGAGAAGAGTTTTTGCTATCCTAGGTTTTTTGTTATTCCAGATGAATTTGCAGATTGCACTTTCTAATTCGTTGAAGAATTGATTTGGAATTTTGATGGGGATTGCATTGAATCTGTAGATTGCTTTTGGCAAGATAGCCATTTTTACAATGTTGATCCTGCCAATCCATGAGCATGGGAGATCTTTCCATCTTCTGAGATCTTCTATAATTTCTTTCTTCAGAGACTTGAAGTTTTTATTATACAGATCTTTCACTTCCTTAGTTAGAGTCACGCCAAGATATTTTATATTATTTGTGACTATTGAGAAGGGTGTTGTTTCCCTAATTTCTTTCTCAGCCTGTTTATTCTTTGTGTAGAGAAAGGCCATTTATTTGTTTGAGTTAATTTTATATCCAGCTACTTCACCGAAGCTGTTTATCAGGCTTAGGAGTTCTCTGGTGGAATTTTTAGGGTCACTTATATATACTATCATATCATCTGCAAAAAGTGATATTTTGACTTCATCTTTTCCAATTTGTATCCCTTTGATCTCCTTTTGTTGTCGAATTGCTCTGGCTAGGACTTCAAGTACAATGTTGAATAGGTATGGAGAAAGTGGACAGCCTTGTCTAGTCCCTGATTTTAGAGGGATTGCTTCAAGCTTCTCACCATTTACTTTGATGTTGGCTACTGGTTTGCTGTAGATTGCTTTTATCATGTTTAGGTATGGGCCTTGAATTCCTGATCTTTCCAAGACTTTTATCATGAATGGGTGTTGGATCTTGTCAAATGCTTTTTCCGCATCTAACGAGATGACCATGTGGTTTTTGTCTTTGAGTTTGTTTATATACTGGATTACGTTGATGGATTTCCATATATTGAACCATCCCTGCATCCCTGGGATGAAACCTACTTGGTCAGGATGGATGATTGTTTTAATATAAGTGCCTTTTAGGATTGATTTTGACATATAGCTAAGCCTTTGCCAGTGTTCCAATGGCCTAGGCAGTCCTTGAAGCTGACCCTGAGCTTGGAATTCAGTAAGAATGTTACCTATTCAGTAACACTCAAATTTACTTCTAGTAGAGACAGTGAAAATAATCGGGCATTACAATTTACTTGAATAGAGCTAGAAAGCTCAGGGCTAGTCTGCATAGTAATTACTTAGGACAATATAGCCAAATCACACCCAAACAGGAATACAAAATGGCCTAGGAAATGGGTGAGTTGTCACATGAAAGGGGTAGTAGAACTCCATGGTGCAGGTTTTTTCACTAGGCCCAGAGGAATAGCACAATCAGGCTTTTACTAAAGAACCCCTGGTGGTGGGTTTAACAATAGACTAGCCTTGCATCAGAGCATTCACCTGGCTCCTGTGTTTAGCAGATCTTTTTAATTAAGGGTTGTTCCTATTCTCAGTGGTAAACATGGCCTGGCTCCTGTCATCGTTTTATGTATGCATTCTTTTTTGTTTTGTGTCAATGTAACTTGGTGGATGTGTTCTCCTGGCTTTCTTGTTTTTCTTCTATATTAAAAGTCTGGTGTTCTTTTGGACAAAATACATTCAGATTCAACACTCCCTTGTGTCTGGGTCTGTTTGTCAATTCTCACCGACTCTGTGCCCATCTGTCTGAAACCCTGATTCCACAGGGATTGAGAGAGGCCAACTAGGCCCAGTCCATCCATGGCACTTCCTTCCTCCCTCCTTTCCTTCTTTCCTTCCTTCCTTCCTTCCTTCCTTCCTTCCTTCCTTCCTTCCTTCCTTCCTTCCTTCTTTTTAAACATTTGCATATGTAAGTATGTAAGTATCATTGTACTTTGCTTACACTGTTGTCTCCCCTTCTCCCTTGGTCCTCTTTCTAATTAGGAACGTTTTAAATAAGTTCAAACCTAATTCAGTAAGAGTAGTTTCAATGTTGTTGATCTATTGATAGATTGAGAAAGTATGGCATGTTCTTCCTATGAATAATAAAGACAGTATGACTTGGGCATGAGATGAAGAATTGAGGCTGAAGATGCAGCCCAATGCTCTCATGGCAAAGAAGAGCATGAAAATGGGACTGGAAAGAAGTTTTTGATCACTAAATCACTGAACTGAAGCTTATCCAGACTAATTTTTGTTTCCAGACACATATTACACCCCAAATATCGGCTCCATAATTTTTTGGTAAGGAGTTTTCATTATTCCCCATTGCTTTTTGGATGGTTTAATGTATTTTAGCCTGGCATCTATGTATCTGAATTATTGTCCTAGGTTTTACTTAAGTTGGAAGATGATTGATAGTTTAATTTTGCTTATAGCCACAGTGAAGAAATAAAGCCAGGTAACTCTATCATTTATAAACTTAAGCATGCCCTTCCCTTAGTATTTCTCACATGCTGCCATAATCCATTGATCACTTAATAATCATTTTCTGTGGCTCCCAGCAGGCCTTGGTTACTCTTACCTTGAAACGACATTTTGAAGATTATGTTGACTAAAATGAGTGATTATTCTTATGACCTTGTTTAACATATCTCACACACACACACACACACACACACACACACACGTGCTCATCTCCCATTAGATGAATACATACTCTAAAGTATAGCCTTCAGGATGACACTTTGGCAGGAATAACTCAAAACCATTCTGAAAAGTTCAAACACTGGCTAATGTTGGAGAGAAAAGCAGCAGCAGACAGTGTGGTTTGCAGCTTGGATAGCCAACTTAGTGAGTCACTGATGATATGGAAAGCCAACAAAAATCTAATGAATACACAGTGTCGTTTTAACATTGGGAATGGTGTTTAATTATCCATGAGGCTGCTTTTTCCTTTAAAAGATCCTTTTATGTCCTTGACTGCCCTTCCATTCTCCTAAACTTGGCAGACATACTTAAGTGGTGGTGAGTAGATAGTCGCCTTTATGGTCCTGGGAGACCTAGCTTATTCTAAATAGAGCCCCCAGGATGCGGTGGAGAACTCTGCCATATGGTCAGATCTTCTGGGATAGAAATGAGCAGGAGAGTCCTGAAACTGAGTTCAAGTTAAGGATTCAGCTCCAGATAGATAAGAATTCATATAGTATAGGGAGAATAGAGAATGACATATTCAGAATAAAGATGCCTTAAAAGTACACCCAAACCCTGAATACTGTGTTATTCTGTATTATTGGTGTTACCAAATATCTGATATAAAGGACTTAAAGATATAAAAGGTTCCTTTTGGCCTGTGTTCATAGGCAGAAGGCTGTTGCTTGTGGTGTGAGATGAGGAAATATATCGTAGTGGAAAGATTTATCAGAATGAAGCTATTCAGAGTCTCATGGTGGTCAGGAATAAAAGGCAAGGAGGAAGATTTAGGGATGTATCCTTCAAAGGCATGGCTCCAGCCACCTATTTCCTCAAACTTATTCCTACCTCTAGCCAGCATTCAGGTAACATTAAGTGATTAAACATACAAATGTTTTCAGCATTGTTGGAAGCTATCAACTGCTCAGTAGCACTATCAGAGTGACCTTAAAACAAGAGCATTTTGAAGGACAGTTCACATTGTACCCATAACAGGTACCAAGACTAAATACAGACTTTTTTAGTCCTGGGAATAGTTCCCTTTGAATCATACATTCATTGTTCATCATTAACTCACATGGACTGACTGAAAGCTTTTTTTTTTTTTTTTTAGATTTATTTATTTATTATATGTAAGTACACTGTAGCTGTCTTCAGACACTCCAGAAGAGGGCGCCAGATCTCGTTACGGATGGTTGTGAGCCACCATGTGGTTGCTGGGATTTGAACTCTGGACCTTCGGAAGAGCAGTCGGGTGCTCTTACCCACTGAGCCATCTCACCAGCCCCGACTGAAAGCTTTTGACCACGAGTTCCCACCTGAGAAAATTAAAGCAACTTGTCCTCTTCTTTACCTCTCCCCAGTCCTGCTAATGCATATGTACAACCTTCAGAATGAAGATGACTTTCCAAGGAAAATCTGACCAAACATATTAGGGTCCCTCATCCATATCTCTAAGTCCACTCAAGTTCATTATAAAGATTAATCATCATAATTCTCATCTATGAAACTAGAATATCAATATCCCAAATCTTATTAGATTGTGATGACTAACTGGGTATTATAGGAACATTGATTTTGGCACTTCTGACATGCAATAAACACCTGTGAAAATTGCACGATGAAGATGGTAGCATGGATTTTGTTCTGTTATAACATTAACTTATTCAGAAAACTTACCAGGGCAGACTCTAGTAAATATTCTTCTCTATTGTTAAATGATTTCAGAAAAGGTAAAATAAAATGTACCTAGAATATGAGCCCTACTAGACATCTACATCTGAAATAAAAGAATAAATCAAGATCAATCACATATTTCTATTTTATTAAGATATTTTCCTCTAAAAAAGATAATTTATACTTTCTAACAAAGGGAAAATCACCTTAGTCAATCTTTGTCATTTAATGTGTCTGATTTTAGTCATTATATCAGCATACAAAGAGGGCTTGAGAGATGGCTCAGCAGCTGAGGACTGATTGCTCTTGCAAAGTATCTACGTACGTTTCCCAGTACCCATATCAAGTGGCTTAAACTCCAGTTTCAGGGCACCTTACTGCCTTCTACTAGAGTCCTGGCACCAATACACATGTGGTACACATAAAGCCATCCAGACAGACACATAAACAGACAAACAAACCATTTTCTAAACAACACACTAACTAATCAAAAGAGTTCTCAATTACTTTCAATTTCAATTGCTACTAATACACTAATATTTTACTTAAGAAAAGAAGGATAAGACTTTCTTGTAAGAAAATGGACTTTGTAAATAATCACACTCTTTTTAAATGAATGATAGGAAGTCATAGAAACATTAAGATTCTTAAAAGCAATGCTTCAATATTTATTGCCAGAATGTGTTAAACCATATTCACTCCTGTGACACACTGTGGCAGTTTCAGATCTGCTCCTCTAAACTCCTATTAGTTCACAATAGTATCTTATACATGCACATACCCATTGCATGCCCGTTGCTTTCTGTGATACTG
Organism: Mus caroli; assembly: GCF_978045245.1. Taxonomy (NCBI): domain Eukaryota; kingdom Metazoa; phylum Chordata; class Mammalia; order Rodentia; family Muridae; genus Mus; species Mus caroli. The sequence goes on from NW_028227264.1 coordinate 34,830,253, forward strand.
CCAGGCCTAGAAGGAAGGCATCAACCACACTCATTCTGTTTCTCAAATCACAGTACTTTATCTACAGAGAGAACTTAGTAGATTCCTACAGAACTGTACAATTTGGAGCTATGAGTGTAATTTCAGAAAAATAATTTACTGAATCTATATTAAAAGACATGACACAAATATTCAAGGACATCTTTTCCCATGAGCAATATTTCTCTTGTCTTTGGGTTTTCAAATCTGGTTCCTTATTCCCTCGCTGAAATTGTCAGCATACAGATGCATAAGGCCACTCATGGCTTGCATGTTCCCATGACATTCTCCCCTAGCACAGATGAATTGTTTTAAGTGAGTAAAGTGGAGTTATGCAAAAAACAGAGCTGTTCATGTCCTGTGTTGTATTCTTCTTATTCAACTCTTGCTAACGCTGTACAGTGTCATAATTCTAATGTTTGCTGATCGGTTGAAGTAATGGCTAACCCTACTAGTGGCTAGTAGTGTTATCATGGAGAATCTAGGGAATGTCTCAAGCTGTAAAATATGAGAATGGGTTTCAACAAAGTTCCACTTGCTGATGCTTACCTTTAGTCAGATTCTTTGTGTATTTTTTTTTTCTCCAAAGAACCATGCACTCCCATCGCGTTGCAAAATATCTAGTTTCACTCAGTGGGCCAGGTTCTCTTACCAGCTCCCTCCCGGAGGCTCTAGAAACTGTCACTCTTCAGCCAGGGATGTCATTGATGAACATTTTTAGTGCAGAGTTTTGAAATTGTGGTGCCTTTTAAAACAATGCAAGACGTTATGCATCTGTTTCCATATTCCACTTGCTCATCCCCTTAAAGATCCTTTGTTTAAACTCTTTCCACCTGGTAAAGCTTATGGACTGCCAAGCTTACAAATGCCTGCTCTTGACTCTGCCTTGCACTTTGACAGAAGTGATAATATGTGTTTGCATTTACTGTGTAGATATTTTATTAGTAGCTTATAAGATTCTAATTATCTGGATTGTATGAGAGATCAAATGTTGCAGCAAAAGTATCTTTAATGCCAGGGCCAGAAGCAGGAGTACATGGGCTGGGGAGCAGGGCAGGGGGAGGTTATAGGGGACTTTCTGAGAAGAAACTAGGAAAGAAGATAGCATTTGAAATGTAAATGAAGAAAATATCTAATAAAAAAGGATACATTTAAGTTTCATTTTGGTGTTTACTATAGAGCTATATTTACCTGTTTACTTATCAGAAATATTATGCATAAATATACATGACCTATAGGCACATTAGTAAGTGTGAGCAATTATTCACGCATTAGCATTTCCTTTTTTCAGACAAGAGCACATGCAAAAAATTTAGCTCAATTGTTAATGAATCTTTTACTTGAAATCTACTTACCACCATGAGTCACTGTTCAGTAAAGACTGCTGGTAATCAGACTAAAATATAGTTAACATGGGTCAGTATTTATTAATAGTTGAGTAGCATATAAAGGCCTCTGTTATAAAAAATATTAATACAGTAGAGTAGTTTGTGAAGAGTGAGATAAACTTCTGTGAATTTTATACTTAAAAGTATAGGAAATCTAATTTGTGTAAATATATTTTCTGTGCTGTCAGAGTTCTACCCAGTACATTGAGAAGTACATGGCCATTTAGCCCTCTACTGTTTCTGCCTTTACGATCTCTTCTATGGTTAGCTACTTGGAGCACAGATACACCATAGAGGGAACTTCAAAATCAAATAGAAGTATATGAAACTGACACATGAGATTATTCAACTAAATGACCCCCTCTCCCAGATGTGTCTGTTTTATTTGCCACTTGATGCACACTTGAAAAAAGTTGTAAAGGAACCACTTGGATATGGTTTGGAAATCTCTAACAAGTAGAGTATGGCTGCATTTCTTTGCCTTTATACAATGATAGTTTTGTTTTCAGTCTAAGTTCTACTTGTCACACAGTCTGAAATATGACCGGTCTCTTTTTCATATTTTAAAATATTACTTATTAATATTCTTATTGTGATAGGTTAATATGTTGTGTTTATTAATATTCTTGTGTAGACATGGCATTATCAGCACAAATGTCACCTAGAAATTGTGTGGTTACGATTTTAAAAGTATAAACTGCAGAAGGGAACTGACTCACATCCATATCTACTCCTCCACCCCTGTTTGCAGATGACAGAGTCAGAAGACCCACAGAAGACACTCAGGATTTTTCAGACTCTGAAATGGTGAGAAGAAGTACATCTTTACTGTTTGTCAGTGCAGGAAAGGATGTGTGTGGTCCTAGGAAGAATGTGGTCTTATTCCATAGCAACTCATCTCTAAAGCAGCAGTAGTGAGAAACAGATACATCTGCTTCCTATATATGACTTTCATGTTCACTCCTCTGTTGAGGAAGTTCTAGCTAACCTGTACATGCCTGTAGCTGTGGCAGATTGTAGTGTGTGGTTCTCTGGTCTTAGACTTATTTCCCTTGCCCTAGTGAAGCACTTTGTCTCTTAGTGAAGAGACTTGAAAAGGGACAATGGAGAGTAGGTAATTATGATTTAAAATAGTCTTGCCACTCGTTTTTGTTTGTTTTTTTCTTTTTGTTTTGTTAACCTGCATCCTTTATTTTGTTAAATGTATCAATATGGGGAAAATGGGAGAATAAAAAAAAAAAAAAAAAAAGAGAGCATTCCTTGAATAAAAAAAGTCTTTGAGAATACAGCAGGAAGATGTACACCAGACATGGTTGTCTTCAGCTTTATATGCCCCAACCTCCAGATCCATCAGAAGTAAATATCTCTGAAGACAAAACACACACACACACACACACACACACTCCATTATTACAGTGCTAAGGGGACCAAGGCGCTGCTATCTGTCACATTTATAATAGAATTAAGAAGTAAGGTTAAGAAGCACTTGCAAAAGTTAAAAATGACTACACAGTCTCCTTATGCCTTTAGTTGTTAATATATTCCTTATCTACCAGTTAGGATCATTTTAATCTTCATTTTGGTGTATACTACAGGGAAAGCTGTGTTTTCTGTGTAGTTGTTTATCTGTGCTTTCTGAGTAGTTGTTCCTTAATGGGTTCTGGACATGTGCTCAGTTAGCATGCATTTCTTTTGTTCTCATAGTAACTCCATAATGATAGTATAGATATTTCTTTTTTTTTATATAAGAAAACAGAAACTTGCAAGATTTAAATCCTGGCATGTGTCAAAGCAGTCTCAAACCCAGAGCCAAAGCACTTGTCTACTAAGCTGATAAAGAGGCCTTGTGTAAAGTCTTCATTGAAGGCTCTGATAACAAATGTAGAATAAGAAACGGCTGAATTCTTAGCTCCTGGGCCTGGCATTATGGATCTCTTTCCCAGTGGCACCATCCATTCATCAGACATTCATATCAATCTTCCTATGAGACAGCCCACCTTTTTTCATCCTGTCCACAGGAGTGTTATAAGAGCTTCCTAATGTCTTGCAGAAATCAGGTTTCCCCTAGACATGGCACAGACATTATCTTATCTATCAGCTGGGGAAGTGGACTACAGGACCCGAGATTCAGTGTCTGTCTAACATTTGGCCTCATAAATATCTGTCAAATTAATGATTGACTTGACTTTGTTTCCTGTTCTTTCCATTGTATTCACTACTGACCTGCAGCTGCTTAGATGCTTAGAGCAATTACTCTATTAGGCCTTAACTGTGCTGGCGTACTGACAGGTGAAGACAAAACAAGAACTCTGTTCAGAGCTTGGCTAGCTCCCTTGTATGAAACATACATGACTGTGGCCCTGTTTAATTAGCCTGCTGTTTGCTCCTGAGCCAAGATCTCTGACACCACACATGCAATTAGCAGTAGTGCTAAGGCACTGAGTGTCACAGTGGGTGGACTGAACACATGATTCCCATCCTCTCCAGAGGACAGGCCTGTCAGTCTGCTTCTAGGGGGCCTGAGAATGAGTGTCCATTGACAGTTACACAGAGAGAAATGCTCTGATGAGAACCAGGTCCCCAGCGTCAGGCATGAAGTTGAGGTCCCCCGGTTTGCCTTTACACTTGCTCCTTGATAATGCCATCAGCAGGACCAGAAGAAAAAAAATAAAACTGGATCATTTGCAACACTGTTTTGATGGTATCTTTTTCATGAATATTAATGTCTTGCAATTAAAAAAATGAGTCACACAGTATGATACATAAGGTATCTCATTTTAATATTTTTAAATATCCTTAGTAGATATGGCAGTATCAACATAAATATCATCTAGATATTGTCAAGTTATGATTTTTAAAAATAAAAATAAGTGGATTCCCAACAAGCCGATATTTCAAAAGAGAAAATAGTTAGCATCTGCTCTGGGAGACCATCTGGGATTTAAGGCTCTTTGAACAATGAAGGATTCTCAGTAGTGTCAGTCCTCCAAAGACAAAACTGTCCAGAAGCAGGAGATGGAATGAGAACCTTGAGAGAGTGGAATCCCTCTAGGCTGCACTGCTCTGTGTGATCCCCTGTATCAGAGTCCAATTTCAGTTTGATCTGCATCAGAGGGGCATAATTTGTTAGAGAAATTGCAGGAGAGAACTTCAACTGCTTAAGACCCTTTCTATGATGGCTCTAAAGTGGCATTAAATTCTCCATTTAGACCTGACCAACCACCAATTATTTAGATGCTCAGGAAGAGAGGAAGAAAGAAGGAAAGAAAGAAAGAAAGAAAGAAAGAAAGAAAGAAAGAAAGAAAGAAAGAAAGAAAGAAAGAAAGAAAGAAAGGAAGGAAGGAAGGAAGGAAGGAAGGAAGGAAGGAAGGAAGGAAGAGAGGGAAGAAGGGAGGGAGGAAGGGAGGGAGGGAGGGAAGAAAGAAAAGCTAAGGAAGGTAAAGAAAAAAGAAAAGAGAAGGATAAATACAAAAAGGAAAGAAAAGAGATAGGAACAAAACAGTCCAACTGTTTCCTCTGCCCTGCAGGGAAAACAATAGCAAGTTCTTTTGGTAGAGGTTACTCTGTACTAGCTGATTCACAGTGTTTAGTGTCTTTCAAAGGATGGCTTTTGGTTTGTTAATTAGATTGTACAAATGTAATTACAATAGAAACAAAAACTGTGTGGTGTTTCCTCTGTAGTGAATCCTTTTGGACTAGTAGGCTAGCGTGGCATTTAAGGAAAGATGCCATTTATAACTGTGCTGTGCCTCAGTGAAAACTGAGGAAATGGTGTCCCTGCACCGTAATGGTACAGCCGTCCCAGTTCTCCACACTTCTATAATGATTACTATAAAAGAAGTTTTATCACCTTTCATTCCTCATACAAGCTACAATGCTTGCTATTATACTCCCTACAGGGCAGTTTTGTATTTAAAAACTGTGATCAAGAGAGCAACCAGAGCATAAAGCATTTAGCTTTGATATAAAAGCCCATAGGAAAGTAGTTTGCAACCTGCAAACTATATCTTGGTTAAGCTTTCTGATTTCATTGATTACAAAGTATAAAATCTGTACATACAAATAGTTCTCTGGGAGGAGCTTAGTGACAGAGAGTTCTAGGACATACTGTTCTTCACGACCTTTCTGAGTACAATGCATAACATGCATTAATCTCATCAGCGAGAAATTACAGCACAGATTGTGACTTCATCTGAAGAGCTCTAAGAAATGGGGTCTCTGCATATGGCCTCAGGCAGGATCAAGGGGCTAAAAATGGGGGACACAGTTGGTGATTAAATCCAAAGTGCTTTTATACTGGCTGGAGCCATTTAAAAATAGCAAGGAAAAAGAGATGGGTATGATGTCTGGAGATTTTGTCTTTAATTTAAATACGAATATCCAAAGCAATTTTCTCCTCTTGAATTATTGGCTCTACTCTCTGCCGATTTGGAAGCAGCTATGGCATCACTTTTCCTACCCAAGGAAAATTTATAAATAGCCCTGATCAGTGCCCAATGTGAGTTCTCTTTTTAGCTGGTGACTGAATTGTCTTTGGAGTGTATATTTTTAGTGTAAAAATGCAATACGATATTGCCATCCTGACTATGGGCTATATTTGAAAATGTGTATGTTCCAGATTGAAACCTATAAGAGAATGTTAGTGAGAAAAGTCGAGTCCATGATAAAATATATTCAGTCATCCATTTGAGTACTCCATCAGTCTTGTTTACTGAAGAAGTACTGTATGCTGTACTATTCTAGTCAGTTAAACATAATTCTCTGTCTCAATAATTAAGCAAATTATTTAGACTACAAAGTTCATAGTGCAGTCTGTGTCCTTCAGGAACTGTAGATCTTTGCGTACAAAGTGGAGAGAAAGAGACCTTATTGATGCCACCTCCAACAGGACAGGACACAAGAGTCACCACCATAACAATTAATTGGTTTCATTATTTGACTACAAATTATATCTAGTACTCTGGTCATCTTGGGACATATTCTGGAAAAAGTTGGAGTAACGGTAACATAAATGCCTTCTCCACGAAACCTTCAGTGGTCTATCCTATTACAGATAACTATGACTCAGTTAACAAACATGTTGCACATCTGGATCTAGGTCTCTGCCTATCCATCCTGTCTCAGTATGGCAATTCAGGGCTCTAAGAACAAGTGGTCAGAGATATAGGAAGTGAAAATCATGGGTCTATGTCCTTCTGTTTTAAAGAAAGGCAACGTCTCAGAAAAGAATGCTTTTAGGGACCTTGTTGTGGCATGTGTCTACTTAGCTACATACCAACATACCAGTGTTATGGTTTTTTGTTTGATTGTTTGTTTGTTTGTTTGTTTGTTTTAAGAACCACATCAATCCTGAATATAATCGCAGCGATTGGTAGATTTTATGTACAAAACTAAATAAACTGGACCACTGCACATATTTTCTGATTTGAAACACATCCAGTGGATTTTGTCATTTAGCAAATGCCCTTGTGGGTCCCTATTGCTACTCACCAAATGCTGCTCCACTGCTGACTTCACTATTGCTCCACATTCCTTAGCAAGGATGATCAATGGTTCTAAAGACTGATGTGTGCATCCTTTGTATCACATATTCCTGAAGATGCCTCTGGTAATTCTCAGCTTTCCTAAGTTATATAGGATTGGATGAGTTTCTCTTATTGACCATGCAGATGTAACTGCATGCATGTATGTACATTGGAATAAAAGTTTCACTTGTTCTAGTGTCAGTAGAAGAGTATTTCGAGGACTATTTCCTGGGGATTTTTTAGGTGGGAACTGGTTAGACACTAGCACAGGGGAAATGTTCACATTTCAATATTAGCATACAATTAGTTTTACTTGGTGGGGATGGGAATGTCTTTTTTAGATGTAGGATATTGGAGTAATCAGACAGTTGGTCAGTTCTGCCATTGCCATGGTGATTTCTGTAGGCCTAGAGAAGAAGGCTCTTGACTTGGACACATGTTAGAGAATCAGGTGTGTCCTTTTTGTTTAGGTCTCCAGAATCACACCATGATGGAAATAGACAAACATTAAGTTTCTTATTCATCCAGATGCTGTCTTGCCTATTGCTGTGGTAAGACCCTGCACAATGATACATAGAGAAATTCACACTGAATCATATGGATTTTAGATGGTTGTGACTATACCAATGGCAGCCTCATTTATTTTTTTTAAAGATGTCATGGCATATGTTCACTGTATAGTAATAAGTTTCATCTGATATGTCATTCCAGTATCTCCTATACTTTGCCCATCTTCATACCATATTGTCCTGTCCTGTCCACTGTTTTTAATAATAATTCCTTTGTACTTCTGTGTCATATTTATATGTGTACATAAAATAAGTTAAACCTATAGTATAGAGTCTTATGTGGGAAGGTTGTGTCTACATCACCTGCATAGGCACTGAATGAGGTGAGAGGCTCTCAAAGCTAAGACATTGAGAAAGATAATCGGCATTTCTATAACCAAATATTTTCATTTTTCAAATAAAAATAAAGATGATAATCTGTTTGATAAAATTAAAGATATATAAATAATTCAGAGCCAAGACTGGTTTGAAGTGAATGTTCAATATTGTTAAAGTTATATTATTACTATTCATGTAGAAGAGATTAGCTCTCAAAGTAACATTAAAAGTGATCATTTGAGGCTGGGCAGTGGTGGCGCACGCCTTTAATCCCAGCACTTGGGAGGCAGAGGCAGGTAGATTTCTGAGTTCGAGGCCAGCCGGCTCTACAGAGTGAGTTCCAGGACAGCCAGGACTGCACAGAGAAACCCTGTCTCAAAAAAACAAAAAAGAAACAAACAAAAAAAGTGATCATTTGCTTCTTTTTTAATGGTGTGATTTTCCTAATGTGTCTAAAGTATATATGAATACAGCTTGCAAATGTGATTTAAATAGAGAACAAAAACTAATACTTAGGGTAGAAATACTTTTGTTCCATTCACCTTTAATGCCTTCTGAAAAGAAGTTACTGTGCATCACCCTGATATTTGTTTCATTTTTATTTTTCTTCTCTGTGCTGCAATATTAATTAATAAGATCTCAACAGCTCCACAAGGGATTGTTAGTGAGCAAAAATGAAAGTTTTATTTAAAAAAAAACATTACATTCTGTATTTATATATTATTTTGTGTAGAAGGCAGGAGGAGCACATGCCATAGCGCAGATGTGGCAGTCAGATGAAAACAGGCAACAGCTGGTTCTCTCCCTTTCCAATCCAAGGATTATATCAGGCCATGGAGTTTGGTAGCCTTTGCCATCTAAGCCAGCTCATCCATCTACTCCCAGGAAGAAAGCATTGTAATGAATAGTAAGCCATCTGACATATAAGACATCAGTTATTTGGACTTTCTACCTTGCTTTCTAAAGTTAAGTACATACATATTTATTTTAACTTGAAGTAAGGCACAGAAAAATGTAAAACAAAAAATTGTCAGATTAAGGAAAAAATATTAACTCTTTGTTGATTCAAGGTGCAACAATAAAACAAAAGAATCAAAATCAGCAATTAATACACTTGACTGAAAAGAAACACAGGTTCCTTTCTGAGAGAATGACCACATGTCTATTGTGTTAAGCAAATTAAACAATACAGTATGATGTATTTGGCTAATACCCATTGAATTATTTTCAAGTACTATGTTGAGAAGAACTCTTATTGTGAAGATTCCACTTTGCAGAAAGTCTAAAACTGCACAGCACATTGTCTTGACTAGACTATGGTGCTGTCAAGCAGGTCTTAGAGATGACTCATGTGACCATTGATGGAAATCCCCATGTCTCCCTCTTCTTTGAGGCTGTAGACTACTATGCTACTTTATGATGCTGGGAGTCTGACTGTTGGGTTAGTTCTATCAGTGGAACAATGAAGTGCTTATGTTTCTATAACTTGTTTATTTCACTTAGTATGGCCTCCTCAAGGTTCACTATGATGTCACCAATGAAAGATTTTCTCTCTTTTTAAAAGCCAAATAACATTAAGATAGTGTAAGTGTGTGTGAGAGTGTGAGTGTGTGTTCAAATTTGTGTGTTGTAATTGTATGGTGTATGTTTATGTTGTGAATTTGTGTGAGTTTGAGAAATGTGTATGTGAATGTCAGTCAGTGTGTGTGAATGTCAGCGTGTGTGAGTATGAGTATTGTTGCGAGTGGGTGATGTGTGTTTAAGGTGTGTGTGTGTTGTACATGTGTGTGACTGCAAGTATGTGAGAGAGAATGTATATGTGTGTGTGTGTAAATGTAAGTGTCTGTGAATATGTGTGTGAATGTGTATACTGTGAGTGTATGGTGTATGTTTAGGGGGTATGTGTATGAGTGTGTGTGTGAGTGTGTGTGTATATGTGTGTGTGTATGTGTGTGTGTGTGTGTGTGTGTGTGTGTGTGTGAGAGAGAGAGAGAGAGAGAGAGAGAGAGAAACTGTTTATTCTTCTAAAGTCCTTCAATGAACAGAGTCCAATAAGCAGGTCTCTTTGAAATCCTAATAGCAATGTGTTTTCATCAAATGCCAGTCAATCTACATTACTGTGTGCCATCATTTTGTCATTTCAGAGGACTTGTTAGACTCCAATAGTTACCTGATTAGAAGCATCATATTATTTCATTCTTCTTATATCTGTTGAGGTCTGATTTGAGACCAATTATGTGGTCAATTTTGGAGAAGGTACCATGGGGTGTCGAAAAGAAGGTACATTCTTTTGATTTAGGGTGAAATGTTCTATATACAGCTGTTAAATCCATTTGGTCCATAACTTCTATTAGTTTCGCTGTGTCTCTGTTTAGTTTCTGTTTCCCTGACCTGCCCGTTAATGAGAGTGGGGTGTTGAAGTCCCCCACAACTATTGTGAGGTGCAATGTGTGATTCTAGCTTTAGTAACATTTCTTTTATGAATGTGGGTGCCCTTGCATTTGGAGTATAAATGTTCAGAATTGAGAGTTCTTGGTAGATTTTTTTCTTTGATGAGTATGAAATGTCCTTCCTTATCTTTTTTGATGACTTTTGGTTGAAAGTCAATTTTACTTGATATGAGAATGGCTACTCTAGCTTGTTTCTTGGGACAATTTGCTTGGAAAATTGTTTTCCAGCACTTTATTCTGTGGTAGTGTTGTCTTTGACACTGATGTTCATTTCCTGTATGCAGCAAAAAGTTGGGTCCTGTTTATGTAGCCAGTCTGTTAGTCTATATCTTTTTATTGGGGAATTGAATCCACTGATGTTAAGAGATATTAAGGAGCATTGACTGTTGCTCCCTTTTATTTTTGATGTTATTTTTATGTTTGTGTGGTTATCTCCTTTTGGGTTTGTTAAAAGAAGATTATTTTCTTGCTTTTTCTATGGTCTAGGTTCCCTCCTTGGGTTAGCGTTTTCTATCTACTATCCACTAAAGTGCTGGATTTGTTGAAAGATATTGTGTAAATTTGGTTTTGTCATAGAATATCTTGGTTTCTCCATCTATGGCAATTGAGAGTTTTGCTGGCTATAGTAGTCTGGGTTGGCATTTGTGTTCTCTTAGGGTCTATATGACATCTTCCCAGGAACTTCTAGCTTTCATAGTCTCTGGTGAGAAGTCTGGTATAATTCTGATAGGTCTGCCTGTATATGTTACTTAACCATTTCCCCTTACTTTTTAAAATATTCTTTCTTTGTTTAGTGCATTTGGTGTTTTAAGTATTATGTGACTGGAGGAATTTCTTTTCTGGCCCAATCTATTTGGAGTTCTGTAGGCTTCTTGTATGTTCATGGGCATCTCTTTCTTAAGGATAGGGAAGTTTTCTTCTTTAATTTTATTGAAGACATTTACTGGCCATTTAAGTTGGAAATCTTCATTCTCTTCTATACCTATTATCCATAGGCTTGGACTCTCATTGTGTCCTGGATTTCCTGGATGTTTTGAGTTAGGATCTTTTGGCATTTTTCATTTTCCTTGACTGTTGTGTCAATTTCTATGTTATCTTCTGCACCTGAGATTCTCTCTTCTATCTCTTGTATTCTGTTGGTGATGCTTGCAGCTATGACTCTTGATCTCTTTCCTAGATTTTCTATCTCCAGTGTTATCTCCCTTTGTGATCTCATTATTATTTCTATTTCCATTTTTAGATCCTGGATGGTATTGTTCAGTTCCTTAATCTGTTTGGTTGTGTTTTCCTATAATTCTTTAAGGTATTTTCATGTTTCCTCTTTAAAGTCTTCTACCTGTTTTCCTGTGTTCTCTTGTATTTCTTTAAGGAAGTTATTCATGTCCTTCTTAAATTCCTCTACCATCATCATGAGATATAATTTTGAATCAGAGTCTTGTTTTTCTGGTTTGTTGGGGTAGCCAGGGTTCACTCTGGTGGGAGAACTGGGTTCTGCTTATGCCAAGCAGTCTTGGTTTCTGTTGATGTTCTTGTGCTTCCTTTTCAACATATGATTATATCCAGTGTTAGCTGGTCATACTGTCTCTGACTTTGGCTTGTCCCTCCTATAAGCCTGTGTTTCAGTACTCCTGGGAGACCAGTTCTCTTTACGAGTAATTTATGTATCGAGAGCTGTGGTACAGGGTCATCTCTGGGGTGCAGATAGAGACCAGAAGAATCATGTTCCTAGCTGATCCTTGGTTCCTGTGTCCTGATGACTCTGTGAGGGTCACTCTTGGGCCAGGAATTCGAAGAGATGTGGTGGTCTTAGCTGTGCTTGTAGATGTGTAGGCCTTCATGGGAGACCAGCTCTCTCCTAGTGGTATTTGTGTATGTAGCTCTATGGTACAGGATCATTTCTGGGTGCATATGGAAATGGGAAGGCTCCCATTCCAGCTGTCCCTCGGTTCCTGTGTTCTGAAGGTTTCAGGCAGGTTTCTCTGAGCAGCATTGGTGGTCCTACCTGCACTCACAGGCCTGTCCACACTCCTGAGAGGCCTGCTCCTTCCAGGCTCTATTTAGGTATGTAGCCCTGGAAGATGGAAATCAGAAGTGAGACTTGCTCTTTTTAACATGCTTTTAATATTTGACAATAAAAACTAAAAAGATTGGTTGATTTTTTTAAAAATCTATGCAATAGTAGTCTAAATATGCTTTTTCCCCTGCGTTTCTGCCTTGAGTTATCCACTTCTTTCTGGGAAAATAAACAAACAACAACAACAAAAGCACCTGTGATACTCTTTGCAGACTTCCCCTCCTCTGATACCTTAAAACAGGCCCCAGCAGCATGTGTCAGCCAGTCACTTGTACCACAGCTCTCAATTATGTGTGAGAACACTCCCGTATATCTGTGTGTCTCTTTAATGATTTTCAGGGATCGCATTCCTCACTGCCTTTTTGCTTTTCTCTTCATGAATCAGATTTCATTTGTAGGGAGGGAAGAGAGTTTGGCACTGTGAACTTTATTTCTATTCAATCAACTGGAACAGAAAGTGTGATAAGGATACTCACTTTGTGACATGAATATGACTGTAAAGTCCTGAATTCATACTTGTGATTTTGAAAAAAAAAAAACCTAGTCGATGTAATTCTACTGTATTAATGGACTCTCTTATTAGTGTTTACATTGTTACTACTATGTTTTTAATAGAAAACTAAGCCTGTGAGGCTTTGAAAGTACTGAGTGACCAGCCAAGGCCTGAGACTGCAATGATTCATAGTCCAGGAATAGAAGTTTGTTAATACACTCTGCTGAATAAGTGATGCTGAGTATTTTGATATCGAGTTTGTTGAAAAGTCAAAATGACAACTCAAAATCTAGATTCCCCCCCCCAAAAAAAAATAGAATAAGGGAGCCACAGGATTGGATTGAGGATTTTAACAAATCCTTGAGAAGACTAGTCAAAACATGAAATTTGGAGTTTTTATTTATACAGTATGCAATAAAACAACTGTTTATTTTTTTTTTTAAGATGAAGATGAAGTTAAGGCAAGAGTCCATTGCTTCTCATTAGTAACTCTGTAGCATCAAGAGGAAAACTGAAGTGTTATATTACTGACTGCAGTTTTAGGGAGAAAAAAAAGCAACAATTATTTAGCTTGGTTTTGGAAGAAATATGCATAGAGGTTCTGAGGATGCCTATCAAAGCATATACATTATGTCTCCCTCCTATGAAAAAGAAATTTAAGTAAGAGCGAGTTGTACTACAGAAATGTCCACTGGGAGAGTTTTCTGCCCATGATTTCTATCAAAAAATGAGCTCGGTAAGTGCTAGTCATTTTTTTCTTGGTTCCTGCCTTACAAAAGGAAGAGAAGGAGATGAGAGAAGACAGGAAAGGAGGCCAGAGGAGAGAGAGAAACCAGATCCACAGAATGCAAACAGCCCCACAAGCACCTCCAAGAGCAAGCTGCACATTCAGCACAGTGTATTAACATGAACTTGAATAATTCAAACTTCCAAACCACAGGAAGAGGCTTTCCAGTGGGAGGAAAAGGCCCCCGTAATTAAAGTTTCTCCAGCACACGGAGGCAGCTGCTTCCTCCAACAGACCAAGAAAATTGGACATGGCCTAATAGCCTAGAGAACAGGGAGCTGTGGAGGGCATTGTTGGAGAAGTGTTAGGTTTATTCTGGTGTTCTCCAATTATAAAGTCAATTCTCTGGATACCAGCTTCTTTTACATATTAATGGCCTAACCCCTGGCATATGGCAAGAATTCAGGATTCAACTCTGAGAGTCTGCCTGAAAATGGAATCTTCAGTTCAAAGATGCAAAAATGCCAGTGGCTGTACATTACAGTTTTGAGAGGACCTGGAAAATGCACAGGTTAGGATTGTTTTAGATTTTGGAATGGTTGTTTTCGTTTTATTTTTTTGTGTCACAACAAAACTTATTTTAGAATGACTTGTTTCTTCAATAATATCTCCACATATGAAACTTATGGTTTCGAAATATGGAATGGATAGATAGATAGATAGATAGATAGATAGATAGATAGATAGATATAGATAGACAGACAGACAAATGATGTAGATAAACAAATATACATCCATACATATGCTTGTCTCAAATTCATGATCTTCTGGTTTCATTGCTGCCTGATGGAGTTACTAGGACTGCCATCCCCTGCCACTTATGATGCCTGGATATGGTACTTGAGAGTACTTCTGCACCACAGAAAAATTTCAGTAGCTCACGCCTGCCTTCAAACTATAAAACCCCAAGTGATTTCAGTTCATATCATCAGCACCTTGCTTTTCTGGAACCAGCGCTAGTTTTCCCCTCCAGGGAATTTCCTGCTTCCGATGTACTGCCATCTCCTGGTGTCTTCAGCAAGAATGCCAATCAACATTCTTTTTTTGTCTAGGATTGAACAGAGGAGTACAAGGCTTATCTGAAATAAACAATTCAGTGTTTTCCTGGGGTCTTGCCACACTGTGAGGAGCTAAAACACACAGTGCTGTTCCCCAGGGAACCTCACATAATGCCTGGACTCAGAAAGGTGGTAAGAGCAGTATTTTCCTTCTTGACAGCAGATTTAGAAGCTTACCTCTCTTCAAGTTTGATTTCCTACTCCCTCACCACCCCTAATGCTAGGGCAGTGGCTGTTGTTTTTCAAGTGGCCACAGGAGATTGCAAAATAGAAATGGGAAGCAAAGAATTGGATGGTAATAGCTCCAGAGAGAAAAGATGCTTATTATTGTCAAGCTATTTAAAAGCTGACCAGAAAACTTGCATGGCTTTTCAAAGGAAATTTCAATTCCTTCAGGGTGCATGAAAATGTTCATGGCAAAACTCTGTTACATAGGACCAACAGTACAAGGAAAACCTCTTATGTCTTAGAACTACACAGATGATGTGTGAGTTATCTTAATCCATCGTTTTAAGGAGTTTAAGGAATGCCATTACATGCTACTGTGTAAATTGTTCTGTTGACAGAGATGTGGTAAGATTGAATGAATCACTGAGAGGTACTGATCGGTATCATTGGGGAAATGGCCTATCATAAAGTCTAGAATATGTTTTCTGATTCTGAATTTGGAAATTAAACTTTAAGCCCTTGTTTTTATCCTGAAAAAAAAATGTTGCTTAGTAAAAACTTTGCCAAATTTAGAAGATTACAAAGTTACTTAAAGGCACAGAAATTTCTCCCAGGATCAAATGCCATAAAACCAGTAATCTAAAACCCGACATTGACAAGTACCTTGTAACCTAGCAATGACTCTAAGTCTCATGACGATTATTTATTACTTGTTATAATTCTTAGAGGCTCTGTCTAAAGCTAGTGGCACCCTACTTTGCTTTTAATACTGAACTATGAATAAGCAGGTCACATTATCTTCAAAGGTATACAAATTTAAAGTGGATCTCTAAAGACTCCTTCAAATGGGAAGAGAATAAACAATATTTATTGCCTTCATGTGTTTGTTTGTTTTGGGTTTTTTTTGTTTTTTTTTTGTTTTTTTTTTTTTTGTGTGTGTGTGTTTTTAAGACAGGGTTTCTCTGTATAGCTCTGGCTGTCCTGGAACTCACTTTGTAGACCAGGCTGGCCTTGAACTCAGAAATCTGCCTGCCTCTGCCTCCCAAGTGCTGGGATTAAAGGTGTGTGCCACCACGCCCAGCTTCATGTGTTTTTAAAAATCATACTTTTTGAAATCTTTCAAAATTGTACTGAGATAAATGCTACATATTCCATTCATCCTGCAAAAGGTAGAATACTATCTGGCACAATTTAGTAGTTCAATGTCTAGAAGACTTATTAACAATCAACTATGTAACTAGGACAAACTGGATTCTGAGATATTTCACTAAGTGAATAGCAGTGACAAGTCCTCGGCCTCCTTTCCCAGTCAAGTGCTCAGCCCTCTCTTTGCCTGGTAGTAGAGAGTCCTGAATCTTAACCTGTTTCTAAGCACTCGCCTTATACAAGATACACTCTGTGGTACTGTCCCAGAGTCCTCACTCAGGCTCAGATCGCCAGCTTCCATGAAACTTTTCTATGTGCACTTGAGGGCTAAATGTGGAGAGACCAGAATTACCATGTTCACCCTGAATTATTATTATTATTATTTATTTTTTATTTTTATTTTTTTTTTTTTTTTTGGTTTTTTGAGACAGGGTTTCTCTGTGTAGCCTTGGCTGTCCTGGAACTCACTCTGTAGACCAGGCTGGCCTCGAACTCAGAAATCTGCCTGCCTCTGCCTCCAGAGTGCTGGGATTAAAGGCGTGTGCCACCACGCTCAGCTTCACCCTGAATTATTGCATACCACTCAGAGAGAAGTAGGTGAAGAACCGTGAACCTGACATAAGGTAGCCATTCAGAGCCTTCTGAAACTGCTCTCCCCTGCATCCTCTCAGCTTTCCAAGCCTCAGTCACCTACATAATCCTCCCCTTCTTACATTCTTTGTAGTTTTCTTCTCTCTGCCTAAAATACATTTTAAGACATTCTCCCTCTCCCTTTGTCTCTATCTGCACCCTCCCCACAAACCCCTGCCCACAGATACATGTACCCTTTTAGATACGAATGAGCACATATACTTCTATCCTGGAAAGTTTAGGGCCAGAATAGTCAGTCACCAGGCTGGTCTACTTACTTAAAACCTTATCTAGTTCTAATACCATTTCTTCAGTTTTGTTCCTTCTCATTATGAATATAAATTCCCTGCTATTCTGGCAGTTGTTTGGTTGATTGGTTTGTTTTACTCCATTTTTGTTTTTGTCAACTTGACACGAGGTAGGACCACCTAGGAGCATGCCTTTTATTGAATATCTCTACTGAAAAATAAATGCCTCTATCGGATTGACCTGTAGGCAGGCCTGTGGTACATTAGTGATTGATGATGGAGGGCCCAGCCTACTGTGAGCCTTACCATCCCTGGGCATGTGAACCTGGGCTGTATAAGAAGGAAGGCAGGGAAAGCAAACCAGCAATCAACATTTCTCCACGGCCTCTGCTTCAGTGTCTGCTTTCAAGTTCTTGCTCGAGATCTTGCCTTGGATTCCTTCAGTGATGGCATGTGACCTGGGAGTTGTAAACTGACCTGGGAGCTTCAGAACCAAACCAAACCAAACCAAACAACAACAATAACAACAACAACAACAACAACAACAACAAAAATCTGTCCTTTCCCAGGGGAAAGGCTTCCTAGTTACTACATAAGCTGCTTGAGGCTTTGGACCATGTATCACCATAGGGATTGCCACCTGCTCTGTTCACTACACATATTAATTTCTCAGTAAATATATATCAACTGAATGAAGAAACTGTTGGGAGACAACGTATCTGAAATCTTCAAATTTCTGTAAGGTAGCCCTCCTTTGCCTCCCCAGCCCCTGCCACAAGCATGCCTTATCTCTAGTCTGTCCTGTCTCTTGAGGTAAGCCCTACCATACAGAGCCATGTCCAAACATAATCAGGCAGTTTAAAGTGTGTAATGAAATTAGAACACTTTGGGGGACCTGTCTTGGATTGGGAGCACTCCATCCTTCAATCCTAACATACACCTGGACCAACTTTGTTATGCAGCATCATTGTATGGTCTCAGAAATGCATAATGGCTTGCAAAGCTCAGATTTCACTATTTTCCCCTAAGAAGAGGCCCTGGACTATACATAGCACTGACACCATACTTCTACTGCAGAGCCCCATGGTACCACTCCATCTTCCTTACTTCTCTCTTTATCGCTTTAAGAAGAATGAATAATAGGGCATTTAAAAAGCACATCCTTGTTATATGCACATTCTAGCCTTCAGTTTACATACAGAAATACATTGTCTTTCAACTCAACAGAGGTGAACACACAAGCAGACACATCTCAGTTCTGATTTAGATGCTGATTTTTCTGGACGGAAATAATGGGCTTAGGATAATCCAGAAGTTTTCTTTTTTTTTAAGGAGCTTCAGAACCTTTGTCTATTAGTGTCTATTAGAAATGATAGCTGGTTTTTTGCCATTAATGTTGCCTGGTTTTCATTAGCTGTCCTGAATTGCCTTGCCTGTTTATCTAAGCTGTCCAGAACCTTTCTAATGCTATAACACTTTAATACAATTCCTCATGTTGTGGAGACATCCAATCATAAAGTTATTTCTGTTGCTGCTTCATAACTGTTAATTTGCTACTGAGTTGTAGTGTAATTATCTGATATGAAGAATGTGTGACCCCCATGAATGTGTTTTTCGCCCCCACCCCCCAAGGGGTCACAACCCACATCTTGACAACCACTACTCTCTGTGGAATGTAAGCAGCAAACTAGAAAGGACTGAAGAGAGAACATACTCTTTCCATTGAGACTGGTACCCTACTCAGGCTGTGGGTGTTTCCTGACCAGTGATCTAGTTAGCTGTACCCTCTTATTTCCTATAAAGAACACATTTTCTCCTCATTTTCAATGGGAATGCTTTGAGGTCTCTGTGTGTATATGAAATTTTAGGCAGAAAACAAAATAAAGTATGTCCTCCCAACTTTCCCCTTCTTTTAATGTCAATCCATGCAGAAGTTCTTCTCCCTATGTCTATTTACCCTCTACCTAAAGTGAGTATTCACCCACCCTCTCCCATCAGCTTCCAGACTTCTAGATATCAGGATACAATGATCTGAAGACAGCTGACTGATAATTAAAACCATGGCAGGTTCCTTGTAAGAGCATAAACCCTCAACTGTACTAAATCTTTAAGGCACACTGAACCATTATTGTTTTCACTGATTGTGTGAAAGCCTCTCATTTGCTCCTGTGCTTTTCACCTCCCCTCCACTCCCAGTTTGCTGTATTTTATTATTTATTAAAGA
Source organism: Mus caroli (assembly GCF_978045245.1). Lineage (NCBI taxonomy): Eukaryota > Metazoa > Chordata > Mammalia > Rodentia > Muridae > Mus > Mus caroli. The sequence continues at coordinate 34,849,349 of NW_028227264.1, forward strand.
GGAATTTTTCTGTTCCCTTCAACTCAAACCTTGGAGGACTGTTAAATTTGCAAGCAAAATTATGCAGGGCAGGTAATTCTTGCTACAGAGAAATTAGTAATAATGACAAGAAAAAAAGAATAATGCCTTAAACTGCCTACATTCAAATCCACACAGGAAAGGAATTGAACAGCAAGAATTTCTATTGATTTTGACATATTTTTTATTACAGCCTGGTGTTCATTTATGGAGCTGTATAAATCTCATAAGAGTAATTGAAGAGCACGTGTAAACCTGCTCCTTTGCCCTGTTTGGGTCGCCTCCCTCATGACTTAACCCAAATGTCGAGAAGCAGCTGTCAGTCAGGCTGTGTTTAATCATCTATTGTTCCTCCCATTAACCTGCCCACCTCAAAGCCCATCCCAGGCGGTTTCCCCAAAGGTGGGAAATGAAAGCTGTATTGCTCTCATCAACCATAATTATGATGACCTTTTCATGTTTGCAGAATTTTCAAATATATTTTAAAAACAGCAGAGGAGAGAGGAAAACAGCCATAGGTTCCCATTCAGCTGCAATTCCAGATGCAATCTAAGGCCAGGCAGCCTTTCAGTACAGCGTCTCTTACTCAAGAAGCGATATAAGAATAAACCTCTGGGACTAACCTTTTAAACCATCCTTGAATAATATCTGCATATGGCTTTTCCTGAAGTCGATGAAATTTCCACATGTGTACTCAAGCATGGAATGGTATGGAATGAATTCCCTTATCGGAAACTCCTCCCTGCGCCCCTTCACCTATGAAAGGTTTTGTGCAACAAACATCATGCCCAGGAACATGTCTGTTTATGCAGCAGACAGAGACGATAAGATGGTAACCACTAAGAGGAAGGGAGAAAAAAAAAAAAACCCTTGAAATTTGCATTTATATAAACAGCTTTATTTTGATATAATAATGGTTACTGTGCATATAATTGCTTTTATAAGCTCCTGTATGTTCCCTATTGTAAAGAAGTAAGAGGACCGGAATGTATTTTTCTCTTTTCCTAATCCTACATTTAACTTACTCACCACTGGCAGTCTATGGTCTCGTTACATTATCAGCCTTACAGAATTCAGAAAGAAAGTAATTAAACCTAGAATTTAAAATGATTAATAGCATGTATCCCTATTAGAAATAGATGGGAACCTATAAATAGTTGAGAATTTAAGCTGAAAAGAAAAAAAACTCAGAACCTTGCGAATTTTGCATTGTTGTTGCTTGCTTTGAGATAGAGTCTTACTACACATTCCAGGCTGGCCTCATTTTCCCTATCCATCTGCCTCAGCCACGCCCAGCTCCCTTTTGGATGTATTTATATAATTCTCTGTATATAAACTTTCTGTCGCAAAGATAAGCCAAGCTCAAAATAGAAACAAGCCAAAGACATACAGATGCCCCTTCTTTGCCAAGTGAGCCACTGTCCTGAGACTGTATCTTCAGGAATTACAAATTATCCTAAGGTAGCCAGAGAACCACAGTGTCTTTCAGCAATCTCTAAAGTAGTAGCATGGCTAGAGAGCATCCTGCTTCATTTCTTCCGTATAGAAATAGAAGGATGTGAATGAGGGAAAAAGACTTGATCCAAGGTGATTATGTAGTCGAAAAAAATAAGTAGGTGTAATAAAGAGGAAAAACTGGCCCATTAGACCACAATTTTAGATTTAGAATTGTCCTATTTTCATGAAATATGAGCTATAAAGATAAAGTTTGAAAATGTAATGCTGAGGTCATTTCATGTATTTCATCTTTAACTACCATCACCCAAACCTCTTCCCTCTCCCTTTAACTTGAAGTACCAAAGGAGCTTCTTCACTCACCAGATAATCCCACAGCATGTAGCTATGCTGTCCTCTCTTTCACATTTAGTTGATTCTCTTATGCCTTACTCTCATAAGGTAAATTACAACCCCGCTTTTAATTCTTATTCATAGTCTACAGCCATTCCATATGTAATGGGCTCTATCTCATCTAATTCCTGAGTGTAGAATCATGAAGAGTCCATCCCAAGTTCCTCTCCTTGGCTCTTTTAAATATTACCACTTGAAACCATTCTGAAGTAGCTTTTGAGATCACTGTAATACACTCCTCATTTTTTTTGATTGTTCATTCACTATGTTTTCCTCAAACAGTTACTCCATTTTTTTTCTTGAAACATGTTGACTTTTCAGTAGCCTTTTAGGAGGCTTGCTAGTCTTTGTTATTATCCTGATTATTTCCCCTCATGTACCTAACCTACTTACAGTGCCATGAAGTTCTCATATCAGTTCTTGTTCTGTTAACACTCTTTGAGGAGTCACTCCAGTCTTGCGGCATTAATTACAACCAGTAGGTTGATAGCACTCTCTTCGACCTCACCCTGGGACCCCATAAAAATTACACTATTAGAATTCTAACAAGTATCTTAGGTTTGAAGATCCAAACCTCTTTCTAATTTTCTAGTTAATTCTTTTGAAGCACTTCATTGCATCTCAGTAGGTGGCAGGGAAGATCTTATATTCATCCAGACAAAGTTCTGTACCTTACACTGCATAGCAGATCCACCAGAGTAACCTATAACCTACACCTTGGCTCTATCTTCAATATTGCTCTGACTGCTTCCCAAAATGCCTGCCTTGTTACTCTTATTCTCAACACGATAATCTTTCCACTATACTGTTTTCATATCCTTCTGTGTCCTCTTCTTTTACTTGCCTACAGTTAACAAAGAGGCAAAAAAAAAAAAAACCCAAAAAATCAAAACCACTTTTCAATGTAATCATCCCTCAAAGGCTGAATTTTTTTCTCAATGTACAGAGCTTTGTTGTTGGTCTGCAAGGAAGTTCATATTCCCACCTCTGCTCTCACAGGTTTCTGGGTATAACCTAGCTAGCTCCCTATTAGCTAGCTCCCCTGCTAATCTTAGTGAAATCCCAATGCAGTCACACATTGGCCACCTTGTGAGTCCTCATGTTAACCAGATGTTTTTACACTTTAAGGTTTTTGCACCTGGTGCTTCCAGAACATTTTTTTCTGTGATGTTTACATGACTCACTCAGTTCTCACTAGTCAAATGTTATCTCAGTAAATATACTACATATGTCATAGCAGAAGAGAATTCATAGAGGGAGTCCCACAGGTCTCTGTAGGAGTCTCCTATGGATCTGGGACTGGAGAATGGACTCAGAGGCAGGTGGGGGAGCTCAGGCATGGAGATAAGTGGCCACAATGAATTTAAGAACTGAACTGGAGAAAGCTCCAGACGGTCATCTTACGTAGCTCAGTGTTTGTTCTGTACCTCATTTTGGCTCCAACATTTGATGCTGTACCTGAAAGAACCTGTTTTCAGTTTGGAACCATGTATCTGTTTGTGAAGCATGTAAAAAGATTGACAGGATTTTCAGGGAGATAGTGTTTCAGTTATGTCTTCTCCAGTCAGAAGGAATATGGATAACTGTGAGCTGTTATTCTTGCCCAATGCAAGGTCAAAGTAATCAATTAGTAATTAATTATCTAGTAGAATAACATAAATATCACTCAAGGGTGAATACTATACAGTAAAACCAGAATTGGACTAATAATTACTATATATGAGGGGGGAAATGTGGATGATGATAGTGAAATAAAGAACCTATGGAGACACAGCTAGATGATGCAGATGAACTCAGCAAAGTTTAAAGTACTGAGAAACCAACCAGAGAGTTGGATCCCAGTCAAGATCACTTTATGTTCTTCCACATGACCAAGTCTGGTTCCTAGTACTTACATTGAGCAGGTCAGAACCACCTGTAACTCCAGGTCAGGAGGATCCAACATCTTCTTATGTCTTCTGATGGCATCCTCACTCATGTGCACAGACTTACACAAGCACACACACACACACACACACACACACACACACACACACACACACGTGCGTGCGCAACATTTTTTAACAACTTTAAGCCTCTAAGAAGAAATGTAAAAACCCATGACAGAATGTTCAAAAACTTAAAGAAAAATATATTTAAGGAAGTACAGATATAGGTTATTCTGAGGCTGATACATATCAATCATTATCTACCTAAATCATCACCATTTCCTTGCCCTTTTGATGTGTTGATATCATGTTAATAGTTTGCCAAGCAAGGAGAAAGATTTGAGATAAAGATATTGCTTAGTGGAGCGAAGGTTTCTTGTAGGCATGCAGGAATCACACTAGGAGTAGAAATTTGCTTTCTTTGGAAGAGGACTCCTTCCCTCGGGTGGGACAGATGGGGAAAAGAGTAAAGGATTATCTTTAGGTAAATATTCATCTTCTAAGAGAAAACCCCATATTAGACTCATTCGACCATACAGATCACAAACAAAAATAGGGTAAATTTTAGTCAAAGTAGAAAAAAGGTGTAGGATATAAATCTAATGAAAGAAATAATGAGTCAACAAATAGGTAAGAAATAAACAGAAGTTTGATTCCAATGGACTTTTTAAATATGCAATACATATGTGTTAAAAGTTTCAGAAAAGTTTAAAAATTATATATTAGAAACCAAACCATAGGTCCCAACAAGGACCAGTAGAATAGGCAGGAGGATGAAGGCACAGGCATGATGTGATAGCACATTTGTCCTCCACAATCATTAAAAACAAGACAAACAAACAAATATGATACATACTCTACCTTCAATAACCCCCCTCATCCAGGAAAAACCCACACAGAACTGAGTAGGGTAAAGAAAAAAATATGGCTGCGTACCAATTTTTGATTACTATATCAAACTCTGTGACAATTATATTTGATCAGTTGAACTTTCTTGTATTGTTAATTAATTGAAAAATTTGAGCAACAGATTTACATTATATGTGTCTTACATATGAAGTTTTATCATGAGTGGTCTTCCGTGCCAACCTATTACTTCTCCCTCTGACTTCAAGATAAACTAGAATAATGATCTGTTCAGAACAATTTCCTGAAACATAAAATCCCAACCAAAATGAATTTGTTTAGAATATTTTATTGAAACACAAAATCCCAACCAAAATATACAAATATCTTTATTCTGCTTTTTGTGATAATTTAAAAAAAAGTATGTATATGGGTATTTTGTCTGCATGTACGTTTGTGTACCCCATGCATATTTGGTGCCTATGGATGGAGAAGAAAGCACTGGTTCTCCTAGATCTGAAGTTACAGGTATGTGTGCTGTGAATTGAACCTGGATTCTCTAGAAGAGAAGCCAGTGTTCTTAAGTACTTAGCTCCAGAACCTTAGCATTAAATCTTTACAAATTTTCTTAGCAATGCATTTTAAATGTCGTTTGGATGATTTAAAGTTTTATTTTTTACCTATAATAAGACAATCACCTTAGCTTTATATTGGCGTAGAAAACTGTTACAATAGAATCCCACAGTTCAATTTTTAATTTAATTAATTTAACTTGATTAATGAATAGGCTTTATAAAGCTATACATGCAACTGTGAACAGTTGTTCAGAAGAAAACAGAAGTCTGCAGAGGCTGAACTCTCCAACACACTTTGCACACCTTGTCCTGTTTCAAGAGCTGTTATTACTGCACATGCTGCCTCCTGTCCATTTAAAGAAAGCTTCCAAGAATGTTTTCATCCCAAAACCACAATTGATTTCAGTGCTTAGGATCATGTCAGATGACTAAGAGCATACACTGAGAGAAAACTTTTCTATGTCGTCTAAAACAGTATTTTAGTCATTTTCTCTTGTCAGGGGTCTAAAAGTCTAGACTTTATAGGAATCTTTTTTTTCATTCAAAAGTTTTTTGTCTATATTTTCAGTGAAGGAGAAACCAATGAAATCATAATGCTTCAAATAATGGTGTTAATAGAATGTTTTAATTTGTGATACACTAATTAAATTACTGATTTTGTCATTATGGCTTGTCTGATATTAGTGAAATTGGCAATGTCTGCCTCATTAAACTACATCTGAGAAGGGCATCTTCTTTTTTCAGGGTTACAGATTTAGAATACGAGAATTCTCAGCATCATTTCAACATCTTCCACAGACCACACTGGTGCCAGACAGATGTGGTGCCACCATGGCTAATAGGATTAAAAGCCCTGGAGCTAAATAGTATCTAGTTATGCTAAATCAATCCAAGAACTAGAATGGTCGATTTGAACATGATCCCAAAGTTTCTCATTTCATTGACAATGGAAGCCTTGACAATGGCCAAAACCTTCTGATACCTAGACAAATGAAACCATTATCAACCTAGTAAAAAGTTATGTGAGGGTGGAGGAGTCTCTATAGTTTTTTGGGTTTTGTTTTATCGTTTATAAACCGAGGGAATTAGATTATATGATCTCCAAGAATCTTCTAGTCTAAAATTATATTAATGAATCTACAGTAGCCTCTGGGGTGTGCTGATAACCAGAAGGGCTATGGGCAGCTGCCAAGCAGCCCACTGAGCTAAATGGACTTTCATATACTTCATTATTATTTAATCTGCTTATTTCTAAGGTTTCCATCCTTGCTCCAATCAGTGGAGAAAATTGAGCATTTTGGGAATAAGCATGAGATGCCATATGTTAGAACTGGAGGAAAATAGTAGTCATTTTCTCAGTCTACTAAGTACAGTGACTCTTCAAATTTATGTGTTAACCCTTTGAGAACATGATGAAAATTAAGAATTTTCCACTCACAGAGAAGAAAAACACATAAACATTCAAACTGCATTTTAACTTCAAAGAAAATATCAACATCTCTAATGTTCCTTGTGTCCCCAAATTGCCTGATTTGATGTTTCTATGATCAGCATCTCACAATATTTTCATGATATGACACAAATAATATAAACTTTGGAATCAGATCTCCAAGCTTGATTACCTAATTTTGTAAAATTTGAAAGTGGTTAATCACAGTGAAGCTGTTATTTCATACTTACAGTAGGAAGACAACTTCATAGGCCTGTGGGCTACATGGTATCAAATACATACATTGTCTAAACTGCTATAGTCACATACTAGGCATTCAACAAATCTGTTTTCTACTTCCTTTAAAAGATGTGTTTTAGATAAACTTTGAAATGAAACTAACAACATTTCAGAATAATAAATATTATTAATTCATATTGTTGGCATTTAAAGAACAATAGGTTGGCCCAGCTGGTAGAGGCACCTCCAGTCCAGCCTGGTAGGAACAAGAGAACTGACTCCTGCATGTTGTCGTCCAAGCTCTTTATGTGTACATGACATTTGCTCCCCCAACAACACAAAATAAATAATGAATAAAAATACAACTTCAAAATATAACTGACCTCTAACTCGGGATACTAGAGACCTGGCCTGTGGTCTAGGCAGCATCTTCAGAGTCCTACTCAGCTCTGATCCCAGTGAGGGTTCCAGGTTGCTCAGGAAGAGGCCCAGACACTAACCTCTGCTTTCTTTTTCATGAAAGCCCATCTCAACGATTAAGATGTGAATGATGGAAAGGTCCTTCTTACTGGGCCTTTAGCTCCTTAACTTCTACTTCTGCACTTGCTGCCCAAAGAAATGGAAGGACATGAGTTGAAATTTAGAGATATGTTGCTAAGGCACTGCTTGGTAAGCAAGCAGCTGTCAGTATTCCTTAGTTACACCTTGAAGAAAGAAAACTGGTAAGTTGGTGAGAGTAGGGCTCATGCATCCTCAGGTGTCAGACACATTTCTTCTTCTTGTGATGCTAAAAGGAAACTCAGTGAGGTTAAGTTACAACTTGTAAAAATATTAGGGGCTTTCTTTGTGAGTGTCTCCTGTTGCCATACTTCTTACTTGTGTTTCATTTCTCTAACTCATGAAGCAAAGCACCAATGGCAAAGACACATTGAGGTGGCACGTCATCTTTTCAGTATTTGATATTCCCCAAATAACAATACCTTGTATCTTAAATCCTCACTGAGAGAATTAATTAAAACTTATCCACTCACTTCATCTACTTTGGAGTGTGGATGAATTCAAATCAATCCATATAGTAACATGAAGGCTGACTGAGAACTTGGAGTGTAGAATGAATGTCTGAGCCACAGATGGACAAAGTCACAAAGCCAGAAATCAGTGGCCAGAGGTTCTTCATCCCATTCACAGTGACTGTAGTTGAAGACAATGGACATCTGTGATGATTGACTGCCATAAAGCTTCAGACTTACATAGAACACAGAGACTTAATGTTACATTTATATACGTAGAAGGAGTATCAAAATTCTATAATTACCTTTTCTCTGTTCATTAATTGTGTACATGGGGTATTTTATACATCATGAGAACTAGAAGAGAGAAGAGTGATAACAAAAGGTTTTTAGGGGGAGCATCTTGATTTTTAGATTTAGAAAATTTTGCCATGAGAATTTTGACTTTGAACCAATCGCTGTCTCCTGATTACGAACCAGATGTTTAACTTAGCCAATCACTCTACCATGCTCAAGGGCAGGTGTCATGAATAGCTTGTTTAGTTGCATTTTGATCAGTAGAAGTTGGATCAAACATTTTCTTTGGAAAAAGTTAGTCCTTGTCATTTTCAAAAGCTTCTTGATAATGTGCCCGTAGAGCAGAAAAATGAGCACTGGCAAGTTATTGTTCTCAAAACTGCATGATAAGACGCACTGTTGTTTCCTCTCCCTCATAATTTGAGGCATTTGTGAGAATTTTTGGAAAAGAAACCCACACGTTACATTTTATAATACAACAGTGACAGTCAAGACAATAATTGCTTTACTTGATTTTCTCTTACCTTACATATATAGTCAGCTAATGCCTCTCCATTTAAACTAAGAAATTCAAAATAAAAAAAAATGTTGGCTTTTATTTACTTGTGAAAACTTTTTTAACTTTCATAAGTTCGATTTTTTGCTAAATGTTCACCAATTTATAAAACTTATGTCTAAATGCAAGCATTTTACTCAAGACAAACTAAAGGTGCCCAGAAGCCTTAGAGAAGAGAATTTGAGCAGTGAGTAAATTCACTAATACTTAAGAAATCAAACTCTTTGCTTTTTCCAACACCATCATCAGGCCTGATCTTGACCTAGTTTTCTGCCTTTTGAGGTTGACAACCTGAAGTTGGAAGAGCCCAGAGCTTAGTAATATCTAATCTCATCTAGAACTATTGCCAAAACAATACCAGAATTTTCTCATTGAATATTAGAAACTGCCAGATGGTAAACCTGTTTTATGTTTTATAAACATTGTTATGGATAACAGGATTGTATTAGTGGTCTTCCTTTATTCAATGGGTCCTACATAATATTGATACTATTCATGAACTCTTTTAGTTCTCTATTAGAAGAAGAAACTTAACTCACTTGCTGCCATCACATATGACATACATGTATCAACTCTATTTGGATAGACAACCTTATTTCTTGCTTAAAGATAATCAAATTTACTTGACCATTAATCTTTTATTCTCTAGTGATTTCTTCAAATCAGCAATGCAATATGATCGTGCTTCACACATAAATAGTAAAGGGTGTCAGATAGGTTTCCAAATATGACATCTACTACTTATCAGCGTAGGAGAGAGTAGAGACCAGGGGTAAATCCAGAAGGGCTGAGGTTGGGATTCTTGAGTTCCAGATTCCTGTGGCATATTTGTGTCAAAGTATACACCAATCCATCAAGTAGGATGTCTGTTTTCAGGGACTGCAACTACTTAGCAACTAGGCTTGAATATGAGTACTATTATCATAAAAATGATAATTCAGGGGTAATTAAAAAGTGACCACCTTGGGGGGGATGCATAATGAAATGCACTAAAAATAAATGCTCAGCTATCCCATGTAGAAATTAGAAAATACAGTCTGAAAGAACAGAAGAGAACCAATAGAGATGTTATGGAAGCTGGACTAGAGAGAATAGTTGACCCCTGTGGTAGCTGTATCTAGTAAGATGGGGATTGAAAATAACCCTTAATTTAGTGTGAAGTTCATTGGTGACAGTGACCAGATTTTTTTTTTTCTGAGATGACAGCCATTATATTAGAGCACATCGCCTCTTGCCTTTCTTTATATCCAAATGAGCTAATGAATCCAAACTTGACCCAGACCATCTCTTTCCAGTCACAGCCTGTTTTTGTCTTCTGCATTCAGAGTCACACTATTGCACAGGAGAGTTTGTGTATGCTCGCTACCATTTGGTATTCAGCTGTCTTTCTCCATTGCCTCCTCTGGCTTTCTAACAGTACCTTTCAGGTCATAAACCCTCAAACCCACACTATCATGGTAACTTGAATGCCTTATCACTAATTCTTCATTGTTATCCTTTGATTCATTCTCCTTTATTCAGCTTACACATGCCACTGTTTTGCTGGATTTGAGTCCTAGATACTATTTGTTTATTTCTTAAGCTTTCTTAGGGGTGATCCCATCTGTTCCTGGACTTTAAATGCCTCACATAGGCTGAAGCTCTTAAGTTTACAGAGCCAGCCCAAGCTTTTCCTAAACATTTGATACACAAAGGCCCACCAAAGGGACCATAAAAATATTCCCAGTCTGTAAAGAAAAAAGAAAGGAACCTCATTAGGAAGCTGAAGGGACAAGGAAATGTCAAATTAGCAACAACAACAACCACAACAAAGCACTTGAAAATGTGTTCAAATTAACTTGCAATCAAAAATCGAGTTAACAATAAGTATTGGAGTGAGATGAAAATTAATACAGTGCTCATGAGTAATATTGAAGAAGTGTACACTTTCATATAACTTTGAGAGGAATACCTTGATACATCTAAAAAGGGTATGGAAAGAAATACAAGACTATAAAGAGAGTAGATGACTGGGGTGATGGTTTTATGATGATTGCTGTGATTCTTGTGGTTTATGTATTTCAATACTCTCCCCATGACTGTGTTGTCAACTTTTTCCTTCTGACCATGAAAATAAATAAGTAAACAAACAAACAAACAAACTTGTCCTTCTGAATGAGGAAGTGTATCACTTTCCATTTTTAACTCAGATTGACCCTTGGCAGCTACTCAAACAGTGAAGCTCACTTCATGCATGTTTATTCTTAGCACCAAATTTCAAGAAGACCATGGTACTATGCCAGCCCATGCCCAGCCATCTCAGGAAGTGTGGTCTGCTGCTTAATGCCTACCCTGTGGTCTAGAAAGACCTTTAGGGAAGACCCTGACTGTTTCAGGTAGAGTCAAGTTGTTAGATACCCACTGTCTATTTTTACTTTTCAGCTAGAAACTGATTATAGAAACTTTGAAAGAATCAAACTACCATCTAAAACAAGCCAGGCTGAAAGTGACCTAGATACAACAAATTTCAAGACTTTGAAGATCAGAAAATATGTTAGAAGTTTAGATCACTTTTTCTTGTCTAAATGACTGCATAACTTATTTCTTAACTAGCTCATGAGGTTCTTTTTTTTTTTTAAGTTTTAACATTTTTTCATGAGAAAATAAAGTAAGAACTCAAAGCACAGGATTGATTTTTTCTATTGCAATATGTTTTCTTCTTTTGAATAATAAAAAGCCATAATTGGCTGAATAAAAATGATTAAGAGTCTGAATACCAATTAACTCTAAAGATAACAGTTTACAGTTTCGTTTGAAATCCAAATAATTATTTTTAAATTCCTTTGATTTTTATCTATATTGATACTTGATGTTACTATACTGACATTTCATTAACTCTGTTGTTAAAATACTTGAAACAATGCTACAGCCTTTTGTGTTTCCTATTGAAAATGAGAGGAAGCATGTTACCAGAATGTAATCAAAATTATGTGTTATGAACTATTGCTAAAGGAGGTAGCAAAGCTCTTATTCAGAGACAAGACAGACTTGTCAGGTCTGAACCCTTTAACATTTTTGTTCATAAATCCCTCCTCAGGAGGTGAGCTGTGCCTCAATTATTCAGATAAATAATTTATAAATTAAAACAATAAAGTATTGAGAAATCTCAATGCTTTGACTTATGACATGAAGCAATAACGCATGACAACCACTTAATGGAATTTTATTGGACTATAGAAAGGGGAGGATGCATGAGGCAGTAAGTCTTCTGACTTACTGTTTTCTTGCAAGTCTCTTAGTATGTATTCAATGTAGCTGCAAAAACATTGTCTGGAAGCTGACTTGGTGGGACCCACTGGGAAGGTGACTGGGGAACCATTGTCTTTACTTGTGTAAATATGTAAACTCCCTCAGCTTCCAATGACTTCACCCCTTAAGTTGATTTTCTTCTCCTTTTTATCCACACTATCCTTTGGATTAATAATTATACCATGTTTCTCTGTGTAATAAACATATATAATAATGCAAAATAAGCTATTCAATTTAATTTAATTATGGAATTTTATGGCATAAATGATATTAAAAACTATATTTAAAAACAAACTTATTAACAGAACTTTATTACCATTTGTTGCTTCTTGTTTTTTTGTTTTTGTTTTTCGAAACAGGGTTTCTCTGTGTAGCCCTGGCTTTCCTGGCACTCACTTTGTAGACCAGGCTGGCCTCGAACTCAGAAATCCGCCTGCCTCTGCCTTCCGAGTGCTGGGATTAAAGGCATGCACCACCACACCCAGCTTGTTGTTGCTTTTTGTTAAGTATTCATGACAGTAACTTATATTTTAAGAAGTTTAGAGAAGATTATGACTTGTGTACTGGTTTTCTAAATCATTCTTCAGAGATCAACTTTTCCCTTTCTGTAGATCATTATATTTAAGGGTTCCATAAAAATTCTTGCAGAATCTTAGTGATTGAACTCCCAGTATATAAAGGTGAAACATTGATGTATTACACTGATTGATTTTAACTTGCATGTTTAATAGGTTAGTAGGTTTAATGTAATGTGTTGCCTCTATACTATAAGAAAGGACCCATTTTACCCTAGACCTGGTACCTATGCCCTCTGGTTTTCTTAACACAATCTCTTGTAAGATACAAATATAACACATAAGTATATGATCCTAATTTAGATCTTGAGTGTGCTTGTGATGCACACACCCAGAAGCACAAACAAACTCAAGTAATTCTAATTGAATTCTAACGATGGATAGACAGAAAAACAGACAGGCAGACAGACAGACAGACAAATAGATATATGTGTGGAGGCACAGAACACCAAGAGAAATAGTACTGACTCATGGTTGCTATGTAGTAAGGGGAGAATGGTGTGTATTTAAAAACAATCAATGTTGTCACATTGACATTTGTGCTTGTGTGTTCGTGTGTATGTGTGTGTCCAAGAAATTTTGTATAAAATGGCTTTACTAGCTACGGCCAATGAGTCTTTGGTTACTTAGAACTACTCTCTAGTTGGTCAAAACATGCAACAGTACACAGTATATGAAGGTTGCTGGGGAGAATCAGGGGGAACTGAAGTTAATCTGATGGTTCAATCTGTAACATGATACCAGTATCAGCAGCTGGCATTGTCCACTGATAATGGCCAGACTTTGCTGTGGCCAAGTGTGGATTATACAAAAATAAATGTTCCACTAGACGGGAGTCTGAACCTCAGTATGGAGTTTTTTGCCCAAAAACCTCTGTGTAAATATTTGCTTTCAACACTGTCTGTCTGCAAACCCTTATCAAATAGAAATCAATGTGTGGAGGACAGGTCGGCACTGAGAAGATCAAAACTGGGACTCCAGGCAGTGAGAAGAATATAGCATGAGGTCAGGACAAGCAATAGTTTTTAAATTGAAGACAAATTGCCTGCCAGCAAGGATCAAGAGACAGATCAAACAGATGGGGCAAGAGGATTCAATTACAAGGCTGGGGAACGGTGGAAGGGTGCCTTGCCCCATGTGGCTCCTAGTGTAGACCTTGACTTAAAGCCTGCAGCTCACTGCATGCTGTAGACATACTGTTTGTCTTCCTTCCAGCCCTGGACTTGCTGCTACTCCCCAAGTGGGAAGCAGTGCCAATCTGACCTGCTTCTGCTCCTGACCCTGCTGCTTGCCATCACCTGGCTGACAGATATGGTGGTTTTGAATGGAATTTCATTGTTGCTGTTGTTGTTGTTTTAATCTAAATTCAAATTTCCCATCAAGGAAATTCTGACTCCTCCCAGGAACTGAAGCAACAGAAGAAAGCTTCATGCACTCTTCACAGAATTAAACTAGCTGCCGTTCAAAGGAGGGCTTATGTGAATAAAGTCAGCCACTCTCTTTTATTTGGGAATAAGTGGAGGCAATTGGGAGCCTTCATATTTAATGATTCAGAAGCTGAACTTATTAGAAGATGGACTTAAGAACAGTTATATTTGGATATGAAGTCCATAATGATTTATTAAAAAGAAACTCACCTATAAGACATATACAAATAAAGGGCTAAAGACAGGCTTGGCATTTAGACAAAAGTTATCTAATATCTGGTACCTTGATATCAAAATCCCAACCTTGCATTAAGTAGGCTTTTCCTGGTTTAATCAGTTTCAAAGCTCCATTTGGTCTCTTGCCCAACAGTAGAGATGTATGGCTAAATGATGAACCTGGCATCTTCGAAATCATGGCCCCTTTTCTTCACAATCTGTGATGTGGGGTACATCTCTTGGCTTCTCTGAAACATGGTATCTATAATCTAGAAAATGGCAACGGAGAGATTGTATATAGAGTAGGAGTACTCTATAGGCTAAACGAGCTGTCGACAGTTTAGAACAGTGCTAGAGTTGATACACACCTCAGAAGGATATTTCAGAAGTTCTAGATCAACAATTTAGGATATGCCCTGACTCTACTTTTTGTGTATTAACCACTTCAATACACCAAACACTGCCACTCTTGCCTGCACAGCAGTATTTGACAGGATTTCATTTCTCTGGAGGGACTGCTATTCCAGTGCAGACTACAGTACTCACTTGAATTACAGCAGTCATTTTTGTGGACTCTACAGCCCCTGACACAGCCTGCATGGCTCTCAATTCACAGACATGCTTGTCCAGTAGACATCACTCTATTTTTCCATAGCACAGCTGCCTGCTGTTTTAACGTTGTGCTGACACTTCCAGAATAGCCTTATGTAAATGTACTCACTTATAAGGTTCACTTGCCAACTTATCAGGACAGGGACAAGCGAGTATCTTACTCTTGAGCCTTGCTGGCTGCCACAGACATGCACCCATGCACTGTGCATTACTCTGCAGCTCTCCTCAGCCTATTCTACATTCAAATACCCAACTGTCTCTTGGGTCCCTGTGGTTACATCTGTACTATACAGAATCACTTTCCTCTTAGGTCTTCTTTGTCTTTTCTTCCTGTGGTGCTTACATGTTCTCTTCTTTCTAGTGCCTCTTTTTTTTTTTTTTTTTTTTTTTTCAGAGCTGAGGACTGAACCCAGGGCCTTGCACTTGTTAGGCAAGAGCTCTACCACTGAGCTAAATCCCCAACCCTGTGCCTCCCTTTCTTTTGAGCTCTTCTCTCTGGCTTCTAGAGGCTGCCTTTTCTCTTTCTATTTCTGTCCAAACCATTTGCTCTATGTATCCACACTATCTCTCAGGTTCCTATTGCATATATCTCTAAATGGCCTTAAGGGAATTTTATATGGAAAGAACCAGAGAGAACATTACTGTTTTCCACCTTGCCTTACTATTTACCTGCAGCAGTAAGCAGGAGGTCTGCTGTTTTCTTACATGAAGAAGGATAAAGGAAGAGTTGTAGAAAAGACACAGTGGTTAATAGCTGAAATATTGTCTTCTCATTCAATCAATTTATCGACTGCTTATAAGACCTCTATAGTTCCTTAGGTGAACATGTTTCTGACTTCTGACTTTGAACAGGCACTTGTACCTACCTGTTCTACAAGTTTGGACAAGTGACAACAAAGCTCTCAGGCTCCTCCACTCTCTTCACTTGCCATTTCTTTTTTTCTTTCTTTCTTTTTTTCCCCCAATGTTGGACCATATTAAAGTCTCATTGCTTTTGAGAAAGAGGGATTCTGGCTTCTCAGAGATGAACAAATGCCAAAGGTTGGAGGACCATGAAAGGCAGCCTGGTTCCTGGTTGAGCTAAGGCTAGAAACCCTGGTGACCTTAAAGGGACAGAAGGCATTTTGCCCTGCTCCTGGACACCAGGCTTCCGGCACAAAGCTGAAACCTTCCATAGATTTGTGGCCATCAGTCACATAAGGGCAACACCTCAAACCCCTCCACAGGTAGAGGACTTGACCTGTGGTCAGGTAGCCTCAAGACAGATCTCCATTTTAATGAGGCGCCTAAAGGCCTGGAGAACTCCACCAATAAACTCTTCTTCCTAGACACTCCTCCCTACAGAAGGTATTTAACTTCAGCCCTGCCTTGACAAGTGGGATATGGTTTTACTCATCCACCTTCTGCCATGACAATAAACGCCTTAAAACCCACCATGGACTGCCTCTTTTCATTGGAATCCACCACAGGGAGCAATGAACCATTATCTAATCCCCTATAGAAGGCCTCTCTGCTCTCCAAGCTCTGCCACCTAGCCTAAGACCAACCCTGCCACTGCTAACAAGCCAAGGCCTTGAGATCCAGCCAGAGCTCTCTCCTCTTTTCCCTCTTGGCCCTGGACTAGATCCAGCCCGCGGGACCCCACTCCATTCTCAGCTCTTCTGCGGCTCCCAGTGACATCTGGGTGTATGAGAGCCTGAGAACCAGATAGCTCTGGCCTCCTTGCAGGCCTGGGGACCCCCTAGCCAGATCTGGCTGTTCTGTGCCTCAGACTGAGCTCCCCCACCTCCAGAACAGTGTCCCACAGCCTGACACCTGTCTGGGAATGACATGAGGTAAGTACAGTCAAAACTCCAGTGTCCTGCCTCTCCGAGTGGCCGAGTCCTGTGGCAGAATAGAAGAGGGACCACTAACCTTACAAAAGGTAGCATTTGTCTTTGTTTTTTTGTCTGTTTGTTTGTTTTGGGTTTTTTTTTTCCTTCAATCTTGACATCAAAATTGCAGGAGGGAGCAACTCTTTTCTTTGGGGCTATTAAACATTGTTGTCATTTCTGATTTTAAAGATTTAGAACCAGGGTTAGTGAGACACCTCAGCAGGTATAGGTTCTTGCATTCGAAACATAGCCACTTGAGTTTGATTAGGAACATTCATGGTAGGAGTCAAATACTAACTTATACTAACTTGTGAGGTTGTTCTCTGACCTCCAGACTTGAGCTGTGGTATATATGCACACAGTAGTTCATTCACACCACAGACATACCCCCAATACACACACACACACACCATACAGAAAATAATAATGATAATAAAATAAAATAAACAACAGCAAAAAGTTAGCACCAAAAGACGTACAAAATATCTCCCTATTTTTACAATTGTTATGTATTAGAACAAGGGCTTTAATACAGCAGGCTAAGTAAAATTACGAAAATTAAGTTAACTTGTTTTCTTTTTATTAAATACATCTATCAGAGCTGTCTCTTGTGAGACTATGCCGGGGCCTAGCAAACACAGAAGTGGATGCTCACAGTCAGCTATTGGATGGATCACAGGGCCCCCAATGGAGGAGCTAGAGAAAGTACCCAAGAAGATAAAAGGATCTGCAACCCTATAGGTGGAACAACATTATGAACTAACCAGTACCCCGGAGCTCTTGACTCTAGCTGCATATGTATCAAAAGATGGCCTAGTTGGCCATCACTGGAAAGAGAGGCCCATTGGACTTGCAAACTTTATATGCCCCAGTACAGGGGAACGCCAGGGCCAAAAAGTAGGAATGGGTGGGTAGGGGAGTGGTGGGGGAGGGTATGGGGGACTTTTGGGATAGCATTGGAAATGTAAGAGGAAAATACCTAATAAAAATATCTGATGGGTTTGATCAAGATTGTGACTATGAACAACCTTAACCATGGAAATTAAAAAGGCAGAGCTTCTACTCTCACCCTGCCCTGAGGACAAAGATGATAGAGCTGATGGTGCTTTGCCATAATTCTCAGACAGGCTCAGCTTTAAACTAGACCAACTACAGATAGTGTGTTTTCCCACATGAAAGCATTCCTCCCCACATTCTGAACAAAAACTCATAGCCAGATTTAATTTTGATTAAGAATTCAAGAATCACAAGTTTGTTAAACCATCTTCCAGAGCCTCAGTTCCTTCCATGTTCAGGAAATCATAACAAACAGTGATAACCCTACTTTCCCCCTAGGTTTCCAATGTGTATCATCTATGGACCACCATAATTTCACACTCAAGTGGTCAGCTGAGGCAGGAACAGAACTGCTTTAACCTTTGGCTAATGAAAATTCTCCTAGAGCTTAGCACACACAAAGTGTGTGCTCTCAATCTTTAGTGTGTCTGAGATAGAAACACGAAAGCAACAATCTGCATAAAGTCACAGAGACTTCAGAATGGCTTCTTTTTAATGATGAATCTGAGGGGACTCTTTTGTTTTTACATAAAGGAAATGCGATTTGCAGTAGTTAAGTAAAATTACCACTTAGGACCAAGCAGGGAATTTGAGCCATGATTCTTACCTCTCTTAGTCAATAATTAGTGCGCTACCTACTTATGCTGGGTATCCTTATGGAGGCTGAGATACAACTGCCAGTTGGCTTGAAGATTACCAGTAATAACCGGCTGGCTTCAGAGGACTCTTGATACATTGCAGTGATGAAGTCATTACAATGACTCCATCTCTGATACTCACCGCTGTTCCTCAGTGCTGACTCCAGCCTTATTCATTTCCTCTGTAAGTGTCACAACATGACAATCGACAATTCCTCTGGTTGCATGTTTTCAGATACTAACCTAGTGAATCAACCCTGAACCAATTAGTGTGACCTGAAGATGAGATGTTATCTGTCTTATGCCAACCAGGGTCCACTCCCAGACACATGAAAGAGTCAATTCCTTCCAAACTATATTCTGGGTATATGGAGGGGCTGAGAAGAAGAGAACACTAAGAAACAACAAATAAATATAAGCTTGCTCTGGTTGCTTACCGCCAAGAGCTTTCCAAAACATTTCTGTACCCTGAGTCATGGAGTTCTAAATGTTATCTAGAAGTATCTTCGATCTGAGGGGAAAGGCACATTATGTGCCCAACCCATGCCTCCGAAATGAAATACCCAGTTTCTCTATTGTCTCTTTGACACATTGGGTTTCTCTGTTAGATTTTACTTGGAGACAGTGCTTTGCTTCCACTCGCCAACTCTTCACCTTACCTGGGACTTTTTCTTTGATTCACGGGTTGATCCCTATTTCTGCAGTGCTTTTCCCAGGACTGGCTGGGCAGAATCAGAATGCCACAGCAGCACTGTGTGGAGCTTAGGTCTTAGTGCTAACATTTTCATTTCATGAGCTCTTTTCTCATGCTTCCGATTATTTTTCTGAGAGTAGTCATTTCACAGAGATTTTCCCACTTCTTTCTCCATTTATTCACTAATAGTACTAAAAAAACATAATAATAATTTCTGCTTTGGCAAGACTTCAAAGCCCAACTTTGAGATTCTGCCTAAGGAAGTGAAGTTGTGGACAGTGAGGGAATGTACAAATGTGAATGCTAGGCAGCCTTGGTGTGTCTATCCTTCTGGCCAGCCTCCTGCTCACCTGAATGAAAATCTATCACATGGTCTGAGGTCAAACACCTATAATAACAAAACAAACTTTGCCGAAGAGAGGACAAATGTCTATTCATACTAAAATTAACAATTTTTATTATGACCATATCTTATGTGAACTCTTCTCTTTCTCTATAAATTATGTTAGCTCCATATTCCAAAATATATATGTATCATTTTGAAAAAGAATCACATGTGTTGTTTACTCAAATGACTCAAATATATCATCATCTTTTGTCAAATTGGAGTATTTGGTATATAAAATTTGTTTCTCTATTGGATGATTAAAATATTAAAATTTCAGTCTTAAACAATAAATAACATTCTTATCCCATTCTTCATTAATATCACTGAAGACAGACTCCTGAGGAGCCTATAAACTCAGAGTTTGGGACAATGTTTGGAATGGGCAGTGATAAGATAGTAAGAGAAACAAGGTTAACCAGAAGGAGGGATTACCAGCCAACCTGTCTCCAGGCAAGACCCACATCTTGTATCTTTTCACCCAGGTAGCTCATAAGAGTTGTCCTAAAGCAGGGCAATGGTGGTGCATGCCTTGCATGCCTTTAATCCCAGCACTTGCGAGGCAGAGGCAGGCAGATTTCTGAGTTTGAGGCCAACCTGGTCTACAGAGTGAGTTCCAGGCTATACAGAGAAACTCGGTCTCAAAAAAAGAAAAGAAAAGAAAAGAAAAGAAAAGAAAAGAAAAGAAAAGAAAAGAAAAGAAAAGAAAAGAAAGGAAAGGAAAAGAAAAGAAAAGAAAGGAAAAGAAAAGAAAACAAAACAAAACAAAACAAAACAAAACAAAACAACATATATAGAGAGAGTTGTCCTAAAGCAAGGAAACAGGGTCTGGCCCTCCTGCCCCACAGTTACCAGTCACTGAATGGAGAGTAGCAGTCATGGAGAGGAGGCTGACCTTGGACTAGACAGTCCCATTCCCTCATAGGCAGTGCCAGGAAAGGAGCTCTTTCCTTTGAGCCACTGCTGCCAATGCACTTAGCAATTGGAATAGTAAGGGCTTCATCTCTAGAGGGCAATTCAATGTAGCACCCTGGGCCCCACTCAGGCCCAGAAAGGATCTTCTGGGAAGTAGACTAACAGGGTGTATTTTAAGAGATAAAAGACTTCGGTCTTCTATCTTACTGGCCATTCACACAAATTATTTCTGGTAACTTTGGTTCATGGTTGAATACAGCAATGAAAGTACAAGAAAAGAAAGGTTGACGGAATAAGGAAAGCATGTAACCTCTTGGAAGTTCCCCATGTCAATAAGATTAATTCTTAATTAGTATAAGGATGTGACAAAGAATGTTAATTAAAGAAACATAGAACCAGGTTATGTGTGTTCAGATGCTATTTGGTATATGATGTCCTTTTCTTCCTAAGCAGGAAGAAAAATAGGAAAGTTACAAGGAAAAAATTTTATTTTGTTTTATTGGTTAATGGTCTAACCTGAGCAAGATTATGAAGAATGGGGTAGCATTGTCATTATTATCAGGGGCCACCAAAAGTATAACAGGTTTCTCAACAATATACACAGCAAGGCAATAGTCAAAGAATGGAAACCAGGCTGCATGAGAATTGCTTGCAGAGTAGGAGTCTGCTACTGAACTAACATGGCTGATACTGTGGCGATTTCTTGTACAATCCTGTTAAATCTGAGTAAAAATTGCATTGCTATGAAGAGACACCATGACCAAGGCAACTTCTGCAGGAACAACATTTAGTTGCAGCCAGTTTATAGGTTCAGAGGTTCAGTCTATTCTCAAGTCAGGAACACGGCAGTGTCTAGTCAGGCATGACGCTGGAGGAGCTGAGAATTTTACCTCTTGTTTCAGAAGTAAAGAGAGAATGTCTGGCTTCTAGAGAGGTAGAAGGAAAGTCTCAAAGCCCAACCTCTCAGTGACACACTTCCTCCACCAAGGCCACACCTAATCCAACAAGGCCACACTTCCTAATAGTGCAAATCCCTGGGTCAAACATGCTCAACGCACCACCCTATGCTGAATGACTCCCATACATATTAAAACCAAAGGCGACAGTTATATCATTTAATTTTTAAATGTCAACATAACCATGACTATATGTAATATATCCTGGTTGGAATAGGGGTTTGGTATGAACTAAAGGATGCAGTTGCCATAGTATCTGTGTATTTGCCTGAGATCTAAGGACAACTTTGTAAAATTGACTTTGCTTTTCTATAACAAAATGCAGGGATAAAACTCAGGTCATCAGGCTCAACATCAAGCCTTTTTACCTACATTTTTTTAAGAAACTTTTATTTTAAATACTGAATGTTTTTCTTTAAAAACATGATTTGATCATGGCAATTATTGAATTGCTTAAATGATTTAGACTAAGCACCATGGAAGACAAGACCTGTTCAGATTACCTGAGATTATTTTTATTAGATATTTTCTTTATTTACATTTCAAATGCTATCCCAAAAGACCCCTATACTATCCACCCTCCCCCCACTGCTCCCCTACCCACCCACTCCTGCTTGCTGGCCCTGGCATTCCCCTGTACTGGGGCATATATTCTTCTAAAGACCAAAGGCCCCTTCTCACATAGATGGCCAACTAGGCCATCCCCTGCTACATATGCAACTAGAGACACAAGCTCTGGGGGGTTCTGGTTAGTTCATATTGTTGCTCCTCCTATAGGGTTGCAGACCCCTTTAGCTCCTTGGGTACTTTCTCTAGCTCCTTCATTGGGGGCTCCGTGTTCTATCCAATAGATGACTGTGAACATCCACTTCTGTATTTGCCAGGCACTGGCATAGCCTCACAAAAGACAACTATATCAGGGTCCTGTCAGCAAAATCTTTTTGGCATATCAAATAGTGTCTGGATTTGGTGGTGGTTTATAAGTTGTATCCCTGAGTGGAATGGTCCTTCCTTCTGTCTAAGCTCTGAACTTTGTCTCTGTTACTCCTTCCTTGGATATTTCGCTCCTCACCCTAAGAAGAAAGGAAGTATCCACACTTTGGTCTTCCTTCTTGAATTTCATGTGTTTTGCAAATTGTATCTTGGGTAATCTAAGTTTCTGGGTTAATAACCACTTATCGGTGAGTGCATATCATGTGTGTTCTTTTGTGATTGAGTTACCTCACACAGGATAATCTCCTCCAGGTCCATCCCTTTGCCTAAAAATGTCATAAATTCATTCTTTTTAATAGCAGAGTAGTACTCCATTGTGTAAATGTACCACATTTTCTGTATCCATTCCTCTGTTGAGGGACATCTGGGTTCTTTTCAGCTTCAGGCTATTATAAATAAGGCTGCTATGAACATAGTGGAGCATGTGTGTTTATTACAAGTTGGAACATCTTCTGAATATATACCCAGGAGAGGTATTGAAGATCTTCCAGTAGTACTATGTCCAATTTTCTGAGGAACTGCCAGATTGACTTCCAAAGTGGTTGTACCAGCATACAATCCCACCAGCAATGGAGTATTCCTCTTTCTCCACATCATCCCCAGCATCACTGTCACCTGAATTTTTGATCTTAGCCATTGTGACTGGTATGAGGTAGAATCTCAGGGTTTTGATTTGCATTACTCTGATGATTAAGTATGTTGAATACTTTTTCAGGTGCTTCTCAGCCATTTGGTATTCCTCAGTTGGAAATTATTTGTTTAGCTCTGTACCCCAATTTTTAATGGGGATATCTGATTTTCTGGAGTCCAGCTTCTTGAGTTCTTTGTATATATTGGCTATTAGTCCCCTATCTGATTTAGGATTGGAAAAGATCCTTTCCCAGTCAGTTGGTGGCCTTTTTGTCTTATTGACAGTGTCTTTTCCCTTACAGAAGCTTTGCAATTTTATGAGGTCCCATTTGTTGATTGTCAATCTTACAGCACCAGCCATTGCTGTTCTGTTCAGGAATTTTCCCCCTGTGTCCATGTCTTTGAGGCTTTTCCCCACTTTCTCCTCTATAAATTTCAATGTCACTGGTTTTATGTAGAGTTCCTTGATCCACTCAGATTTGAGCTTTCTACAAGGAGAAAAGAATGGATCAATTCGCATTCTTCTACATGACAACCACCAGTTGTGCCAGCACCATTTGATGAAAATGCTGTCTTTGTTCCACTGGATGGTTTTAGCTCCCTTGTCGAAGATCAAGTGACCATAGGTGTGTGGGTTCATTTCTGGGTCTTCAATTCTATACCATTGGTCTACTTGTCTGTCACTATACCAGTACCATGCAGTTTTTATCACAATTGCTCTGTAGTAAAGCTTTAGGTCAGGCATGGTGATTCCACCAGAGGTTCTTTTGAAGAACCTTGAGAAGAGTTTTTGCTATCCTAGGTTTTTTGTTATTCCAGATGAATCTGACGATTGCCCTTTCTAATTCGTTGAAGAATTGAGTTTGAATTTTGATGGGGATTGCATTGAATCTGTAGATTGCTTTTGGCAAGATAGCCATATTTACAATGTTGATCCTGCCAATCCATGAGCATGGGAGATCTTTCCATCTTCTGAGATCTTCTTTAATTTCTTTCTTCAGAGACTTGAAATTCTTATCATACAGATCTTTCACTTCCTTAGTTAGAGTCACACCAAGGTATTTTATATTAATTGTGACTATTGAGAAGGGTGTTGTTTCCCTAATTTCTTTCTCAGTCTGTTTAATCTTTGTGTAGAGAAAGGCCATTGACTTGTGTTAATTTTATATCCAGCTACTTCACCAAAGCTGTTTATCAGGTTTAGGAGTTCTCTGGTGGAATTTTTAGGGTCACTAATATATATTATCATATCATCTGCAAAAAATGATATTTTTACTTCTTCCTTTCCAGTTTGTATCCCCTTGATCTCCTTTTGTTGTCTAATTGCTCTGACTAGGACCTAAAGTACTATATTGAATAGGTAGGGAAAAAGTGATCAGCCTTGTCTAGTCCCTGATTTTAGTGGGATTGCTTCAAGTTTCTCCATTTAGTTTGATGTTGGCTACTGGTTTGCTGTATATTGCTTTTATTATGTTTAGGTATGGGTCTTGAATTCCTGATCTCTCCAAGACTTTTATCATGAATGGGTGTTGAATTTTGTCAAATGCTTTCTCAGCATCTAAGGAGATGATCATGTGGTTTTTGTCTTTGAGTTTGTTTTTATAGTGGATTTCATTGATGGATTTCCATATATTAAACTATCCCTGCATCCATGGGATGAAGCCTACTTGATCATGATGGATGATGGTTTTGATGTGTTCTTGGATTCGGTTAGCGAGAATTTTATTGAGGATTTTTTGCATCAATATTCATAAGGCAAATTGGTCTAAAATTCTCTTTCTGTGTGGGATCTTTATGTGGTTTAGGTGTCAGAGTAATTGTGGCTTTATAGAATGAATTGGGTAGAATACATTCTGTTTCTATTTTGTGGGATAGTTTGAGGAGAATTGGAATTAGGTCTTCTTTGAAGGTCTGATAGAACTCTGCACTAAACCCATCTGGTCCTGGGCTATTTTGGTTGGGAGAATATTGATGACTACTTCTATTTCTTTAGGGGATATAGCACTGTTTAGATTGTTAATCTGATCCTGATTTAACCTTGGTACCTGGTATCTCTCTAGAAAATTGTCCTTTTCATCCAGATTTTCCAGTTTTGTTGAGTATAGTCTTTAGTAGTAGGATCTGATGATATTTTGGACTTCCTCAGGGTCTGTTGTTATGTCTCCCTTTTCATTTCTCATTTTGTTAATTATGATACTGTCTCTGTGCCCTCTAGTTAGTCTGGCTAAGGGTTTATCTATCTTGTTGATTTTCTCAAAGAACTAGCTCCTGGTTTGATTGATTCTTTGAACAGTTTTTTTTGTTGTTGTTGTTGTTTTCTTTTCACTTAGTTGATTTCAGCCCTGAGTTTGATTATTTCCTGCAGTCTACTCCACTTGGGTGAATTTGTGTCCTTTTGTTCTAGAGCACTTACATGTTCTGTCAAGCTGCTAGTATAGGCAGTTTCTACTCCCTGCCTCGTGAGTGCTTCCAGGCCTCCCGGTCTGCCAAGCAGACTTACTGGAGTGTGTGCGTAGTAAATTTGGTTTTGTCATGAAATATTTTGGTTTCTCCATCTATGGTAATTGAGAGTTTTGCTGGGTATAATAGCCTGGGCTGGCATTTGTGTTCTCTTACAGTCTGTGTACCATCTGTCCAGGATCTTCTGGCTTTCATAGTCTCTGGTGAGAAGTCTGGTGTAATTATATTAGGTCTGCCTTTATATGTTATTTGACCTTTTTCCCTTACTGCTTTTAATATTCTATCTTTATTTAGTGATTTTTTTTTTGTTCTGATTATTATGTGTCAGGAGGAGTTTCTTTTCTGGTCCAGTCTATTTGTAGTTCTGAAGGCTTCTTGAATGTTCATGGGCATCTATTTCCTTAGGTTAGGTAAATTTTCTTCTATAATTTTGTTGAAGATATTTACTGGCCCTTTAAATTAAAAATCTTCATTCTCACCCACTTCTATTATCCTTAGATTTATTTGTTTTCATTGTGTCCTGGATTTCCTGGATGTTTTGAGTTAGGATTTTTTTTTTTTTGCAGTTTGTATTTTCTTTTATTGTTGTGTCCATGTATTCTATGAAATCTTCTGTACCTGAGATTCCCTCCTCTAACTCTTGCATTCTGTTACTGATGCTTGCATCTATGGTTCCTGATTTCTTTCCTAGGATTTCTATCTCCAGGGTTGTCTCCCTTTGGGATTTCTTTATTGTTTCTACTTCCATTTTTAGATCTTGGATGATTTTGTTCAATTCCATCACCTGTTTGGTTGTGTTTTCTTGTAATTTTAGAAGGGATTTTTGTGTTTCCTCCTTACGAACTTCTACCTGTTTAGCACTGTTTTCCTGTAATTCTTTAAGTACTTCTACCTGTTTATCTGTGTTCTCCTGTACTTCTTTAAGTGAGTTATTAATGCCCTTCTCAAAATCCTCTACCAGCATCATAAGATATGATTTTAAATCCGAGTCTTGCTTTTCCAGTGTGTTGGGGTATCTAGTACTTGCTGTGGTGGGCGTACTGGGTTCTGATGATTCTCAGTGGTCTTGGTTTCTGTTAGTAAGATTCTTACAGCTGCCTTTTACCATCTGGTAATCTCTAGAGTTAGATGTTCTAGCTGTCTCTGGCTGGACTTGTTTCTCCTGTGATTCTGTTAGCCTCTGTCAGCACTCCTGGTAGTCCAACCCTCTCCTGAGTCCTAGTGGTCAGAGTACTCTCTGCAGGCAAGCTCTCCTCTTGCAGGGAAGGTTCACACAGGTCTGGTCCTCAAGTCAGCCTCCTGGCTGAAAATGAAGGCCTAAAGGAACCCTGTCCAAGAATCTCTGTTGTTTCTGTGGCCCTTGCGCTCTCCTGTGTAGATTGGTTTCTGAGAGACCTGGAATACGAGATGGAGCTCTCACCTGAGTCCCCGGGTCAGAGCCCTTTCTGGAGGCCAAGTCTCCTCAGTGATCCTAAAATTCTGGGTGTGCTAGGGCACCTGCGGCACGGAGAGTCCTCTTGGGACTGTGGGACAGTCCTCTGAGTTCGTGCCCAAATTGGCCTGGGGGCTGGTGCCAACCAGAATGAACCCCAACTGCTGGTCAGGCGGGTTTCCTGTGTCCCTGTTTCTTTTGGCACAGGCCCCTCCTGGTTGTTTTGGAACAGATGTTGCATTCCACTCACCAGTGATCCAAAGATCCTGGGTGTGCTAGGGAGCCTGCAGCATGGCATTATTAATCCTAAGACAGGAAGCTTATTTTTCTAACTGAATTTAAAAACTTAGCCTAGTTTCCTATATAAAAAATAATAAAATTTCACTTTGACTTCAGAAATCACACACACACACACACACACACACACACACGGTGGAAACCCTTTTAGTAGCTCTGTACTAGAAATGAAGGACTAATTTTTGGGTTAATACCATCTTGGGAAGGAAAGCTGTAAATGTATTTGTTGCTAAATAAGAAGCCAGCACTAACAGTTTACTGTACAAAGTTCTATTAGCTTGCCAAAATTGACATAGTAAAAAATTCAGTCAGCCATCAGGCAGCATAAGGAGAGGGCATGCTCATCAGATTGCTGCACATAATTAAATTGTTTGATGGATAGTTTAGGTATTCATTTGCCAAACAAACATCTGAAAATGTGTTAGTCCATAAAGATAACATTCTCAGGTAAGGTTCCGGTTGGTGCCAGCCCCAGGCCATCTTGGGAAGCCAAGGCAGGAAGTTAAATGATGAAGGAACCTGGAGGCAGGAGCTGATTCAGAGCCTATGGAGTAGTTCTGCTTATTGGCTTGTTCCTCATGGCTTGCTAGATCTGCTTTCTTATAGTACTCAGGAATAAGGTAGGACCAATCTACAAAAGATTTGCCACTCCCACATGACTAATTAAGAAAATATCCTAATGTCCTGCCTAGAGACTTACTGTGGAGGCAGTTTCTCAATTGAGGCTCCCTCCCCTCAAATCCTCAAATGGCTAAATCTTTTATCAAGCTGGAAAAACAAAACAAAACAAAACAAAAAAAACCCCAAAAAACTAGCCAGCACACTTTCTGTTGACTTAAAAAACAAAACAAAACAAAACAAAACACCCAAAAGACAAAAAACATACCCAAACAATACATTAAAGTTTGTAGCTCTGGTAAATGTTATTTATACTCACAGTGTTATTCAGTGTACAGAACAAGGAGAAAACAGATAGGATGCCAAGCAGACTTGCAATGATATTCAAGGACATGGGCAAAAGAGGGTAATAGGAGAAAGGAGTCCTAAAACCCAGGTGGTGTTTCTCCACTGATTTTGACCCAGCAGAATTTTAAGAGGAGTCTGGTGGAACCTGATATTTATGGGAAATCTTACTTGATACTTTGCAATCACAAGATCTATAAACTGCTATCCGAAGATTTCTTCCAAGACACATTTCTGCCAATTGCCCTGATACTTCAGACCAGATTCTCATTTCAAATTCAGTCATCTGCTACTCTTTTAAATTTCACATCCTTTATCTGTCTCCTCTCATGAAGGTTTACTGTTTTCAGGAATTCATCAAAAGAAACAGGCAAAGCACAGCTCCTTTTATAGATGGCCATTTGCTTAACACATTGTCTGGATAGCTGGTGTCCCGAATTCATACTGACACCTCTACTAGAAAACAGAGTGTTCTCCCATGTGGCTCCTTGTGTTTAATTCACCAAAGCTGAACATCTAATGGCTGCGGCAAGAGTAATGACAGGAGGGACTTCACTCACTGCAGCAGACATTTTGAAAGATGAGACTCAATAACTCACAGCTGAGTGAATTACCAATTCCACAAGGATGGGAAGGGAAACAAAATTAAGGAGGAAACACATGAAGATGACTTCACTGGGACAGGAACTTTGATTAAAAATGAAATAACATTAGGAAAAGAGGAAATTTTGTTTAATCTCCTCTTCCTGCTCTCTTTCTGATTATGGAAACAAACAAAACCAGACTCTGACGGAGGAGCAAGTTTGAGTTACTTTTCTGTTCAGAGTTCTTGCTGGTGTTTTGCTTATCTACAATGACTGGCTAGAATGGAAGCTTTGCCTCTCTAAAGGTGCAGAGCAAAGCCACTGCTGGGCTCTTTGTAGTCACTGCAGTTAATAAAGGGTGCCTGGCCTTACTGTTCTGTATTCCGAGAACTAAATCACCAGGAGAGTTACTAAAGGTTTGCAGGCTTAGTCATATGAGACTTGTAATTTTCAGATGTATCAGTTCTAAATCAGCTAACCAGGGAAGATTTTAGCTTTGAGTAGGAAGATGACATTCCGGAAGCTATAAATAAGGAGACAGCTAGGGTGTTGGGAGTACCCCTTTGTTCCTTTAATGGAAATGCAGCTGTGTAATTTATCATTAAAGCCACTTTTTATTTGCCTTAGTTTAAATGATTGTAGACAAACCATATCATGGTCTTTTAAAGCTGAGAAGAATAGAAGAGAAACTGTAGTAATTCTGCCATAAACACTTGTGGAAAAACCCTCTTGATTACTCTTTAAAGTATGTGTGTGTAGTGATGGATTACAAGTCACACCTATATCTAACATCACTTTTGGGCCTCTTAAAAACACTGTGATTTAAGCAGAGGCATCTAAAAATTTTTAAGACTCATATGACTAAGCCTTCAAGACTTCACTAACCCCCTTGGTGATTTAATTCGTAAATATAACTCTCTGCAGTGTTTTCCTTTGCTGGCAATCATGGAAATAATTGAACATTAGAAAAGTATATTCCTGTAAATTTATATTCAAATTTATATTAAGATGTTTTATTAACAGAGTATACCACAGTGCATATATCAAACAGTCTGTTTGCGCATTGTTAATAGAGAATTTTTAGGTGTAATCAGGACCAAAAACCATGCCAGTGTTTATCAGTGTGCCTATGTGTGAAGCCTGTAGATATAATCAGCTCCATTACCACTATCCACAGGACAATCAAACTTGCTGAAAACTAACTGCAGGTCCTGGTGCACAAAAAAACATACATCAATGTAAACATGGTGCTTTCAAGGTTTCTTGGTTCTAATGGCACCCATTTAGTTTGGGTGGTGTGCGCATGCTTTCATTCCCTAGTGTAAGCATGGCAATTGCCTTGTTTCTTTTGGCTTATGGTGGAGGAGTCAGAAGCTAGGACCCTGGGAGTCTACTCTTCATCAGAATTTGCTTGGTAGTTTGCCTTGAAAAATGAGGCCTCTCTCTCTGATTGTGCCATGTCAGAGCAATCTTCCAGGTTCTTTTCTATTCCCAACAGTCCACTGTTCTCCAAGTACCCATTGACCCTGTCCTGCAGCATCATGGCAGAGGTGTATATGTCCTCACAGCTTGTGACTATCTCCATATCAGCTCATCAAACAAAGGATATTCAGGTATCCTGTTGCCATCTCTTCTCTGCAGAACTGCAGTGTCGCAATCTGTGCCACTGGGCTGGCTGTATTCCAAGACATTGCTGCTGCTGATGGTCCTGACTTGCCATTTTATACTAAGCATAACTCACAGTGCATAGGAAGAACCAGAGGGTTTTTCTCATCTATCTCTGCCTCATAGCTGTGGATGAGGGCACACATTGCGATCCTATAAATCTAAACCTCCTTTTATGTCAAAAGCACAGTGCTATTTTACAATTTCAAAGTACTAAAAATGAAAAAAAATTACTTTTTAATATTTTTTGTGTTTCTGGTCAACTGTGAGCAAAATACTACCTATATTGTATTAGCTATCAATTTTTGTTATATTTATTATTATTATTATCATCATCATCATTATTATATATTTCAAAGCACAGATATGAAATTAACAAAGCATTTTTCTCAACAGTTCTTCTACACTAACAGTGTCTAAAACATAGATGCCACCTTGTGATTCACTGTCTGAATTTCTGGTGAAAGCTAAGATTCTATGAGGCTGCAGTCATGGCCCCATGTAACAGCACCTGTATGTCTTAACCTCTAACATCTAAAAATAGTTAAAAGCAAGATAGTAAATATTTGGTTAAGCAATTTACCTCTTCTCTCTTCCCTTTGAAGTAAACTTGGGGCAACAATTGAATCACATGTAAGGTAATCTTATAGAGTCTTACATTTAAAGTTCATGGTAGCCACTTGATTATGATTTTCAGCATTGAAGTCCTCCGTATTTAGGAAGTTCCTTGTCAATTGCAGCTGGCAAGTAGTTGTTGGACCCCTGGCTCACATGAACCGGGTTTCACCTGGGAGGCAAGCTGGGGCTGAAAAGAGAGGGGAACTAGGCAGTCGAGAGAAAAAATGGAGCTAAGTCAAGATTCCTGATCAAAGCTCAAATGTTTAATGGCAAATGCGCTTATAAAGGGGGGGGGGCATTCCTGCCAATTTATTCTTGGAGCCTGGAACCAGCTGCAGGTGATGATGTGTAGGATAGAGTATAGTCTCTGGAATAGCTCAACGGCCTCTCAGCAGGTAGCAGTGGCTGAAAATAGAGTGATATAGGAAGGAAGGTTCCACCCTAGGTAATCTCCTTAATGGCAGCAAAGTCAAGGTCTGGCTCAGCCTGCTTCAAGGCTGAGGGAGGCTACAAGTAGTGTCTTTGGTCTTTCACAGAAGTGACCTTATAAAAGATAGAATTCTTTCAATTAGCAGGTGCTTAAGCAGCCAGCCCTGGTTTTGGAATATAGCTTAGGGAGTGGAGCACGTGGGTCCAGTTCAACTCTCACACTGACTATGGCCTTATCTTCAAATTTTAACAAAGAAAGTACTGTGCTCCAGTACTTTAGCTAAGGTTTCTATCTGAACCCTATGCCAAATATCTTAATATTCATTTTCTTACCTAATCCTGAGATTAGGAGTCCTGGATTCTGAGCATTCCACCATTAGACACTTTTCTCTGCCGAGTAAGTGTATGGCTGAACTAACTGTCAGTTATCCAGCTAGTAAATGATATGGGTGGCAAAAGGCCTTGGAGGTCCTGAGATTCCTCTGTTGTACTCACCACACTACACTTCTGTTTCATAGCAGATTTCTTTGTGCACTTGTGACACTGACTCCTCTCTATGGAAAAGCACACCTCAGTGGGTACCTGAAGTCACACTAGTATTGGATGCTCAATAGGTATTTTTCCTACATGTGCCACATTTTTGCCACCTACTAGAGAAGTAATGTGCCTTTCCAGGTCGTAAGCCTGAGTGCCTCTGACTCTTGCTTTCATGACTATTATTAAGTATAATTAAGAATGACCTGTGCACAGGCACAGTGATTCTGTGACATTGTATCAAACAACCAGGACTAAGCATCTAATGGGTGACACAGCATAAATATCTAGACAAAAGGATAATTTACATCCTGATAGGTAGGATGGGGGTTGGGCACAGAATGAAATAGTATGAGTCTGTTTTGCTATTCAAATACTGTATAACTACAAATGGAAATTATTTCTAGAATTCCATACAACATTTTTATGTTGCAGTTAACTATGGATAATTGAAGCCTCAGGAAAAAGCCTTAATTGAGGAAGTCAATTGAACTCTGAGGTTGGGATCTATAACATCAGTTTCATAACGGTGGTATGTTTTTAAAAATACATATGTTAAATAATGTTTCAAATGTATGGTTTTCTAAAGTAAAGAAAATTCAAACAAAACTTGTAGAGACATTTGTTCCGACCTCTTTCCCATTTCTGCTCATAGCATTAAAACCTCATTTCCTTGGAGTTCTTTCATTTCAAACTGTCACACACCCCTCCCCCATTCTCTGACTTCTATTAAACGGCACAATTCCACTTATGTCTCTTAAGTCTCTAACCATAATCCCATTTCTTTTCATGCTCCCTGCCCTTATATAGCACCACCAGAGCCCAAAGAAACAATTAGATAGTACACAGAACTTCTTCCCAACAGTGTTTTGCATACAAAGAAAGTGATGGTCCCCCTAAGCAAATTCCCTCAGTCCTCTTTTCAGCATGTAGCATAGAAAGACAAAGCTGGTTACATAAACCTTCTCCAACAATAGAAATCTAGGAACATTTAAAAAGGAGGCCTTTTAATGAAGTAACACGTGCTTGAGAAAATAAGACTATAGCAAAAATAATCTTGCTATATAGATCAGTCTTATTTACATTTTAGCATCCCTTCTGGTGTTTGCCCTAAGATCCCCCTTGATAATCAATGAGTAACAAACACTTCAGGGGACCAGAATTTGCCCATATCCTTTTAGAGTATCTTTCCTAGTTCTCATATTTATGAATGTTGCAAAAGGATTTACGTAAGAATATAGGCTGAGAGGTTAAAACTGACTGTGAGCTAAAGTGTTAACTGTTTCATTAAACAAAGCTCAGCTCTGAAGATCCCATGTTCATGGCAAAGAGCCCTTTGAGTAAGTCTGGCTAACCAACAGGACAACATCTAGAACTATGCTGAGCAACATCCATCCTACTCAGGAATCTGCTGCCAGTGATCTCAGGGCGTTTGGTCCTCTAGACAGAGATAAGCTAAGGATACTACAGGTAGGCTTCATGGCAGCAGCTGGACTTGGTCCTACATGCCCTCTCTATAAATAATCTAGTCAAGATGGGCAAGTTCTCATAATGACTAAAGAGAACAAACAGTGTAAGCCTTGATTAAACTTTCATCACAGCATGTGCAATACCATTCCTATGACTAAATAACTCATTATTAACCCCCAAATGGAAATCTAGGGAAACAATCAGCAAAACACATCACAATGGTAAGAGATTCTGAAAAAGGGAAAGACATGGGAGATTGAGGAAGTCTACTATAACTGTTGATTAATTTTCCTTGAGTATGAAAAGTTAGATATCATTAATTTGGTAGTATCATCCCTGAGTGTGTGTGTGTGTCACTCATTCATTCATCCATTTATCCATTCATATTTAACTCTTTATACCGGTAATGTTTAAGAAAAGTTTATTTTGAGTGATATGACATCCCAAATCTTCCAGCAACCACATTTAATGAGATATAAGAAATAGGTCCAATTAATTTAATAATGTATTTAATCAAGTAAATAGAAATACTATTCTTTCCACATGAATCACTTACTAAGTAATAAGTAAGTAAGGCTCTTGAACCATCTTTACAAAGTCAGTGGTGTTACAGCTGTGTTAGTTTGGACTAGCCACATTTCATGCACTGAATAGCCCCAAATAGCTAGTAGCTGTTTTGTTAGCAAAGTTATAGACTCTTTATTGAACTAGAGGCTAAGAATACATGACGCAGGTCTTTAAAATAAAATGTATAAGCAATTGATAAAGACAAAGAAAAGAAAACAACCAAATCAATAAGTAACTATATCTGGTAGTGTGATAGAAGGAAAGGTCCAGTAAAATGATGATGAACATCAATTAGCTTAAACAGCATGGCCATCAGCCATCTTTCCTGAGATGTTCACATTTCGGCTTACTCTGGAAAGATTTATGCCTAGCCTTGGATTTTCTCATGTAACTTTCTGCAACTCTTTTTTCCTAAGAGCTCTTTGATATACACCCCTATACAAAACTCATCAACATCCAGATCTCCTAGCATGATTTAGCTGGACATATTTCAGCATTCCTTTTCAAAGGCCTTTATAGGGAACCTTTTCTGTACTCCTGAGTCTGCCAGCAAAGATGCACTTTGTAATGAAACCAATATCGTAAAGGATATTGTGTGAGATCTTATTACCAGGTAAACACGTTCCCACATTATGACTTCACCTGATAAGAACCGAACTT
Source organism: Mus caroli (assembly GCF_978045245.1). Lineage (NCBI taxonomy): Eukaryota > Metazoa > Chordata > Mammalia > Rodentia > Muridae > Mus > Mus caroli. The sequence continues at coordinate 34,884,034 of NW_028227264.1, forward strand.
TTTATAACAGACAAGGAAGTTGTTTTCCATGGTGCTTATCTGTTCCTTTAAAAAAGTACGTGGTTATAGAAAGAATGCATAATGCCAGCAGATAAAAGGGAAAGCAGTACTGGGAATGACAAAGGTAGAGGATGGAGCTGGTGAGAAAAAGGAAAATACTGGCAATGTTTATCTGTTCTAACCTGAGTAAATATGGAACTTCTCAAAGAAAGTTTGATTTTCCCATACTGAAATACCCAAAAAAGAGTTCCTGAAGAGAGTAATTTCTTAATTACTAATTATTGACTTTTGCAGTTGCAGATAAGGGACATAGAGGATTTGCTTTGTAGTCTAAGAAACTTTTGATGTTTCTTGAAATATATAGATGCACTTAAAGAAGGTGGAAGGATGTTATTTTAAAGCTGTGAATTGTCCAGGATTTCTTTTTCTTGTTAAATCTTGCTCTGCCTGTTTTGCATGCCTCATCAATAGTGAACCATTGCTTTGTGCATCCTTTGATATCAAAGATGCATCAGACAAATGCCCTCTGCTTTTATTGTTCCTTGGGCAGCACAGCAGGTCCCAGGGATGGCACTTGGGATGACATTATGAGTGAACTCAGAGCACCACAGAGTCTCATCTCAGCCATGATCAATACTCAGCTCAACAGCAAAGAGTTTGAGTAGTTTTGGGTTGTGGAGTACAGAGAGCAATATAATGGATGTTGATCTCAGAGATGTCATGAGAAATTACTGAAAACTACAGTTGTGGCTGTATGTTTTCATACCAGACACTTTAGAAAATGACTATAATTACATAGAAAAGAGAGTCCAGATTACATGGTGGGCTTTTTATACTTTAAATCACAACAAAAATATATTTGTGTATTTACCGTAGTTTTTGTGAAGGAATTAAACTAGGGCAACTGCATTGATCTGGTGTTTAGCCATAAAGGATCATTTCTGGTTAACCATTTCCAAGCTTGTCCTCCAGTAGATGTCAAATGTCTCTTCTCCCATTTCCTGCATCTCACATTCTGGATTTTTAGTATTGAAATATTCTGGAACACTTTATTCCATTGAGGAATTTTCCGGTGAAGATTAGAAATAATTTGGAAGATGTCCAATGGTAGGAAAACCAATAAATTAATGCTTTACAAATAATAAGAGAAAGGCAGCTCATTGTGAAAGAGCAAACATAGTAAGATTGAGCGTTATACCTTTCTTCTGGGGTCAAGAGGTGTGCAGGTGACTTTGATTAATGTAACACAACATGAAGTCTACAGCAGCAGAAACACCATCATTAACTCAAGGACACAGAAAGCTCTATAAAATATGAGTGTCAGTTAAAGTCACTCAGCAGAGAGGGAGATTAATTGCACCTACAATGAATGAGTGTGCTTGTGTGTCTCTGTATGTGCGTCTCTGTGTGTTTATGTATATGTGTTTTTGGGTTGTATATTTGTGCATGTATGTATATGTTGTATATGTGTGTGTATAAATGTATCTGTGTGCATGTTTATATGACTATTTATATATGTGTGTCTAAGTATGAATGTATATATACAAACTTCAGAACTGACTTAAAACAATTTAAGGTCAACAAAAGAGTGGCTTGCAAATTACAACAAATATATATTGGCTGAATAGATGACTGACAATGAAATTAATTTTATGAATGACTACAAGTTCCCCTATCTATGGATATGAAGCCCCTTCAAAAATAAGATCGAACCTGAGAATTTGGCAACTTTTCCAGTACAGCCATGGGTCCCTCATCTGTGAGAGGTTACTTCTGTACTTATGGCTATGCCTCATGATCAGGTGAAGCTCCCCAACTGCACAAAAAAGGAGGCCAGAGAAAATAAAAGCAGTAAAACGGGGCTCCCATTCTCACACCTTAGTTTTGAACCACACTGTCAGGCTGTTCCTATGGTCTGACACAGAAATACTAAAGAATGAACATAGAGATTGGTCTGATATTTATTATCTGAGCAGCCCGCACAGCGGCAGGCCTGCTTTAGTACATCTGAACAACCAAACTTACTGACAATAGAACCCAAATCAAGGGATATTTTTCCACCTGGGCTTGGACAATGTGAATAAACACTTTACATATAATAGTCACTCAAGGAAGAAAGGGAACATTCTCAGATTTTAAGTTGATAAATAAAAGCTTACCTATAACACGTTTGTAAACATGACTTAAGCTCTGACTTCAACATTTCTTACTACCTAAATGCAAAAGAGATCAAAATAGGAATGATATGAGCTAGTCTTTGAAGAACACTAAAGCATTAAAGGAAGGAAAAAAAAATGTAGATAGTTGAAAATCCAGGTCTCAAACTATGCCCAGAATGTGGAAGAGCCATGGTTTCTTCTGCATTTTTCAATGTATTGCTCCTGTGTGCTGTTAGGTAATTCTGTCTGTGGTTTTATGGAGTCATGAGTGAATTTGGCCTGATTTTTTATTTTATTGAGATATTTATAGATATGTTTCAATACATATAATTAGGTTAAATTACATTTATCTTCCTTTTAAGAAAAAGAAAACAGAGAAGTAAAAATTGCATATTTGAAAATAGTTGTGTATTTTTTTATTTTAATTTTTTATTCACTTTATGACCCAACCACACCCTAGTCCCTCTTCTCTTCCTAGTCCCACCCTTACAAACCCTTCTACTCTTGCCCCCTCCCCTTCTTTGAATGTGAGCTCCCATTGGGTGCCACCCCACTCTGGGGTGTCTAGTCTCAGCAGGTGTAACACATCCTCTCCCAAGAGGCCCAACCAAGTAGTCCAAATGGAGGGAAGAAGATCCAATCTCAGTGAACAGAGATGGAGACAACTGCTATTGCATTTTTTGGTGGAAACACATGAACACCAAGTCACACATTTGGTACAAATATGTAGATCCAGCTCTGCATGCTCCCTGGTTGGTGGCCCAGGCTCTGTAAGAACACCCACAGAGTCAACTAAGCTGGAACTTTGTGTGTTTTTGAAGGAACACTGCTACAGAAAGACACTGTCAGCCGATGGTGTCAAAGGAGGACATTTTATAGAGTCACCAGTGTATCAAGGGAGAAAAGGAGAGAAGAGGAATTTAGCTCTTTTACTGCTGTTTCGGGCACAGGTCATCGAAATATTAAATCACAAAGTTGTAACCTAGCCATGTTCTCATTCTTCTTCAAGCTTACATTTAAATTTTCTTCTTCATCACTTAAATGCCTGCAGAGTAGAAATACAGTCAGCTTGCCAAATGGAAGGACCATGAGCAGGCCAATTTGTAGACACATTCTTCCCCTTAGCCAAACCTCAGAAGAAGCTCTGCATAGAGGCACTATTAAATGTGTTCTGAACGTATCCCTAGAAAATCAAGGGCTACAAGAACTTTGCTTAACTAGTTCTTCCAGTGATCCGCTGTATTGAGGACCAGCTTTACTCATCCAGTAAATAATCATGGAGCATTGTAATGAATGCCTCCTTTAATGATACCAGCTGCATTCATTCCTATAGCAGATCATTCCCACTGTATGATCTTCTGTCTGCATTTGCTGAATTGCGTTGAAAGATGAGAACATTTTAAAGGTTAGTAATCACCCAGGAACACTGCTGTTAAACATTTTATAAGAGACACTAAATGGTTTTTAGGAAGTCAGAATTCCGATAGGCTTGTACATACTTCTGTGTTTCTCTTTCCTCTCTGGCATCCCTGTTAGTTCATTCTTGGAATTTGCATGCAGATTGCTGGAGTTTTGATGTATTAGTTGAAAAGTCAATCTTCCTGAGAAAAGTATTGAGACTGGAAGGAGAGTCCAGATCAAACTGCAGTGTGTATATGCAAACATGGCTGTTGGTATGTGTGTGAGACAGATCTGTATCCAGAACTCTAGATTTACACACTCTTGGGTAGTGTTTTGTAACTTTTACTCTAGTTTGAAGCTTTAGATACTTAGCTCAGTTCAGTAGAACAAAAATCTTTAAGGTTCAAACTTGAACACTGGCCCACTGGGCTTTTCATACCCAGGTATATTCAAACAAGCAAGGTTTAAAATCCTATAATTTAATCCTATTTAATAATGCTTTTCATAGTATTTGTAAAGTGTTCTTTAGTAAAATCTTTTAAAAAATGGTGTTTTATCTCAGGTCATCAGATAGCCTGGATTATAGGAAGCTTCCACTCTATAAATCCAAAGAATATTTTAACAATCCAATAAATTTTGCTTCATTTTTGCCATATCTGAACATTTCCTCAATACCATGCATCTTAGTTTTCAAATATTTTTCTGTCAGCTAAGACATTATTCAGTAGTATAAACTGAACATGAATTAGCTGCTTCCTTATTCTCATTCCTCCTAAAAAGTGTTTCATGGTTGCCAGAGTTTTTAAAACCATACTTATAACTTCAATTTTAGATAAAATAAGTAGATCGTTAAATAATATTATCATATACACATCCATCTGTGAAGCTATAGAGGTTGCTCCATTATTAAGAGCATGTACATAATGTACATATCTTACATATAGCCTATAGCCTATATCACGTAGCTCTTTGTGAGTCTGTGTATGGGTGTGTGTGTGTGTGTGTGTGTGTGTGTATAAACACATGCATGCATGCATGTACTGGGTATAGAGGCCACAAGACAACCTTGACTGGGCATCTCTCATTGGTCTGTGGCTAGACTGGTGAACAGACCTATTCCATCTATTTTTACCTCCCAGTCCTGAGATTACGTGAGCATGCCAACACACCCAACTTTTTTGCAGTAGGTTCTAGGGATCCTAATGTTACACAAGACACACTGTAAAACTGAGCTTTCTCCCCAGCTCTATAAACCCATTTTTCAAAGTCATCATAATTTCTATGTGTGATTCACTTTTTGAGAAAGTTGCACCAACCTAGTGGGACCAGAGCCAACAGTATCAATGATGGAGACAGTTAAACATTTGCCTATTCTTTGACATCTATCTTCCCTGTGTGTATCTGCTAAGCCCATCAAAATCTGAAATATTTCAATTCAGCATAAAATTGCAGTGCTGATTGTTACAAAGCATATGTTTTATCTTGTAGAGTGATGGAATGCATATCTAAATGTATCATGCTCACACTCAGAAGCAATACAAACCTCCTGTCTTGCCAGAGACAGAAAAAAAAATGAAAATGATAGGAGATAAAGGATAGAATTTTTTTTTTTGCACTCATGCAAAATATCGCATGTAGTGATCATCACCATGCATTATAAGCTTCTGTTCCCAGCCCAACATTTGATTACAGGCAGAAAGATATATATGGCACAGTCTCTGGACTCAGGGGACCCTTCACATAAAAAGAGAAACACTCCACTGTAGTTCATCCAGAGCACAGGGACAGACAGAAAATAAAAAGCTACTTGGCATTTGGATATTCTATGAAATATGAAAAGAATTAAAAACATTCACAATTCTTCAACAGGCTGCATGTATTCAATAAATACTTGTGAGCCTCACTGAGCAGTTTAACTGGTTGTCTATATAAAGTGAATGCTACATGCTGTGAGCTGTGTGTGATTTGTATAAATTATCATGACAATCCACAGAATAGAGACATCCCTGAATGGCCTTTCCCTTAGTGGACACCTTTTTAAACAAAGAGGAAAGAGCCAGAGTGAAGAGGGTCAATGTGCTAGATGGATCAAGTAAGCCAGGGTCATCTAGAATGAATACTGTAACTTGTTTGTCCTTGAGAAATCTGCCATGGTAAGGGTGCTGATTCCCATGTTATTCCTCTGAGAGTTTGAAGAAGGTAATAGTTTTCTCACACTTGCTAAGAACTGATACTTGACAACTACAGAGTCAGCTCCTGAGTGGGAAGCACACCTGGGTAGGACAATTTCTAATACACCAGCATCCTTGGATGCCTCACATCCCTAAGGCCTCCTTATGGCTTGGAAGTCACTGATCAGGGGATCATTTAGACAGAGGGAAAATTATATATATACTAATTATATATATAATTAGTTTGACTTATTTATCTCTCATATTACAGTACTGCATTTCTTGCCTCCTTGAGAAGCTTTCAAAATATAAGGGAGAAATATACTTTTCATTGTGGAAGTTGCCAAAGGGTACTCAACATCTTTGAATTAGAAGTAGCCAGTATTAAGATGAACACCTACACAATGTGAACATAAGTCAGCAATCTCTTAGTCTTAACAAAACAAAAACTTTTTAAAGTAACAGAGGTTAAATCATAGAAGATGTTTCAGTTTGTTTGTTTATTGAGACAGAGTTTCTTTGTGTAGCCTTGACTGTCTTAGAACTAGCTCTGTAGACCAGGCTGGCCTTGAAATCATAGAAATCTGCCTGCCTCTGCTTCCTGATCGATGAGATTAGAAGTATGTGTCACCACTGCTTGGTCCATGCTTCAATTTAATACCAAAAGAAAAACTCAATTTTATCAGAAGATTCAGAAATCAGTAAGATAGCTGGGCAGTGGTGGTGAATGCCTTTAATCCCAGCACTTGGCAGACAGAGGCAGGCAGATTTCTGTGTTCCAGGCCAGCCTGGTCTACAGAGTGAGTTCCAGGACAGCTAGGGCTATAGCTCTGTAGACCTGTATAGAGAAACCCTGTCTCAAAAAACAAAAAACAATACAAAAACAAAAAAGAAAAGAAAAGAAAAGAAAAGAAAAGAAAAGAAAAGAAAAGAAAAGAAAAGAAAAGAAAAGAAAAGAAAAGAAATCAGTAAGACAATAAAATTTAAAGCCTAGCATGTGGAATATTCTATAGATACGAGTCAGTTTTAAAACACCTCTATGACGAGGTACATAGAGCAGGGAACATTCTTACATGGTTCAGTTAAGTTCACTTTTTATGTATATAATATATAAATATGCATACATTCAAAGAACAAAAGTAAATGGTGCAGAATTAACCTATCCTTTGGAGCCTGAGCCACAGGGGAAATGAAAGTCTGACTCACACCCTAATGAGATCTATTTTGTTGAAAAACAATTGAGTTTTAAGTCATGATTCACTAACTTCCTGAAAAATCTTTTGGTACCCTGGAGAAAAGGTATAAACAGGCTGCTTTTTGATTTTTTTTTCTTTCAAGAACTCTTTGGAGTGGTTTTCAAACTGTGTTTCCTAAAGAATGAATTCCTTTTTTCTCAAGCCTCCTTCCTTCCCTCTCTCTTGGTAGTTTCCTAAGAAAGACAATGTTCTAAATGATCTAGAAAGGATATGGGACTGAACAACAATCTGTAGAAGTACAAAGGCAGTTGCTTCTTAAATAAATACACCTCTGGGAAACTTCCACATTGCTTGGCAGGACTGGGGCATTAAGTGTGGAAGAATACTATTCAAGTACAAAACTTTCGTTGTCTTTGCTTCCGTTTCCTGGCTCCTTCCTTTCTGCATTTCTGAATTCCTTGTTCTGTCTACCTGTGTCTAATTTGGAAAACATTGTCTAGCCATGCTAGATAGAGTCAGGAGCCTAAGGACACAAGCATGGCACCACCCTTCTGTTTGCATACATCCTCCCAGGTATACTACATCACCACTTGTTGGCTTCCTCTGCATGTTCTCATGTTAAACAGTTTAGAAAATAGTTCTTTTATTTAGAGAGAGGTCTATGTATAACAGGATAGCACAATAGACATAACTTTGAATTCACCTTTGAAATCTCTTCGGCTCTTTTCAGATAAGTATTCAAAGGTAACAAATTTCCAAATGAACCAGATCTACTCAGAAAAGGTTTAGCTATTAATTATCACTAATAATGAATTTTGCCTCTGGTTTCAAATACAAACTATGTCATATTTGAAAACACAAGAGTGTATCCACCTCACACAAAGTTTGCTGGAAGGTTGTCCATATGTACAGATGCTTTTTCATAACTAATCTGTAGAATTTGCATACAATCAGGATACTTCCAGAGAATCTGACATACTTCCAATTTTTCTGACTTTTAATTTGACAAAATGGTTATGTTTGTCCTTGATTATTTTTCTTAGTGTAGAGAACTAATGATCTACCTACCCATTTGTGAGAGAGGAAAAAATTTAGCCTTTTAAAGAGGAACCAGTGTACATTAATCAACATCAACAAATCAAATACTTCTCAACTCTCATGTTTGTAAGTCATCAGCTGTTGGTTCCCAACAAATGTACTAGATATATCCTTACCTTCAATAGGCTTATAAGTAATCCAGAAACTAAAGCATTAAGCAAACTTGATTACCCAGTTTATGAGTTATTTATATATACATTTGGTACTCAGTATCTATTAAATACTTTATTGAATGTTGTTTAGCTAAAAATGAGGTAAACAAAAAGGCTTCCTATTGCTTATGGAAATTAGGCTATGATATGTTTTGTTTCCTTTTGGTTATTTGCAAGATAAGATCTCACTATGTATCGCAGTCTTGCCTCAAACTCACAATGTTGTAGACACTGCCTCAAGAGTTCTGTGGTTACATGTGTACAGTACTATATCAAGCAGGAGACTGGCTATTAACCCAGGATTTGCATGCGACTATATAAATTACTGGGTCTCTATATCAAGAACATTAGAAATGGAGTGAAAGTTTCCAAACAAGGTTTTGGCATGATCAGTCATAAAATTTAAAGGTGATACTAGATGCTAAGAATATAATAATGCAGTGTGTGTGTGTGTGTGTGTGTGAGAGAGAGAGAGAGAGAGAGAGAGAGAGAGAGAGAGAGAGAGAGAGAAAGAGTGCCACAGTCACTGCAGTGCAAAAGCTTAATAGTTTTAGGAGGGTTTTGTCTGCCAGCAAGGAACTGAAAATCCAGTGTATTATTTTATTTTTACTAGTTTTACTAGTATTTTGCCTGAATGTTTGTGTATCACATGGATGAGTGCCTGAGGAGGTAAGATGATGCATCAAAAATGCCCTGGAATTGGAGTTACAGATAGTTCTTAGGCACCATATGGGTGCTAGAAATTAAACCTGGATCCTGTGGGAAAGCAACTAGTGGGCTTAACCTGTGAACCATCTCTCTAGCCCCAACCCCACTGGTATTTCAAACCAGTGGCATTTAAAATTTAGTAGAATTGACTCTGCTGCTCATCCATAGGTGGCCATATTTTTGCTTCTGTGAAGTTTCATTGATTTTTTTTTATTATTATTATGGAAACAAGACAGCTACCTACCTTGAAGCTTTGTGGACCTATTCTAACAAATGGATACAAGTGAAAAGCATCAAGAGCCATTTTACTAATAAATAAATCAAAGTTATGGTAACATTTTTATTCAGTATATTTTTGCATTTCTTATGGTCTAAGACAAGTTCACTTGATCCTATTATTTCTGTTTGTGAGACACAGGAAAGAAGAAGGTAGATGGGTGGTGGTGGAGCCTTTTTCATGAGCTATGCTCATACAAGGTCTCCTGTGCTCACTGTTTAGTGTGTGCCTGTCCCTGTGCTCATGATCTTATATTTACTTCTACTTTTTACTTCCTTTCCCCCTTCATAAAAACAATTGCATTGTTAATTATCAATTTTAAAAGTGTTTTATTCTCCTTTTATATTAACTCTTATCATTGTCGACTTAACTCACTCATAAAAGAATTTTGATTTTCCTGAGTAGGAAAGCATACATTACCAGGCATACAAACTAGGAAGGATACATGGACTTTTATCCATGTGTATGCCTAATTATCTTCAAAGCATTGCCCATGTGAAAGAAAGCTGCAAAATTATCAGGTGATTCCAAGGCAATGTAGTAAAAATATCCCACCTTTTTTGTTTTATAAGATGCTATATATTTAGCCTGGCGTGGTGGCACATACCTTTAATCCCCAGCACTTGGGAGGCAGAAGCAGGTGGATTTCTGAGTTCAAGGCCAGCCTGGTCTACAGAGTGAGTTCCAGGACAGCCAGGATACTATAGACTTTTGTGTAAAGATGTATTTCCAAGGGACCTTGACATAGAAATTCAGTATGAATTCAGCACCTGCATATCAAAAATAAAATTAGTAATTGTCCCACTTAATTCAATGTTTGAAAAAATAGTCAGTTAGCACAATAGGAACTCTTTCTGCTGCTTCTGCCTTCAGAGTAATCCTGTGATGCTGACTTCACAGCCTCGTGAAATTTTAAATGACAACTGTGCTAAATTGAGGAGCAGTAAGCCTCAGCCAAGTTTAAATTTAGTAGCACTGTTAGTTTACTGAGATAACCTTGTCCCCAGCCAATCCTGGCGATTGTAGATTACAGGTGACCAACTGTCCATCTCTCTGCTCTGTTTAGAGATAACCAGGCCCCACTGGCTTTAGACTGGTGCTTTCTGCTGCCCACCTCAGGATCTTCAACAGCCAGCTGACACTCTCAGAAACTAGACAAGCAACTTGTCATATTCTTGGAAGTCTCTCCTCCATACATACAGAACTTCCTGGATGAGCATAAAGATGTGAAGGTAAGTGAAATTTGAGTTACTGAAAAGTACACAAATTAAAAACAGTTAAATATGAGAAAAATAAGCACTATGGGACATCCCACAGCAACACTAGGAAGTAAGCAGAACAGGACTTATAATCGCTGTAAGCACCCCAGGACAAAGAAGTAAGGGTGCATAGGAGGCCGGGATCATATGACCATCCATCTCTCCTCAGGAAACTCTTAACACAGACATCCTAAAACCTGACTGTGTACAAGAGTCACAGAGAATGAGAGAAAAGGTCTTTAAAGAACTGGCCTCCACGCATATTCCAGAGTCTTAGATTCACAGACATTGGACTGTACTTTACCCTTGGTGATGATCCTGATCCTGTGGAGCCTTTAAGAAACTATAAAAGTGGAATTCAAAGACATTTATGTTTCATTTATAATTTTAATGTTATTATTGGTATTTTATGTAGTTTCCTTTACTCAGAGAATGAGTAGAGAAACGTTTAGCACAGAAGTGATAAATTGGCACTGCCTTTTTATTGCAGCCTTCTCTCTCTCTCTCTCTCTCTCTCTCTCTCTCTCTCTCTCTCTCTCTCTCTCTCTCTCTCTCTCTCTCTCTCTGTCTCTCTCTCTCTCTCCCTCCCTCTTCCGAGACAGGGTTTCTCAGTGTAGCCCTGACTGTCCTGGAACTCACTCTGTAGACCAGGCTGGCCTCGAACTCAAATCCATCTGCCTCTGCCTCCCAAGTGCTGGGATTAAAGGCTTGCACCACCACTGCCTGGCTACACGTGGACTTTTTTAACATTATGATGAGTCCCTGACGGCTTATCATGGTGTTGTATTCACAGTAAGGAGTGAAATTTGTAATCAAGATACTTGGACTGCATCTCAGTATGATTGACATTTTCCCCTCTCTATCACTCTCTATGTTCATTCACACTTAGTGGATTTCTTGTTCATAAAATTGGAAAAGAAAAAAAATGCATAAAGAAGTACATTCCTCTGGTATCCTTTGCTTATATACATTAGTCATTCACATTGCACATAGAAAATGAATCACATTTATATGCAGAAGGTGAGGCAATGATTTGTAAGTGATAAGATTAATTATTTACAGATCTGTATTAGCTAAAATAATAATTTTACATGTATTGGTAATTGGAATTGTTTACAAGATGATCACATCTGAATATAAAGTCTGTACTACACATCATGAGAATCCTAAAATTTATGAAATATAAATTTAGAGTTTAAAAAGTTCTGAAAATATTGCATAACAGTCTTTTAGTATTTTCTGTCATATTTCATTTTCAAAAGGACCACACCTACATTCTCCTTCCTTTTTCCTTACTTCTCCCTCTTCATCCCCCTCCCCCCCCCCCAGTTTTGCTAGCATTGCAGCAGGTGAGGGCAAGTAGAGTCTTGTCCTCAGTTACTATTTATCATAAGCATATTTATCAGATCGTGTTCTTAAATTACAATCCCCACACAATCTCAGGGCACTATATGAGGCAGGTCCAGTGTTTGGAAAAATATGAAGTGAAATTAAATGACAGAAATGTTATGGAATCACAGCAGCATAAACTCTGTGAGGAGGAAGGCACAGCTGAGCTCCTACATTCTGATCCCCTCAGGAATCCTTTTCCTCTTCTTAGCCTAGGGAATAAAAGTATAACAGGAAGAACAGTAAACAACCATTTGGCCCGATGTGACTGAATGAGGAGAAATTCATCACCTATTTTGCAATGATGATGTTTCAGTAAGGATAGAAGCAGAAAAATCCCTTCTTGATGAAGGTTGAGAAGGGAAAAAAAGTATATTACCAATGTGGTTGGATCTAAAATAAGCAATAATTTCTCTTGTATGGGATACATCTTCACAGTTCATAAGGGAAAACAGCAAGATTAGCCTCCCTCAGGCTTGATCTGCTTGTAACTACGAGGGTTAGAGAAGAGATGGATGTTACTCTTATTATGATCATGTGTAATAAAGAAACTTGTAAGACGTATAAAGATATTTAGATGGCATTATTGACCTCAACACGTTGAGAAGTCAATGTATATAGAAAAATTACCAGTATAGAAAATAATAATTTATGTAAGTAAATACAGGAAGTTATTAAACCATATTTTGACATGGTCCTATTGTCTTTTTTTTAAGCTGGAAATGTGTCAGGAGATAGTCAAAAGGAATAAGAATATTACTTAATCAAAATAATTCTGATAGTTATCCTCAACTGACAGAATTGAGTTTGATCTTTTATTACTTCTCTGGGCTTAAAACCCTTTGTCTAACTGAGGTGTTATTACTAGCATATATTATTTGTTCAGAATAACTGGTGACATTTTATACATACATGGAGCACAATTTGATCCTATTCATCTCTGATGTGTTTCACCTTAACTTGACTCACCTCATTATGGTCCCTTCCTATTCCTATAAGGTCCCCTGTGGGGCATTGGGCTATGTACAGAAAGTCTGGTTTCCAGGCAAGACTAGATCTGGATCCATGGGAGAACCTGATGGGTAGTAATTCCCACCTACATGGGATGGCAGGTGTTTGACCACGTCTCCTGGAATCCTGGCTCCTGTCGAAATTACTACCCCCACAGCCCCCAAAGGAGAAGCGTGGCTAGTAGTCACCTAGACAATGTCCCAAGCTTCTGACCTTCAGGCTAGACTACTCCCAGTTACCTAGCAACAGTAAGATAACAGCCCACCATTAGAGGGGCTCCTTGGACCCACCTCACTCTCTCCTCACTCTCTCCTTGTTCTCTTCTCTTCTCTTCTCCTCTCCTCTCCTCTCCTCTCCTCTCCTCTCCTCTCCTCTCCTCTCCTCTCCCTCTCTCCTCTTACTCTCTTACTCTCTCTTTCTTACTCTCTAGCCTTTCTTCTCTCTCATCCTTTCCCCTTTCTCTCCTCTTGGCCATGGCCAGTCTCTCTCTCTTTTACCTTCTCTCTTTCCCCCTGCCTTTCTGCAATAAAGCTCTAAAACCATAGACTGTCTCTGTTCATCAAGGCCCACTGTGCTTGGACAATGGGATAAGCTTTCTCCTAAGGAACTGTTTTTAATCTGATGGAAGGCCTTCCTGTGCTCCAGTCAAGGCCTGGACTAAGGACTCTAGCCTGCGTGGGAACCTCTCTCCCTGTGCCCTCTCTCCCATAACTCTGGAGCCAAGGGTGTTGCCCCGGGGTCCCTGGTATCGAGGTGGCTGCCCCTTGTCCACCCTCCCCCAGTCGAGTGGGGTCAGTGGCTTAGATGCCCACCCAGGCCGAGTGGAAAGCATCTGGCAGCCATCCCGCATCCACCTGCCCAGAGCATAGGAGGAACTCTGGCTGGACGTGGGATCTTTCCCTCCCCCCCTCTTCCCCCACACTCCCCATTAGTTTCCCAACAGTCCCCCTTCTATGTGCCTGCCTTAAAATGTGCTACATAAATATATGGGAGAACACATGTAATATTTATCCTTCAGAATCTCTTTATTTTGCTTAGCATAATGATCTCCAGGTCTACTGAAAGTTATATCCTTAATGTAAGGTGAAAATATTTTAAAAGGCTAAAAAAATGTACTTAGTTATCTGAAAAAAAAATTGACAGTTTAGAAATGTGTAGGAGGAGCTGTGGAGATTGCTCAGTGGTTAGGAGAATTGGCTGCTCTTCTTAAGGATGTGGGCTTGCTTCTTAGCATACTTGGCAGCTCACAACAGTCTCAAACTCTAGTTCCAGAAGAATTGATGCCTCTCTTGAGCTTCCATGTGCACTGCACTCATATGGTACACACAGGCAAGCTACCTATACAGATAAAAAATTAAATTGAAAAACAATATTATGATAGATCTATGATTGTTCTCTAAAGTAGTCTCAAGCAAAGTCTTATATCTTAAACTATATTTTATTGAGTTCGGGGAATAAAACTTGAGTAAATTTTTAGATCCAACACGTTATCTGTGGTATGATGCAGGAGAACAAAATTCTGCATGTTTTTCTTTTTATTAAACATTGCTATTTTCAAATTATAGCAACCAATGGAAATATTCCTCATTACCTGTATTGGATAACTTCCACATGCTTTGGGGAATTTGCTAACTGTATTGATTATTCTATTTGGAGGATAATTGTGTGTGTCTGTTGCACTGGTGTTGATGTCTTCGTTCTTAAGTCTCCTGTGTAACACATGGCTAGTTTCACCATTATTACAACCAGCTGCAGTTGGCCTAGGATTTTGTACATTCCATATGTATCCAAAGTAATTATCTCCTTAGTTTAATTACAATATTTGTTAATGGACTTTTGAGGCCAAATGTTTGTACTGAACAGAGAATCTGGCCTATATCTTCAGCATAAGCTAGTGACATTTCGAAATGATAAGAGTTTGATTCCTAAAACCCTCATCAGGTGGCTCACAACCACCTGTAACCCCAGTTGTAAGTGATCTACACCTCTGGCCTCCCCGAGCACCCATACCCATGTACACAGATGAATAATTAAAAGCAAAAAGTAAGCCTAGTTCTTAAGAAAAGCAGAAAATAAAAATAAATGGAAGTGTATGTGTTTAACAAAACTCCACTGAAAACCATAATCCAGTTACCTTGTGTGTCATTCCATAGGTAGAATGCACAAAATAAAAATAGCTGTCGGACTAGGTGAACTCTCCCATGTGTCAGGCACCTACTAAGCTCATTTACTTGCAGCAAAACACTTCTGATCATGGAATTTCTAGAGAACAGAGGAAGTAAAAGGATCCTTTCATGGAAGCTTGCTAGTAGTGGCTTAACCATAAAACATAAAACCAGAACCAACCAAAGGAAAAACATCTTTATTGCTTCCAGGTTCTTCCCATTCCATTTCTTCAGCCTAAAATTATACCTTTGCATTATATATCTCAGCAGCCCCTTCCATCCTTAATCATCCCTAAATGATGACTCTACATGCTGTGGGAAGAGCACAGGGATAGCTCAGACCATGTGTGGTCTGTACTAACTGGACAGAATGTTAAGCCCATGAGGCTGGAGTTATACTGCTGTTTAGAAGTTTTCTTCAGTGGCTCAATGCTTTAGCCTTGGAGAAGGGAAATATTTGAGAGGCTTTATCTGAAGCGGCTGTTAGAAGTTTGCACAGGTTGAATTTTGTCAAAAATAAAACAATAACAAAAGCAACAAGAACAAATATAGCAGCTGAGTTATCTAACAATGTAGAGGGTGTCCTGTGAATAATCCACACCCCAGCTTTTTGAGAATAATAGGGTTGATGATCAGTTAGTCAAGTCGGCTCCTAACATATAAAAGCTGGAAGCAAATATCCTGCTGGTGCAGGCTCTCTAGCAACAATATCATCATAAGCCCCTTCTGAAAGAACTACTAAGGGTCGGGGGATGGTATCCTGACTGTAGATAAAAAGCAAAAAAGGGTTGATTGTGAGCACTGGATATATTCAACTAGAGAGATAAATACAAAATACAAAGTTTGGAATGACATACTCAAACATGAAGTATGATGTTATTAAGGTACAGAATTAAAATGACTAACAAAAACACAGGATGCAATATGAAGTATTGAGTTTTGAGTATATAGCCCTATACATCTGGTGACTTTCTTCTCAATGCCTGGGAATCAGTAGATGCCATTTAAATGTAACAAATATATGTTTCAGTGTCTCTGGCAAGCAATACAGGGATGTTAAAGAATATAAGAACATCGTAAATACTGTTGAAGCCTAAAGTAGTGGTTCATGCCCCTAATACCAGCACATAAGAGGTGGAGATAGGAGAAGCTATCAGTAAGAATTCATGGCCATTCTACCCTTCATGACATTGTGTTTCCAAAGAAATAAAGTAAAGATAGAAATAAAACAAGGAGAATGGAATTGGTATTATTGAATATTATCTGGGAAAAATGGGAGAAAGAGAAAAATACATGCCACTTTCCCCATCCATTCTTGTACTCATAGGGGCCTAACAAGCATTCTCATGTCCGATGAGGTCAGACTAACAGAGGAAACTAAGAAAAGCATCACTCACTGCTCAATTATTTTCCTTCTTTCTCTCTCTCTCTCTCTTTTTCCTTTGATTTGGTTTTTGAGACAGGGTTTCTCTATGTAGCCCTGGCCACAGGATCTGTAGACCCTAGAACTTGGTCTGTAGACCAGGCTAGCCTCGAACTCATGGATTCATCTGCCTCTGCCTTCTGAGTACTAGAGTGACACATAATTTTCAAAGCTGCATATATCTTGCTCAAGAAAAACAAACTTTTCAAACTTAAAAAGAAAATACATCTATCTTCAATATCAGTAAATAAAAAAAAATGCTTATTCTTTATTTTTAAAAAAAGGAGTGTTTTTCACATTAGGCCACAGGGCAAAATACGGTGGCGCAATGCACAGCAAGTTAGTTTTAGAAGACAAAAGTGGAAAAATAGACAAAGATACTGAAACATAAACAATTCTGAGTTTTAAAATCCTAGATTTAGAAAAAAACTGAAATGCAGGCCCAAGTATTAACCAAAACAAGCAGAGACCAAGGGAGGCTGAAGGGCATGGTCCAGAGCAGAAGCATATAATCATGAATAAACTGAGTTTTATGAATGATCAAAAGCATTTGTCCAGAAAATAAGTTTAACTTAAGAAGTTCCCAATAAGCAGACAGTCCAGCTAGTGAATTAAGTCAAGAAAGTCATCTTCTGTGTTAAAACAAAACACTTGAATTCAAGTCTAAGACAAAGATTTCTTCCTTTAAAAGAATAACTATTAAAATTACGTATTAAGCAAAAAGAGAGTACTTTCCAAATTAGAATTTATTCTTCAGTGTTGGTATAGGGGTCACAAGGTCACTTCTCTTTTGCAAAGAAGAGATAGCATGCTTCCATTGCAAACTCATAACATTTACTTGATTTGAAGCAAAGTGGAATGTTTAAATTCCCACCACCCCAAACAGGCATTCTTACCAGTAGGGTACAATTTTAGACTTTTGCAGTTCAAGAGGTTTCTGCTGAGCAAAAATTCTCCTTCAATTTCAGAGAGCAGATGATAATAATTTTCCTATCCTCTGCACAGCAGGATTCTTCCCTTCCTTTTCAGACCCCTTAAAGAAACACCTGGGCAACTGCAGGCCCAGGTAACATATCGTTCACACATTAACTCAACTTACTTATAATGCAGAGCCGTTCACCCAGTTCAATTTCTGCTCTGATGTAATTCCAGTGTAAAATATATGCAGTGTGGTTATGATCAAAACCTTAACAAAGCATAGGAAATTACAAAGAATCTGTCTGAAGGCAGTGAAAAAACATGTGTATTGGTGTGTAATATTCCTGAGAGAATGAAAAGATAATGCTCAAAACTGAAAACTTAACACATTGCTCTTGATGGTATATGACTTCAGAAGAAAAAAAAGAAAACATGTAATGAAGCTATTCTGTGTATTGCAGTGATAGTCTTCCTAGATTGCCCAGTCTTTCTAAATGAGATAACTTTTCATGAGTTTAAATATTTTCAAATTCTTAATTATATATGTGTGCATGATATATGTGGTCATGTGTGTGCAGGTCTGCATACATATGTGTACTTGTGAATGTGAAAGTCTGAAGACAGCCTCGGGCATCATCCTCAGAAATGTTACCTATCTGCTTTGAAATCACATGCTCATTGGCCTAGAGGTCATTGGTTCTTAGGTTGGCTGACCAATGAGTCCCAGAGAGCCACCTGTCTCTATTGCCTGAGTTGCGATGACAGACATGCTGTAATCATGGCAGGAGATTGAACTCTTTACCCAAGGCTTACATGGCAAACACTTTATCATTTGGATCCTCTCACCTTTCTAAATACTAGATCTGATCTATATGAACAAAATTCTCTTACATTGTTCAAGAAAGATTGCTCAAATAACACATGTTGTCTAGCCCTGTAGTAGTAAATATATCTCAATGTTACCCAAGCCATAGAGACACATATAGAGATTTTTTTTCTTACACGTAGGTAAATACTTGCTTTTCAGTCCTGGGAGTCAAACCCAGGATGTGTACACACCAGGCAAGCATTTGGGTACCCAGTCACATCCTTTTCCAAAATACGCAGATTCTCAGCAGAGGTATGACACTGGCTAAAAGCAAATGATAAGATCATCTCCGGGACAACATTGTATAGCCACAGGCTACTCCAGCACCCTGATCTTGAAGGAACTCAACTGACTCTTCCCTTACTGTTTTTCTCTTTTTAATACACAAAACACATCAGCACTGGCATTGTGACATCACAACCACAAGTTCACTGTGTCTGTCAAACATGGCAATGTTTATTTTTTTTACTTTTTATTATTTTCTATTAATTTTGTACTCATTTATATCCACTCCCCCCACCTGTGTATGTGTGTGTGTGTGTGTGTGTGTGTGTGTGTGTTTGAGAGAGAGAGAGAGAGAGAGAGAGAGAGAGAGAGAGAGAGAACAGAACAGAACATGTGGAGGGGTGTTTGTGTCACAGAGCATATGTGAAGGTCAGAAAGCAACTTTGGGGAGTCAATTATCTCATATGTGTGGGACCTTGTGATCAAACTCTAGTTACCAGTGGTGGCAAGTACCTTTACCCATTAAATCAACTCACCAGCAGCCTCATAATGATAGATTTGAAAGACAAAATATTCACTTGTCCAGCTAAGCTCATTTTTTTCTGTTTGTTTCAAGTCAATGTCTTTGGAAACCTTATTCAAATATCTCTGCCACTCCCTCCTCAGTGTCAGAATTGCAGGGTATAATAATATACCCAACAATCCTCATGAGTGCTATAAATTACATTGGCTTGGTATGCCTGTCTGTCCTTGTATATAAGTATAAAATGATAATTGTTTTTTGGTTTGGTGATTTTTTGCTGAGAATCCAGATGCATACCTGGATGAACACACACCAATTAAACGAACATTTTATTTTTTTCAGCAGATAAAGTAATAATACTGAATAATTTCTTACCTCTAATCTATTCTAAGACCCAAGAAGCATAATTGAGGAAAACTGACAGAGAATATCTCTGTTCTCAGGACACTCTGTTTGGGAATGGCAGACAATAAAAAGCAACCACAAGAAAATAAATTCTGTTGTATAGAGAGAAGTATAAGAGAAAGGAAAAGACTAAGGTTTCAGAAACTGGAGAGGGTGTTTGAGGACCAAGATGACGTGGTAGACTTAGTCTTGGTAGACTGGCTGATGGTTTTCTATTTCACTCTGATTGTCCTGAAGTCAAAATGGATTCGATTCAGAGATCAGAGTCTCTTATTAACAACACTTTGCTGAGTGATGATACTTTATACATTAATATTTATACTTGAGATTCTTACTTCATAGTTCTCCTATATTAGAGCAAGCACCTGCATACATTAATAAGCTGTAAGCTCAGTTTCCTTTACTAAGATTTATTACAATTCATCAATGAGCCAGTGATCTCTAAGTGATGCTATGGTTCTAGATGCTATTTGTTCTCCTTTATACTTTATACTCATATATTAATTTTAAATGTTCAGAGCATTGATACAACTATAATCCTTGTCAGTGATGTTAAGCAAATTCCAATGGAAAATATCTCAAGGAGAAATTAAAAATATCTTAAGGATATCTCAATTGGTAGAGTAAAAGTGGTTGTTGAAAGTTCCTATTCAGGAAACTAATGGATAAATTTCTTACTCTCACTCATTCTCACTCAGAAGAATGGCGGCCAAGCCTATATTTCAATACATAATAAAACCTAGCCAATCCTGATTTAGTTCATTTTGTGATGCTACTTTAAGGTTTGCTTTTGTTTTGATTTGCATTTCCCTGATGATTAAGGATGTTGAGTATTTTTTCAGGTGCTTCTCAGCCATTCAGTATTCCTCAGTTGAGAATTCTTTGTTTAGCTCTGTTCCTAATTTCTAATAGATTTATTTGATTTTCTGGAGTCCATCTTCTTGAGTTCTTTATATATATTGGGTATTAGTCCCCTATCAAATTTAGGATTGGTAAAGATCCTTTCCCAATATGTTGGTGGCCTTTTTGTCTTATTGACAGTGTCTTTTGGCTTACAGAAGCTTTGCAGTTTTATGAGGTCCCATTTGTCAATTCTCGATCTTACAGCACCAGCTATTGCTGTTCTGTTCAGGAATTTTTCCCCTGTGCCCATATCTTCGATGCTTTCCCCCACTTTCTCCTCTATAAGTTTCAGTGTCTCTGGTTTTATGTGGAGTTCCTTGATCCACTTAGACTTGAGCTTTGTACAAGGAGATAAGAATGGATCAATTCTCATTCTTCTACAACCACCAGCTGTTCCAACACCATTTGTTGAAAATGCTGTCTTTTTTCCACTGGATGATTTTAGCTCCCTTGTCAAAGATCAAGTGACAATAGGTGTGTGGGTTCATTTCTGGATCTTCAATTTTATTCCATTGGTCTACTTGTTTCTTGCTGTATCAGTTCCATGCAGTTTTTATCACAACCCTGAGATTCCACCTCATACCAATCACAATGGCTAAGATAAAAAATTCAGGTGACAGCAGATGCTGACGAGGATGTGGAGAAAGAGAAACAGTCCTCCATTGTTGGTGGGGTTGCAAGCTGGTACAATCACTCTTGAAATCAGTCTGACAGTTCTTCAGAAAATTGGACATAGTACTACTGGAAGACCCAGCAATTCCTCTTCTGGGCATATACTCAGAAGATGTTCCAACTGGTAATAAGGACACATGTTCCACTATGTTCATAGCAGCCTTATTTATAATAGCCAGAAGCTGGAAATAACCCAGATGTCCCTCAACAGAGGAATGGATACAGAAAATGTGGTACATTTATACAATGGTGTACTACTCAGCTATTAAAAATAATGAATTCATGAAATTCTTAGGCAAATGGATGGATCTGGAGGATATCATCCTGAGTGAGGTAACCCAATCACAAAAGAACACACATGATATGCACTTACTGATAAGTGGATAAGCCCAGAAACTTAGAATATCTAAGATACAATTTGCAAAACACATGAAACTCAAGAAGAAGGAAGACCAAAGTGTGGATACTTCACTCCTTCTTAGAATGGGGAACAAAATATCCATGGAAGGAGTTACAGAAACAAAGTTCAGAGCTGGGACAAAAGGAAGGACCATCCAGAGACTGTTCCACCCGGGGATCCATCCCATATACAACCACCAAACCCAGACACTATTGCATATGCCAGAAAGATTTTGTTGACAGAACCATGATATAGCTCTCTCTTGTGAGGCTATGCCAGTGCCTTGCAAATACAGAAGTGGATGCTCACAGTCATTTATTGGATGGAACACATGGCCCCTAATGAAGGAGCTAGAGAAAGTACCCAAGGAGTCTGCAACCCTATAGGAGGAACAACAATATGAAGTAAACAGTACCCCCTGAACTACCGGAGCTGTGTCTCTAGTTGCATATGTCTGCCTAGTCTGCCATCAATGGAAGGAGAGGCCCTTGGTCTTGCGAAGATCATATGCCCCAGTACAGGGGAATGCCAGGGCCAGGAAGCAGGAGTGGGTGGGTTGGGGAGCAGGGTTGGCGGAGGTTATAAGAGATTTGGGTATAGCATTTAAAATGTAATGAAGAAAATATATAATAAAAATATTAAAAAATAAAAGAAAAAAAAAAAGAATTGCTTTCATGTAAATTATCCTGTCAAAGCTGTGTCGTCAGCATCTGTTTGAACTGAAAATGCGACCAGAAATTCAAGTTTAATCACCTTTAGTTTACAGGTGGGAGAAACAAGTCCCAGGGAAAGTTTTCTTCTTCTTTCTTTCTCTCTTTCTCTCTCTCTTTTTCTTTCTTTCTTTCTTTCTTTCTTTCTTTCTTTCTTTCTTTCTTTCTTTCTTTCTTTCTTTCCTCCCTCCCTCCCTCCCTCCTTCCCTCCCTCCCTCCCTCCCTCCTTCTCCCCCTCTCTCTTTCTCTCTTCCTTCCTTTCTCTCTCTCTCCCTCTCCCTTTCTTTCTCTTTCTTTCTTCCTTTCTCTCTCTCTCCCTTTCTTTCTCTTTCTATCTTTCTTCCTATCTTTTTTCCCTTTCTTTTCTTTTGCTGCATGTTTAATTGTTCACACAGGTCCAGGATACCAGTTCCTAGGAGAGCGGATACAAAACAAACTCTTGTAAATCCCAGCCCCATCTGCATCTCAGTACAGTGCTCTAGCTTGGATTTCCACTGGTTTTCACCAGAATGATGTTTCTCATATAAATAAAGAGCATTAACCATCTCTCCAAATTTCAGAGTGACCTGGTGGGTGCATGTTTCTAAGCCCCAGAATGTTCCCCTTCTATTAATAACTGCTTCTACAGGGCTTGCTAACCGGTTGTTTCTTTTTCACGAGGTGACCATTGGAGATTTTGTTCTTGGAAAAATAAATAGAATTTTTAGAAAGCCATGAGAGGACTTACATTTTAATAAATGTATCTGGTACAAATTGAATACAACTGTATTGTTTTTCAATGAATTATGGAAGGAAAAACTTGTTAGGAAAATGCTGAGTATAGAGAACAACTTGAGTGACATCTGTGATGGGAAGCCCTTGGAGTTCTCAGGAGCTGATGTAGGCTCACATGACAATTCTGAGCCCAGGAGACAATTACAGAACTCACTGGAAAAATAATTTCAGTACATTTAATAGATTTACTAGGAGCAATATTTTCAAAATACAAAGGCTATTATAAAGAGACTGCTGGCTGAACCTAGACAGTTTCATTGCAAAAAAAATTAAACAATTAAATAAATGTATTTAAAAGACAGTTTTTAGTTTAAGCATTATATTGTATCTTGCTTGTGGTAAGTAGTTTCTAAGTCCCTGTGACATGAAGGGTATAACCCTGGCTCATCTAATGGGGAAAAATTAAGGTTTCTGATTGTACAGAACAACAGTTTCACACATATGTCTAGACAATCCTTTATTAATGTAATAATTCTAATTTTAAGAGAAGGAAGAAGTATGTGGGGTCTAAATGATTGATGACTATGGTTCTAGAAAGAAGCTGTAGACAATCTGGAACCAATGGAATTGTGAGTACTCTGTAAACTGTTTAAGGTTTTATCTGACAGGGAAAGCACATACAGCTTAAGTTGTGCACCGACTTCTTACTAAACCATGAGACTAAGACAATGAAGGCCTAAGCTTCTATCTGTACATGTATACATGATGGTATTCAACTAAAGTCTTCTGTTAACAAGGTTACAGACAATCATCATCTAACCTACACTCACTTTAAAAAATATATATCTGTAAAATACACACGTTTACTCATGAGGTGGCTATTAGCATGCTAGGGGTGGGTATTTAGACTAATTATGATTTTCAATGATAACTAAAATTAATTTAAGGACAAAGTTAATGTAGTTCTAATTACCAGTGAAACAAATCTGTAAAGATAATTAATTTTTGCTTACATTTGATTGGTGGGAGTCATGTTTTTTGAAGTCCTTGTAATGTTCTCTGGCATCTTCCTCCACCCTTCCCTCTCCCTCTTCCCCTATGGAGGTTAGTATGATTTACAAGGGTTGGTTTTTATTGTTGTTGTTTCTGTTTTTTGCATATTCTTTTTGTAATTTTTTTCCATTTTTAAACACTTCATAGATGACTTGTCCTCTGAGCAACAAGGGGATTTGTGGGCCACATATCCCTTCTCTCTAAAGCTGTGTACCAGTAGTCATAGCTTGCCTCTTGGCCTAAGTAAAACCTAATATACCTTTCCCTCTCGTTATCGTTTCACACATTATGTAAATAGGAAGAAATAAAAATAATGCTATGGGAAGTACAGCCTGACAGACAATATAATGTAATGTGATATCCAAATACTTCTAAGGTAGAAAGAGTGCCTTGAGGCACCACATTCATTCTGAATAAGTATTTGCATTTATAGCTCAGACTTGAATAATAAATCATTCACTGTGGAAAGTAGAAAATATTTTTTAAACAATTTCCTTTCTGCTCTAAGGATAACAAAGAACCAAACGTAATTTAAGTTTTTTGTAGGAAATACAGCATAGATGCATAAAATGTCAGACTATACAAGAGCTCATAATAAATAGGCATTTCTATATGGATTAACATAGACATTATACAATCTGTATTTTCCATATAAATATGTTCATGTAAGCAGAAGCTTTGAATAAAGAAATATAGATGTAAACTTATACACACTATTTAAATCTTATTTTTGATAGAAAGAATATATTATTGAGACTTTAGACAAAAGATTACAAGTCATTTGATCTTTGACAAACATGAAATAGTCTCTCTGGTGGGCCTCAAAAGAATGTTGCATCTCCACTTCTGGCTGTCTGACAACCAGCTCATTAGGAAGCAGGTCTTCCCTTCAGAAGTGCGAGCCTACTGCTAGACCAAGTTCAGAACAACCGTGTTTTTCTCTTTTCTGACACAAGTACCAATTTTAACATTGAAGTTTTGAGCACTCGGCTCAGAAGAAAATCGTTCATACCAGTCTGTGTTTTGTGTAAATATCAAATGCAATTGTTAAGAAAACAGGAATTCCATCATTGTTCAGAGAATGAAAAGAAAATAATGGTTATTTTTTTATATGGTTTGGACTTTGTCATAAAAATCTGGCTTGTAGGAATCAAAATGTTGATTGTATTTAGCTCAATTTTTAATATTATTTCCTTACTTTTATTTCATATGTATTATTGTTTTGTCTGCACTTGTAAACTGCCATGGGGGTGTTGGCAAATAAACCCAGGTTCTCTGAAAAAGCATCTTGTTCTTGAACCACTGAACCATTTCTCTAACCCCATAGATTAACCTGTTTGTTTTTTAAAAATATACAGACGGTAACATATAATTAGACAAACTATAAACTTATTCCAGTGTAGGGTGAGTAGAGGGAGGAAGCCCTGCTTGTTTCCAAGAAATAGTTTTCCTGATAATATGCAAGATTGTATGGAATCCCAACTGAGAATGTACACTTTGGGATAAGAATGGTTAATCTCACATACCTACTTCCTCTTATGAGCTTTGCAATATTGCTAAGTCAATTTCCACCTCTATAAATGCAGAAACTACTGCCAACCTAATGAATCACTGGACTTCAAGGGCATGACTTGGGTAAAGAAGCATTGCAAGGCTCAACAGTAAAGACCACCTGCATTTTCATGCAGGAGCCATGTGACACTAAATGCTAATTGGTCCTTAATTTTCAGTTTTAATTAACTTGAAGAAAAAGTTATAAATAATGAAACCACATACAAATGGCATATACAGATGTATGGTGACATTTTATAAATGGTATTATTTAATAAAGAATTCTTTGAGTCTCAGGTAAATGGTGTTTCAGAAAGGGATTGGAATGGCAGCTTAATGTTTTTTGCATCATAACCACTGAACAGGTTTGGCATGATGTGTAACTTTGTGCATATGGGCACGGTTAGCAAAGTCGTTGAGTTGAAACTGACTAAACCCACTCAACAAGTTGTTTCATCAAGAAAAAAAAAATTGCCTAGAAATAGTTGCTTCTTACCACAGAGTTGTTGGCTTTCCAGCTAAAGCTTTCATGAGTAGAGAGTGTGGCCAGCCAGAAGAGAGGGCAGCAAGAGATTCTGCCTCTCCAGACTGTGGAGCAGCTGGAGTCAATGAGTTATGCTGGACAGACACAGGTCAGCTGTCCATCAGTTTATAATCATGAGATGAGCCCTGTGGACCAGAAGCTGCCATGCACAGCATCAGTGCAAGTGGCCTACAGACCCAAGCTTACCTCCACCTGCCACCACCCTCATCACTGATGAGGTAGCCATGAATCTCTGTCTAAAGCCTTGCCAGTGCTCCATGCCTAAAATGCATGTTTTAGAAGCACCACACCTCACTTTTGTTTTTAAAAGGAACAATTATTCTTTCTTTCTTTTTGTCTTTTCTTCCTTACTTTTTTCTTTCTTTCTTTCTTTCTTTCTTTCTTTCTTTCTTTCTTTCTTTCTTTCTTTCTTTCTTTCTTTCTTTCTTTCTTCCTTCCTTCCTTCCTTCCTTCCTTCCTTCCTTCCTTCCTTCCTTCCTTCCTTTCTTTCTTTTTAACTTCTAAGTACTTCTTTAAGCTTTCTGGATCATACTAAAAAGCTCCTCAGAATCCATTTTACCTGAATGAACTGGCCTGCCCACACACATGACCCCATTCCCTAGTTTCTTCTTGTCAACTACTTGTAGATTATAAGGCAAGAAACATGAGATGACAAGAAATGTGTAACTGTGTGTCTGCCACTAAGTGAACAGGTGGCTATATAAAACTGTCTTAATGAGATTAAAGCTATCATTAGAATGTCCTTAGATCAACATTAGTAAAGGTGTGTTCATTACATGAGGCCTTTAGAGTATTAACAAAATTGACATTCTGTGTCTTGACTGGAAGTGCTTGCACTGAGGATTTTCTGGTCTTATCTGTGCACTAGTGCACTGGGCTTTGCCAGATTGCTGTGAAGATGCTGCTGAAAGTCAACAACTCATACAGTTACATGTACAATTTCATTTACTTCAAGTTCTGGCCAGTGCATTCGGCTTTATATGCTAACCAAGCAGAACATTATTATTAATGAGTTCTTCATGCTTTATTAAGCCTAATGTCAAAACACCTCTGTAGGACCCTACTCTCCAGTCCTTATTTGTGTGTGTGTGTGTGTAAAGCATCCCAAAGAAAGTAAAATAATGATGTGTCCTTGCTCCAGTTAATACACGTACCAGTTCAATTGTTGTCTTTCCTATCCAAAGCACTTCATAATCTTCATGGACGATCTCTGTCTAATGATGCATGGGATTTGTATTGGAAAGCACATCCCTTTGGGTCCCTTAAAGCTAAACCAAAGCTTCTGTGGGTTTACTTAGGACAGGCCAAAAGTAGTAAATTGAAATGAGTAAAAAGGCACACACAGGCTTTAGAACAGGAGGGGAGAGAGGAGGAAGTGTAGATTTAGGGAGATAAAAGTAATCTGAAGTTTCTATCAAAGCGAACTAGGGACAACAGAGCCAGAAAGAGGATGGGCACAGCTCTGAAATATTCTGGGACTTGGCAATAGAAGGTATTGACTAAAAATGAGAGCTAGTGGATGTGATGTCACAAGCATGGATCTGTGAGCAAATGAGTCTCAAAAGTGCAATAGTACTAGACATGCATAATGACAGAACCTATTAAAACCCAAACAATAGGAACTATAGTGGGTAGGTGATCACTTGCATCATAGTTTAAAGTATAATGGAACCATTATCAGCAATCTGTATGAGGAACTTGGAATAGAACCAGGTGGACGACAGAGTACCACACAGGAAGAAGACAGTTCTCTGTTCTGACTTTTCAACATAAAGCTACAAGTTAAGGTATACAGGAAGCAGGGACTTTAGTGGTCTGTGTATGAGCCCAAAACCCAATCTTGTCATAGAATACAAAGGGTCCATAACAATGAACTCCAGCAAGTCAGGCGACATGCTTGGCCTAAAAAGGTTGCCCTTCCTATAGGCCACCATTCTCACCAGGGCTAGAAGGGTAAGCCTGTTGTAGTGTCTATGGGAAGTACACTCTCATACAACATTGGTTCAAATGCTACCTAGCATTTTGTCCTATAGCTTCTTCTCTCTAACCTTTGTAATAAATTGATGACTGCATAGTCTACACTATATTAGTCAGTATTTAATTGGGTAGCTTTTTTCCCTAGGCTTTCAAACTGTTTCCGAGTGTCTATCATGAGATTGGTACTATCTGTAATAGAAAAATCTGCAGGAGAGTGAAAAAGTAGACCTGTACAAAATAAAATGATAGACTAACATAGACTTGCTGGCTTCCTGGAAAAGAAAGGAAGTTGAAAGTGACACCATTTGGAGGAGACAAAGGAGACATGTTAGATGCATTATGGGAGCTTAAATTCGACCTCAGATCAGAAAGAGTGCATTCTGAAAAGAATGAAGAAATCCATATAAATTTCAGGGTTTTTTGTTTATTTTAAATTTTTTATTGGATTTTTTTTCTTTTACATTTTAAATGCTATCCCAAATGTCCCCTATACCCTCCCACCACTCAGTGCCCCTACCAACCCCCTACTTCTTGGCCATGGCATTCCTCTATACTGGGGCATATAAAGTTTGCAAGACCAAGGCACCTCTCTTCCCAATGATGGCCGACTAGGCCATCTTCTCTTACATATGCAACTAGAGACACAAGCTTTGGGGGTACTGGTTAGTTCATATTGTTGTTCCACCTATAGGGTGGCATACCCCTTCAACTCCTTGGGTACTTTCTCTAATTCCTTCATTGGGGGCCTTGTGTTCCATCCTATAAATGATGACTGAGAGCATCCACTTCTGTATTTGCCAGGCACCGTCATAGCCTCACAAGAGACAGCGATATTAGGGTCCTTTCAGCAAAATCTTACCGGTATATGCAATAGTGTCTGTGTTTGTTGGCTGATTATGGGATGGACCCCCAGGTGGAAAATCTCTGAATGGTTCATCCTTTCATCTTAGCTCCAAACTTTGTCTTTGTAACTCCTTCCATGGGTATTTTGTTCCCTATTCTAGGGAGGAATGAAGTATCCACATGTTGGTCTTCCTTCTTCTTGATTTTCTTGTGTTTTGCAAATTGTATTTTCTTGGGTATTCTAGGTTTCTGGGCTAATATCCACTTATCAGTGAGTGCATATCAAGGGAGATCTTTTGTGATTGTGTTACCTCACTGAGGATGGTATCCTCCAGATACACACATTTGCCTAAGAATGTGATAAATTCATTCTTTTTAATAGCTGAGTAGTACTCCTTTGTGTAAATGTACCACATTTTCTGTATCCATTCCTCTGTTGAGGGACATCTGGGTTATTTCCAGCTTCTGACTATTATAAATAAGGCTGCTATGAACATAGTGGAGCATGTGCCCTTAGTATCAGTTGGAACATCTTCTGGTTACATGCACAGGAGAGGTATTGCTGGATCTTCTGGTAGTACTCTGTCCAGTTTTCTGAGGAAGAGCCAGACTGATTTCCAGAGTGGTTGTACAAGCTTGCAATCCCAACAGCAATGGAGGAGTGTTCTTTCTCAACATCCTTGCCAGCATCTACTGTCACCTGAATTTTTGATCCTAGCCATTCTGAATGGTGTGAGGTAGAATCTCAGTGTTGTTTTGATTTGCATTTCCCTGATGATTAAGGATGTTGAACATCTTTTCAAGTGCTTCTCAGCTCTTTGGTATTCCTCAGGAGAGAATTCTTTTTTAACTCTGTACCCCATTATTTTAATGGGGTTATTTGAATTTCTGGAGTTCAACTTCTTGAGCTCTTTGAATATATTAGATACTAGTCCCCTGTCAGATTTAGGATTGGTAAAGATCCTTTCCCAATCTTTGGTTGGCCTTTTTGTCTTATGGATAGTATCTTTTGCCTTTTTTTTTTTTTGAGACAGGATTTCTCTGTATAGCCCTGGTTGTCCTAGAACACACTCTGTAGACCATGCTGGCCTCGAACTCCACCTCAGAAATCCACCTGCGTCTGCCTCCTGAGTGCTGGGATTAAAGGCGTGCGCCACCACACCCAGCAAGCTTTGCAATTTTATGTGGTCCCATTTGTTGATTCTTGATCTTATAGCACAAGCCATTGCTGTTCTGTTTAGGAATTTTTCACCTGTGCCCATATCTTGAAGGCTTTAACCCGACTTACTCCTCTATAAATTTCAGAGTCTCTGGTTTGATGTGGAGTTCCTTGATCAACTTAGACTTGAGCTTTGTACAAGGAGATAAGACTGGATCATTTTGCATTCTTCTACATAATAACTGCCAGTTGTGCCAGCACCATTTGTTTAAAATGCTTTCTTTTTTCCACAATTTTAGGGTTTTTTTTTTAAAGAATAATATGTCTTCCATCAAAATTCCAACTCAATTCTTCACTGAATTAGAAAGGGCAATTTGCAAATTCATCTCGAATAACAAAAAACCTAGGATAGCAAAAACTATTCTCAACAATAAAAGAATGTCTTGGGGAATCAAGATGCCTTAACTCAAGCTGTACTACAGAGCAATTGTGATAAAAAAATTTTATGGTACAGGTACAGTGACAAACAGGTAGATCAATGGAATAGAACTGAAGACCCAGAAATGAACCCACACACCTATCATCACTTGGTCTTAGACAAGGGAGCTAAAACCATCCAGTGGAAATAAAGTCAGCATTTTCAACAAATGGTGCTGGCACAACTGGCAGTTATCATGTAGAAGAATGTGAATTGATCCATTCTTATCTCCTTGTACAAAGCTCAAGTCTAAGTGGATCCAAGAACTCCACATAAAATCAGAGACACTGAAATTTATAGAGGAGAAAGTGGGGAAAACCCTCAAAGATATGGGCACAGGGGAAAAATTCCTAAACAGAACAGCAATGGCCTGTGCTGTAAGATCAAGAATCGAAAAATGGGACTTCATAAAATTGCAAAGCTTCTGTAGGGCAAAAGATACTGTCAATAAGACAGAAAGGCCACCAAGATATTGAGAAAGAATTTTTACCAATCCTAAATCTGATAGGGGACTAATATCTAATATATACAAAGAGCTCAAGAAGCTGAACTCCAGAAATTCAAATAACCCCATTAAAATAATGGGGTACAGAGCTAAACAAAGAATTCTCAACTGAGGAATACCAAAGAGCTGAGAAGCACTTGAAAACATGTTCAACATCCTTAATCATCAGGGAAATGCAAATCAAAACAACACTGAGATTCTACCTCACACCATTCAGAATGGCTAGGATCAAAAATTCAGGTGACAGTAGATGCTGGCAAGGATGTTGAGAAAGAACACTCCTCCATTGCTGTTGGGATTGCAAGCTTGTACAACCACTCTGGAAATCAGTCTGGCTCTTCCTCAGAAAACTGGACAGAGTACTACCAGAAGATCCAGCAATACCTCTCCTGTGCATGTAACCAGAAGATGTTCCAACTGATACTAAGGGCACATGCTCCACTATGTTCATAGCAGCCTTATTTATAATAGTCAGAAGCTGGAAATAACCCAGATGTCCCTCAACAGAGGAATGGATACAGAAAATGTGATACATTTACACAATGGAGTAATACTCAGGTATTAAAACCAATGAATTTATGAAATTCTTGGACAAATGGATATATCTGAAGGATATCATCAGGAGTCAGGTAATCCAATCACAAAAGAAGTCACTTGATATGCATTCACTGATAAGTGGATATTAGCCCAGAAACCTAGAATACCCAAGATATAACTTCCATATCACAAGAAAAATCAAGAAGGAAGACCAATGCTTGGATTCTTCATTCCTCCCTAGAATATGGAATAAAATATCCATGGAAGAAGTTGCAGAGACAAAGTTTGGAGCTAAGATGAAAGGATGGACCATCCAGAGACTGCCCTACCTAAGGGTCCATCCCATAATCAGCCACCAAACACAGACACTATTGCATATGCCAGCAAGATTTTGCTGAAGGGACCCTGATATAGCTGTCTCCTGTGAGGCTTTGCTAGTGCCTGGAAAATACAGAAGTGGATGCTCAAGTCATCTGTAGGATGGAACACAGGGCCCCCAATGAAGGAACTAGAGAAAGTACCCAAGGAGCTGAAGGAGTCTGCAACCCTATAGGTAGAAAAACAATATGAATTAACCAGTACCCCCAAAGCTTGTGTCTCTAGCTGCATATGTAGCAGAAGATGGCCTAGTAGGCCATCATTGGGAAGAGAGGCCCCTTGGTCTAGCAAACTTTATATGCCCCAGTACAGGGTAATGCCAGAGCCAAGAAGTAGGAGTGAGTGGGTAGGGGAGCAGGGAGTGGGGAGGTTATAGTGGACTTTTGGGATAGCATTTGAAATGTAATTGAAGAAAATATCTAATTAAAAAAGAATAATATGTCTTCACTTATATCTCTGTGTTGTGAGTTTGTAAGCAGTTGACACTAGAAAGTCACTAGAAGGTACAATGAAAACTTTGTGAGTTTTGTTTAATACCAAATTATATTTCAGTTCAAAGCTGCTATGTGATGTACAAAGGTGCAGATGAGTACCTTTAGCTTTTTGAGAAAAGAATAAAATGACTCTTGTTGAAAACATAGAGTAAAGCCTCTCAGGAGGGTAGTTAGATACCCAAGAGTAAATGAAAGTCAAAGGTTGAAGGCATGAAAATGGGAAAGAATTCGCAGTACAATTCATAGGCAAATTGAAAGGCAGGGGTCTTGGACCCCAGAAGAAAAGATCACTTGATTTGCTTGAGTTCAGCATTTAAATAGAAACTGTGCTTGGAGAACTGAGAATGCTGTGGGTTTACAGGGAAAAATTGGTGTGAAGAAGTTTTGAATACTGAGTAAGGATTTTGACATACCTCTTCTTTCCCTGATAGAGTGGGGGGCATGGGAAACATGGACAGATGAATGGGTGGGAGAGCACAGGTGCCCGGACTGTGGGGTGAGGGGAATCACATGGATGGACACACATGAGGGTATGTTTTAACACCTGTTGAGAGAACTAGGGACAGGTAGGTGTACAGGGGAAAATATCTCAAACTAAAGACTCTTGTTGGCGAAGATGCAGACAGTACTTTCCTCTAAAGGCCAGACAACTCGTTTCTGAAAGATAGGCTAGAAAGAAGCATTAACCAAAGCTCATGTACTAACTAGTAAGACTAACTAGTAAAACTAACTAGTAAGAGCTGAAAGTACAAAGCCTGACTGAGTTTGAACTTAAGCGCCTTTGAATTTTCAGGTGAGTTTTCTCTTTCAAGTTTCTTCTTGAGTTTTCTTCCCATCTCCCCAGCTATTTTAAACTGTGATTGTGGATGCCTTGGTTTTAGACTTTAAGTGACAAGTATTAAGAGAAAGCTGGACTTTCCTCTCAGAAAAAAAAATTAAATAAAAATCATCAGTATAAGTACACAGTCTCATTCATATCTCTGACTAAGAGGCAGGAGCTCCTGTGTTAAAGACTATAGCAGAGCTACAAAGTCTCCACCATCACCACATGCTCCAAAAGCCTAACCTGTGCTGTGGGTGAATCCCGATACACTAACAAGCACATACACTATGGTCATATGCCTACCACTCCCAGCTGACGACTACTAAGAGACATGGTTAAAATGCCCAGCTTATCTCTTGGCAAGCAAAGACCCTGTGAATGACAGCCATCTGGTCTGGGTCTCAGAGACATCATTGCAGACCAACCTCATGCCATGTTGGAAGCATGGTCCTCTGCTTGCCATTTCTCACACAGACTTTGTGAATCAATGGATGATGGCATATCTTTCTATGGGACTTCCTGTAAATCTGTGAAGCACACAACTTTGTACATGTCACTTGAGGACAGGACATTTTTTCCACATTCATTATGCTTCAGAAATTAGCAGTTACCTTGTATGATCCTTCTGCCATTTCAAAGCCTTGAGCATTCAATCTATTTTGAATTCTTTTGGATTCTGCAAGCAGAGTCTGTGGTGCCAAGTATTATTTCCCACACCAATACAAAAATCAAAAATGGAAGCCAGTTTTGGTCCTTCTGTGTAATCCAGGAATCTATTAATGAAAACTGATTTTAACACATTTTTCTTTATATAAAGTTAAGCATATGTCTTGGTAAGTGTTATCTTTATTTTAACAGAACATGAAATAATTTTAAGTAAGATATTTATAAGACTCAAAAATCACATAAGTTACTAGAAAGAAACTTTGTAAAGTCATCATTTGTATTTTAAAACTTAGGTTATTTTATTACAAATGAGAGTTATTTTATAAAAGTGGTTTTTATTATCATTATCATTATTATAAGTTTTCCAGAATAAATATGGAGGACAACTGATTCCCTAAAAATCAGGCATGAAGCTGCCTTGAAATGAGAAATCAGTCATAGGATGGACTCACAGAGTCATCTTGATTGGCAGTCACATCCTAGAACGTATCAGGGGAAATGCAATAGTTACGAACCTCAAGTCCCATCTTCCAATGGAAACCAAAGACACAAAGGTAGTTTGGCTAAGTTAAAACTGTCCAACTGCTCTGTGAGTACAGACAAATGCTGCTTTCAGCTTTAATCAGAAAAGCCTTTCTAAGTGAACAATAATGAATGAGGGAACTCATGACATCCTGAGGATAGGTGACAGACAAGGCTGATCCTAAATAAGGCATTTATGCCATCCCTTTTAAGGCTCAGAGAACATTGTAGAACATGGTTAGAAAGAATGTAAGAGCCAGAAGGTGGAGATAAGGTCTGTGCAATGCTATCATCTGGATAAGACAGAGATGATCTAAACACAAACTCACAACAGCTACAATTGCCCAGATTCCAATCTAGATTTGCACCAGAATGGGCTGGATGGAGAAGAGGTTCAGAGGGCTATTTGATTCTGAGAAACTCAAGAAGAGGAGTAACATTACCTTTGGTTGTGACTGGTGACTCCATCAGATTCAAGTGGACATAGCCAGTCAAATGCTCACAGAGATAGCCCTGATTAAAGTAAATGGATCACAAAACAAAACTAAGAGTTATAGACCTGGTTAAGAGATTGGTAGTGGTGGGAGATGGGACTGATAGAAATGAAAATGAAATAAGGGATGGTGAGAAGGAAAGAATAATCATAATACATACATTATACAATAGTATACATAACTGTATACATGTATACAAGAGTATACATACCTATATACATTATATGTTAATATACAACATGAATACATGTATATAAACTTTGAAGAACAAAATTAATCAATAATTTTTTAAGGGAGGATGCATTGGGAACCAGAGCCAACTCACGTGCATTGTAAGCATTCTCTTAATTCACTGTGAGCTGAAGAAGTGATATAATTGTAAAAAGCTCATAATAATATGACTTCGTATTTGTGATAAGAATTTGGCCATATGGAAGCTATGCCTCTAATTAGCATGAAAAGAGAAGAAAAGAAAGAAAAAGAGAAAAAGTTACATTTCACTGAGCAGACATAAAATGTATTCAGAGTAAATACATTTTACCTCTGTAAAAGGACATGGGGTGTACTAAAGGAAATGAGAATGTTTAACCTAAAGAAAGCAAGACATAGTAGAGGAATGGATGATGGATAGTGCCTTTGAGATAGAAGGCTGCCTTGAAGAACCCAGAACAAGACAAAAAGAAGAGAGTAGAGCAGGCTTAGATTTAAAAAAAGAAAACAAAACCTACTTCTAATAAGAGTTCTCAAATGCTTCAACCCCCCTTTCTAGCCCACTGTCCAAAGGTAGGGGAGAAAGCTCATAAATAGGACAAGGGGATGTGCACATGTCTAGAAGTAGCTTCTTGGGGTGATTCCAATCTCTCTTTGTCAGGATACCAGGAGTCCAGTTCAGCAGTGTCAGGATACCAAATAGTAATCAGGATCAGTGGCCTAATCTAGCAGAAACTTCCAGGCCTCTGCCAATCAACATTAGTCAGCAGGAGCAACCAGGACAAGCGAGGATGACAGGAGAAGTCCTCTGCAGTGCCTCTGTCAGTGAAGTGAAGATCAGGGAAGACAAGAAACCAGCGAACTATTGCAAAGCTAGCTATGCAAGTGCCCTGTCACTGTTCCTCGAGTCCTATTTGTACTTTCTCCAAACATCATGTATTCTCCCATAGGCCTTGCCTCAGCAAAACACCATGTGAGGTGAACTCACAACATAAGTCTATCAGCAAAACATCACATAAGTCTGTATCGAGTGACATATCCAGAAACTCCAACTTCAGAGTAGAATACACAACCATTCAAATCTTGTATTAACTGGGCAAAGTATTCATAGTTACAATGGCCAGGAAGGTGTAAAACACTGGTCTGCTCATTGTGATTCCCAAGAGAGCTCCAGCTGAGTGACAGCAGCCTGCTGCCTTCAGGCCCTCTTCATTCTTGGTTTAAGTAATGCAGAAGATCCCCAGACCTTAACAGAGTTTTGTACATCCTCTTATGAGGACATGAGAAGATCGATTTGCTTTCTGGAAATATAATGAAATATCAGTTTAACTTTTGAATTGAGCCCTTTAATGCAGCCCCTAATGCACCAGCTCCTGTCCTGTTAGTTGATGATCACAATGCCATTGCTGAAGCTGGAGAAGTTCTAATAGTTTTCTTGTCCATCATTTTCTCAGAACCAGAGCAGCCACTACAATAGTTTTTTTTTTTTTAAAAAGGTAAAATTCCCTTAAGACATGAATTGTGATCGTGGATCTTTTAAATGAATTCTTTGGTTCATATAATTGAAGTCCGAGGCTACAACAGGCTCTTACTTTCAAATTATGTGATGAAAATGTGGAATATACCTAGAGGCATGCACAGATGAATGGAGCTACAAAATCACTCTTGCTCATGTGGAATTTTTATTTCCTAATTTCAGTTTGTAATTACTGCTAGTAATGGATATTTTATCTAACCATGTTAGAAACCTTCTTACTTTATTCCACCCAGTCTATTCATGGTACAGTATTTATGGTTTTGCCTTGAATGGCATAAATTTTGCCATCTTGGCCTTTGGCATAAAAATCAAAGGTCAGAAATATTCTACATGATTGTCAAATCCATAAGCTTCATGGATTTTGTTTTAAAGCTCAGGACACATTGAGAGCTTGCCCTATACAATTGCCTGAGAGTTTTCTATTACCTTTAACTGAATAAACTTGAACTCAAAACCAATGCCTACCCACCCCCCATGCACAAAAATTGGTTTAAATTGTCTCTTTACCTCTTCCTTTTCTCCATAATTTACCCCATTTTACACCTTATGACTTCCTTTATTTATCTATAATTATTGAGGTTATATTCTTGAATCAATGCAGCCAAACTCATTTTGAATCCACTTGAATGAGTGCACAGCTCTCCATCCCCCCAGAGGATTCAAAAGGAAAATGGGAGCAGGAATGGGTCGATGATTGTTTTCTGCTTAACAACTCCCTATTTATTATACTGAGGATACCAAATTCGAATATCAAATTGTTTTTTATAAGACCACTTAGTGAGTGGCGAAAGAAAAACTATGCTCAGTAGAAAAGCTGAAACAATACAAGATGGGGGAAAACGTAGGGAAAGAGATTTTTTTAAATGAGAAAATTAGGCCAAAGAAAAATCTTAAATTTATGCACAGTGTTTTTTATATAAAAGAGAAAATGTTTTTTAAAAATAAAATGGAAACTAGATATGCACATTTTTATTTTATTTTTATATGAGTGCATGCACACATGTGTACACCTGTGAGTGTGTAGTATAGTTGTGCAGTGTATGTACATGCAAAGGTGTGTGGAGAGGCCACAGAAAGATGTCAAGTGATCTGCCATACTAATTTTTATCGTGTTCCCTCATTATATTCAGGAATTTTTATTGAATCTGAAGCTACCCTGGGCATCAGTAGTGTCCAACAGTCCTGTTTTTCCCCACCCTACCCCCACAGTGGTGGGGTATAGGCACACACAGAACTACATTCAGACAGCATCTTAATCTGAAGTCCCCCTGCTTACTCATTGAGCTACTGCCCTGAAAATGAATATTTTCAAATTCAGATACATGACTAATAATTCTCAAAATAAAAGTAGTGCTCAATAACAACCCAAAATGTGGGACCCTCATACTCATTCAGTAGCACAAGAATCAAATGATACAGCTATGTCTTGTGAGGCTATTCCAGTGCCTGGCAAACACAGAAGTGGATGCTCACAGTCATCTATAAGATGGAACACAGGGCCCCTAATGAAGGAGCTAGAGAAAGTACCCAAGGAGCTAAAGACATCTGCAACCCTATAGGAGGAACAACAATATGAACTAAACAGTACCCCCAGAGCTGTGTCTCTAGTTGCATATGTAGCAGAGGATGGCCTAGTGGGCCATCAATGGAAGGAGAGGCCCTTGGTCTTGTGAAGATCATATACCCCAGTACATGGGAATGCCAGGGCCAAGAAGTAGGGGGTTGGTAGGGGAGCAGGGAGGGGGGAGGGTATAGAGGTCTTTTGGGATAGCATTTAAAATGTAAATGAAGAAAACATCTAATAAAAAAAACTCATAAAAACTGATGCTGAAAAATCTACATGCTACCTATTATTCCAATAGGATGGAACTACCTGATGTCTGCCAGTCTCATGCCAAAGACTGCTGTGGTCCCTTCTCGATTTTATCTCTTGCCCTTCCTTGTCAGTGTTAACTGTACTTGTTGCATTCACTGTTAAGGAATAACAAATGTTCTCTCATAGGTGTAGTCCTGTAACCATCATATTTAAGAATGAACAGGTCATCTGAAGTAACCTCTGATCCAAAACAAAAAGACAAACAAAAATCTAGTAAGATTACTATCTCTCTGACTTTTGATTGCAGTTTACAAAACACCTCACAAGAAATAATAGAAAGGAAACATATCTACAATATTAACTAATTAAACTAAAAAGCAGACTTGGAGGAGCTAGCTCAGAGCCAGTGTGTGTGCTGAGCCTGTGTAAGCCTCTGTTCACTCTCTACCAGCAAGCTTTCCCCTGAGTTTTTGGTAAATTGTGTGTGTGTGTGTGTGTGTGTGTGTGTGCCAGTGTCTGTTGGTGTGTCTGTATGTATACTGGTGTCTGTCTGTCTGTGTGTCTGTGTGCTCAAGTGCACATATACCATATATGTATTAATTAAAGAGTGTGGAGGCTAGTGTTAAACATTAGGGATCTGTAACACTGAATGTTTGTCTCTACCTTATTTTTTGAGTTAAGGTCTCTCATTGACTTTGATTATGCTGGCAGGCCAACAAGTCTCAGGGTTTCTCCTGTCTCTGCCTCTCCATCAGTGGAATTATGAACATGTATATAACTATATATAATTACACACCCAGCTGTGTCACATTGGAGCTGAGTATCAAAGTCTGCTCACTGAGCTTTCACAATAAGCATGTTACACAAGCCATCACTGGATGCCCAAATCCCCAGTGTAGAACCATTTCTTTTTTAATATTAAAAATACAGAGAAATTCAGAAAAGTCAAGAAATTCATCACAAATCATTGAGGAATGAGATAAAGCCAGACAATCTGTTCTTATAATGATGGCACCAAGTAACATGTCTGTAGACTGTATATAAATAGAATTTGACATCGTTGGACCGGAGTCAGTAGGGCAGTGTGGGGAGTGGGATGTCCCAGTTCTAATGCAGTGTGGGGAGTGGGACGTCCCAGTTCCAATGCAGTGTGGGGAGTGGAACGTCCCAATGCAGCACTCACAGACTCTGCAGAGAACCTTATAACAAGCAGTAGGTCTCTCCGCATCAGCTCCCCCCTCTGAGAACATGCTGTGTTGGTTTTCTTGATAGCCACAAAGATTGGATTTAATTTAATTTAATCATATTTAATACCAAGGAACAAGGGAAGAAAATATTCCAAGAGGTGTGAACTGTCCCACACTGAAGAGTTCTTCATTCTCAAATGTGGGGAATGCTTTTACTGAAAATCCCTCCTCGGATCAATTACTAATCTGAGCCATTTTCTCATTTATACACTGTAAAACTGATACTTTTTAGAATTTATTTTTTAGAACGTTATTAGGAATCTAGCCATTGGACAACAAAGTAGCCAGATACCTTTTAAAACCCATACACAGCAAATACAGAAATGGATACTCACAGTCATCTATAAGATGGAACACAGGGCCCCCACTGGAGAAGCTAGAGATAGCACCCAAGGAGTTAAAGGGGTCTGCAACCCTATAAGTGGAACAACAATATGAACTAACCAGTACCCTCCGAGCTTGTGTCTCTAGCTGCATATGTAGCAGAAGATGGCCTAGTCAGCCATCATTGGGAAGAGAGGCCCCTTGGTCTTACATACTTTATATGCCCCAATACAGAGAAATGCCAGGGCCAAGAAGTGGGAGTGGGTGGGTAGGGGAGCATAGCGGGGGAAGGGTATAGGGAACTTTCGGGATAGCATTTGAAATGTATATAAAGAAAATATCTAATAAAAAGTTAAATAATAAAAAAATAATCAAGCCATTGGACAATAACGTAGCAGATACTTTTAAAATCCATACATGGTGGAGTTTCCCAGGATTCAGGAAATCATGCAACTGGTGACTACAAACACTGGTTGTTAGTGAATTAAGAAAAATTGCTACATTGCCTTTTTTTTTTACATTACTGCTTGCTTTGGTTATGGACTTAGTTTACTATGGGCTAATTAATTACTGATATCTACATTTTATGTGCAGTATATTGACCTATCAATTGTGATAACCATATATACATGCATATGTGTGCATGTATATGGCATATCACTATATATTGTGGTTCAAAAGTGGACTTCTCATAACTCTAAAGTAGATATTGTAGCAGAAAATTTAAAAATTCAATCCATGCTATCTGACCTCTTCTCATCTTGTGCAGACTCTGTGACCTGGAGTTCTGAAATCTCTCCACCCAACTTGCTAAGTTCCCATTTGTGGGTTGTTACCATGCCAGCCTTAAGCGTCCAAATTCCTACTGCCTTTTGGGATACACTTCTTGCAAACTCACGCTTTAGTGCTGTACCTTTCTCTCTGGAACCCAGTTGAGTTACCACGTGAAGGAAAACACTACACAATCTTAGTTTAGAGTAAACAGGTAACTCAATTGCTGGGTGCAACAACTAGTGTCCTAATCTTGTAAGCCATATTAAATATAAATCCACCATGTCTAAACCAGGGGCCACTTGTTAGCTCCATGTTGTCCTCTAAGCTGTCCCTTTTCCAAAAAGCCCTTATCTCTCTCCTGCCTCCCTTCTTCCTCTCCCTGACCCAGAAGTCCCACCTACTCCTTGTCCAGTGATTGGTCCCCTGACATCTTCATAAGGGGAAGGTTCTGCCACAAGATATATATGCAAGTTCCATTTCTGAAATCACATATGACATAGTATATCACCCCATTGTAAATATAGTAGAAAAGCATGAAATTGAATGATGTAGAGTACTATTTGTTCCAGTGATGGCTTCATATAATATAGAACAATACAATATTGTGCCATTTTGGCCTGTAGGAAAGCGTGAATAAATGATATAACAAATAATAGTTTTTTATTTTCTACCCCCTTCCTCCAAAAAGCTGTTTACTAAAGTCAATTAAAAGACAAAGAATCAGTATTGGGCAATGCATTGTACCATAGCAGGTCTCAGGGGATTCTGCCTCTCATTGAGCATGCTGCAAGGAGTGGTCACAGTCACTGAGACAGTCCTTTGGGGAGCTCATTCAACTGTTTTAACATAGCTTCTTACATCTCTCTATTCCTAATGAAGTGCTCTGAAGCCTTGAAGCAAAGACTGTATTATTTTTCCTTTCAATATCAGCTGGTACCTTTTGTGTATAAGGAAAAAAAATAATGTTTGTCTACACCCTGGCCCTGGTTTTATGGTTGAAATATTTCCAACTCACTTGAATTTTAAAAAATACTTTATTAAGAAATATTAGGAAGACTACAGTAACATGAAATTGTAGAATTATAAAAGGGAAGTCCATACAGCTAAATGTTAAGACACTCTGAGGCA
The DNA here is from genome assembly GCF_978045245.1 of Mus caroli. Classification (NCBI taxonomy): domain Eukaryota; kingdom Metazoa; phylum Chordata; class Mammalia; order Rodentia; family Muridae; genus Mus; species Mus caroli. Next base: position 34,925,841 of record NW_028227264.1, read on the forward strand.
CAAAGAAATAAAGCCACTAGTATTGTACAAGAACAGAGCATGACAATAGAAGTATGTGAAGTGATTTACTTGGCTGGCTTCTGTGTGCAAGAATAAATTCTATAATCTTGCCAAAACCTGAGGGAGCTGTGAGTTGAATTGCAGTAAATAACCTTATTGGAAAGCTTTGGCTGTGATATACTGGGTTCTCCTGCATTTGTACAAGAAAATTCCCTGTTGATGACAGCATTAGAAGCATGTGAACTGAAAACTGGGCGACTTTTAATATACTTCACATTGTCTCTTGTGTTCCTAAGCCATAACCTCTCCGCTAGAGTTGGAAGAGAAGGTTGAGCTATGTGTGAATATCTCCAAACTTACCAACAATCCTTCAGAATTAAATAAACTTACACCAAATATTTTTCTTGTTGTAAGTGTATTACAATTCTTGCTACTCAGAAACCATTCTTATTCTCTGATTAATAATATACATTTACTCTTGTCTGAATTATTTTTTTGGTTAATGTTTTAATGATACAGTTTTAGTCCATTATCTTGTTTTTATTTTATTTTTTTTCTCTTTTCCAAACCTCTGTTTCTTTTTTTTTAATTTATTTTTTATTAGGTATTTTCCTCGTTTACATTTTCAATGCTATCCCAAAAGTCCCCCATACCCACCCCCCCAATCCCCTACCCACCCACTCCCCCTCTCTTTGCAGTGATGGCTGACTAGGCCATCTTTTGATACATATGCAGCTAGAGACAAGAGCTCAGGGGTACTGGTTAGTTCATACTGTTGTTCCACCTATAGGGTTGCAGTTCCCTTTAGCTCCTTGGATAATTTCTCTAGCTCCTCCATTGGGGGCCGTGTGATCCATCCAATAGCTGACTGTGATCATCCACTTCTGTGTTTGCTAGGCCCTGGCATAGTCTCACAAGAGACAGCTATATCTGGGTCCTTTCAGCAAAATCTTGCTAGTGTATGCAATGGTGTCAGCGTTTGGAAGCTGATTATGGGATGGATCCCTGCATATGGCAATCACTAGATGGTCCCTCCTTTCGTCACAGCTCCAAATTTTGTCTCTGTAACTCCTTCCATGGGTGTTTTGTTCCCATTTCTAAGAAGGGACAAAGTGTCCACACTTCGGTCTTCGTTCTTCTTGAATTTCATGCGTTTAGCAAATTGTATCTTATATCTTGGGTATCCTAAGTTTCTGGGCTAATATCCACTTATCTTTGAGTACATATTGTGCGAGTTCCTTTGTGATTGGGTTACCTCACTCAGGATGATGCCCTCCAGGTCCATCCATTTGCCTAGGAATTTCATAAATTCATTTATTAATAGCTGAGTAGTACTCCATTGTGTAAATGTACCACATTTTTATCTTGTTTTTAATTTCACAATATTGATTGTGACAAGAGAGAGTATCATTTACCCTGTATGTTATTTAAAAAATAAAAATAGAAGCTAGCTTGGAGAATTATCTGAATTCTCCAATCAATTGAAAAAAAAATAGGCCAGTCTGTGGCTTGGTGCCTGTTTTATACATCCCAAAATTTAGTTAATAAGAATTCTACTGTGTAAGTTATCACAACTTAAATGACAGTTTTATTTTAGTTGAAATGTCTACTTCTGTTACATTTCTAGAGCTAAGCAACACCATAGAATAAGAAATGCAACTTCCTTTCTTCATTTAGACAACTTTATTTATTAAGACTATTTAACCTGTCTTCTGAATAAAGACCAAAATAAACAAGCATTCTAGAAGGTGTCTTCAAGTAATTAATAGTCTAAAGTGTGAGGCACAGAAAAGAAATGTATCCACTGAAAATGCCATAATGGTTTTCATTTTAATACGGCGTATATTTAGTCTTTTCCCTCATGCCACCCAAAGCTTCTAGGAACATTATAACATGCCTAGAATCATAAGAATGTCTCTTGTCTGATAGTGGGTGTTGGGAGGAGATACACAGAGAGGTTATAAAAAAACAATTGTGTGATTAAAAAACATAAAACTTTACAGACTACCTACAAATGTCCAGGGAGGAGAAAAAAGCTGCAGATTGATCTACATGGCCAAAGACAGATTATTTTATCATTTGTACTATGTAATGAAGTTTAAACTTAGAACTCTGAAACAAGGCTCAAGACCTCTGTTTGAGAAACATGTTGATGAGTTGGCAAAGACATGCTTGGGGAATTCATAACTGGAGCAAGAAAGGAAACTCTGCACCTACATTCCCTTGCCTTACGAATTTCTTTCACTGGAGATTTCCCAAGTTGCAATTTTTATAAGCTGATAATCATTATTCCTAAATGGAACATTGAAGCTGAAATTTTATCTCTGCACTACAGCACTTACTTAGAACATGCAAGGTCATTTATATGGTCCTACTACTACTTAAATAGTAAGAAGAAGTAAAGAGTAAGAGGGAAAGGGGATAAGTATAGGATTTTTCTTAGTTTTCAGTCATCCTAGCAAATTATTTATCCTAGTAGCCAATTCTGAGAACTACTAAATTTATAACTGAATCAGGCAAAAAGGGAACCTGACAACTGAGATGGAATTTGAAGTTCAGGGAGACTTACGATACTGAATCCTTAACATGTGGATTTCTGCTCATTCCAGACAGTGTCAAAGTAGGATTGAGCCACTGAGCATCTAGTTGGTGTAAGAGAATTTAAGATTTGTCTCTTAGGAAAATGAATACCATTGCTCACCACCCCTATAGATAGTGCTAACCACCACTCAATGACTTTGCATATGCATGCCCAGTGTGGAACATTCTATTAGTATCTGTTTGGAGTCTACAAGATATGCTATGAACTTTCCAAGATCTACAAGTCTTTCTTTCCAAACCACTAGTATTCTAATACTAGTTGTATTCTCAATGTGTCTATGTATTTGTATCTAATAACACTTATAAACATAACCATGAAACAAAAGTAATTTCTATGAAAACAAACTTTGGTTCTTTGAAAATAATTAAGACAAATTTATTTAAAGTTCTATCAAAATGACATGGATGAATCTTTGAGATTAAAGAAAATAATTCTAGAAAGACTTATCCATCCCTGTAATACAAAATTACCTAAGAAATGTCTGCAAGGCAGACTTATCAAATCATATTTTAAAGCTTAACTTCAGTTATATAATCTTAAAACCATCAATTTAGACTTTAAACCAATATTGGAAGTTGATCATGATATAAATACCACTATATTACTGGCAGAAAATAGACATGTAGATGAATAGAACAGAATAAAGGAACCAAATATATAGTCACAGTTACAAAACCTAAATTTTGTCAAAGATTTCAAAAGCATACACTGGAGAAAAAAACTGCTTCAACAAGTGGTTCTGGAAAACCATATTTATTTTGAAATAAAAGAGCATAGTGCTTATGTTCTTTCTTTTCTCCTCTTCTCTTCCTTAAAATGAGGTTCTCTGACCCTGTCAGACACTCGTTTCTTTGTTCTGTATAAAAGCTGACCCTGCTAACAACTGTAAACCATCTGTGACTATACTCTATACTTGGGATTTCCTAGGAGACAATTTTGTGATTTTTGCTCATTGACCTGAAAATGAGCCTATTTAGGCATTTTTTCTCCATGCATAAAACCCAATCTTGTTGCCTGTTTCAAACTCCATTTGTTACACAGATTTAAGTACTAATCAGCTACTTCCTGGGTAATGAAGAATCTTGGAATACAAGAGTGATAAAGAAGCAAGAACTATGACAGAAGAGCAAATTATCCAGTATGTTTGAAGGCAATAAGTATGGGAAATTACAAGAAGACAGCGGCCAAGGATTGAGGAAGGAGATGAAGTTTACTGTTTCATGGAGAAGTAGACATCTGAAAAAGTTAGAGAAAGGAGTTACATTCGGAGAGACACATATGGGCCAAGGGCTATTTGGACCTTAGGTGACAGCCTGTGATATTCATGAATAATGAGAGGTGTGTGCCCATATGAAGCTAGATATACATAGTTGCCCTTTTAGGATGACTTGACAGGATAGAACCAATAGGAAGATCAGAAAGACTAGAAGAAAACACTGTATAGCATAAAATAACAACAAACATACTTTTGAGTGACAGCAATGGAGGAGGGAGGTGAGCACTACATTGGACATAATTACAAGGGAGGGTCAAGAAGATTTCTCTCTTAGAGGAATATCAAGAATGAGTCAAGATTTGCTTTTTTGTTTACCTGACAATTAGAACAAAAGGATGTCCAATGATCAATTTGCATAATACCCACAGGGTGAGAAGCAGTTGCCAGAGAAAGATTAAAATTAATGTTAGGCACATCACTTTGAAATTTTTACTAAACTTTAAGTGGAAATGTCAAGTTAAAATTGCATTTGTGAGTCTGAAGTTTGGACAAAGAGCCATCAGCATACAGGCTCCTCTGTTCTGAGGAACCAGCAGCCTTTCTCAACTAGATTTTCACAAGGAAATTGTGCCCTGAAGCCTTGAAGCATCTGTTCCAGGTATTCAAGCTCTCTCTCTCCTGGGCATATAGCATGGCATTGGTTGTACAGCATCCTTGGAATAATTGAGAATGTTTGAATTCTGTGGTTTAGATAAGAAAACCAAATGAGGAAGGCCATATAGAAAGAGAAAGATGTAAGTTCCTGACCAGTTTTTGAGGTAAATTTCCTCAATTCCTATTTATAAGGCCATTGGAAATTTAAAAATATTGTATAGTTATAATTTTTTAAAGACTTATTTGTTTATATTTATATGTAAGTACACTGTAGCTGTCCTCAGACATTCCAGAAGAAGGCATCAGATCTCATTACCGATGTCTCTGAGCTACCATGTGGTTGCTGGGATTTGAACTCAGGACCTTTGAAAGAGCAGTCAGTGCTCTTAACCACTGAGCCATCTCTCCAGCCCCTTGTTTAGTAATTCTTAAACCTGAAGCAAAACACTGAAAACCAGGGTTTCCAATTATATACAAGTTTAAACTGTGCTCTAAAAAAGGCAATGGAGGAATGGGTGATGCTGGGAAAATACAATGGAAACAAATCCCCCATTTTTACAATATGTAAAAAAGGGAGACCATCCCAACCTCAGTACACAGGTTTCTAGAGATTTTCAGGCCTCCATAATGGCTTCAAAATCTCCCATGGAATGTGGCTTGTTGTGTCTTTTTATTCTCTCAAAATGTCCACTTAATATTATTCAGTGAATAGGAGCCAGCTTTTAGAGAATTAATTATTTAGGGCCTTGCAGATTTTGTGAATGAAAGGATAAAATGTCTAAATGAATTCAGTTAAAATTAGAGAGTTGGGTTTTAAGCTAACTATCCCAAATGGAATTTGTTTCTATCAATATGATTTTCTCTCCAAAAAGATGCCTTGTATTTTTTTTCTTTTTTTTTATTTTCTTTTTTTAAAATTAGATATTTTCTTTATTTACATTTCAAATGCTATCCCAAAAGTTCCCTATACCTTCCCCCCACCCTGTTCCCCTACCCACCCACTCCTACTTTTTGGCTCTGACATTCCCCTGTACTGGGGCATAGAAAGTTTGCAAGACCTAGGGGCCTCTCTTCCCAATGATGGCCAACGAGGCCATCTTCTGATGCATATGCAGCTAGAGAAACGAGCTCTAGGGGTACTGGTTAGTTCGTATTGTTGTTCCACCCATAGGGCTGCCAACAACGTCAGCTCCTTGAGTACTTTCTCTAGAAGGTATATACACAAGGAATCTAGTGACATCTATTACAGTTAGGTCTGGGTGCATTTCTTTTTACTATACATTTAGGTAAGCAGGATACTTCCTTGAACTAAGCAGAATATGTTCAGAAATTATATCTATGCTGGGATGTTACCTTGTAGGAATAGCTTTCTGATTTACAGAAGAGAGTAACTGACCAAAAGAATATAGGAACATAATCTCATATTTGTTACTATTATGACGATGTTGCATTTATATAAAATGTCATTCAACTGATGATATTTATTATTTATAAATGAGATGTCTGATTAGGAAAGTAATAACAATTAACACTTATGAATGTCCACTGGCATTTATGTACTCATTATGCTAAGGAATTTATAATACTATTTCACTTGTGCCTGAAAAATCCTGCAGTTTATAAACTTTTTCCTTTCATATATATATATATATATATATATGTATATATATATATTATATATATATACATATAAGAAAATAAAGGCATGACAAAACAAATGACTTTTACAAGTTTAATGACAGTATTTGATAGAATCATGTGAATATACCTAAAATCTCTACTCAACAACTCTTCACGCACGTGTGTATTCTACAGCCATTGCTGCCTCCAAACCTCAAACATACCAGAATCATTATACTGTGTGAAGATTTCCCTTTACCTAAAATAATTCACTAAGTTGTTACTTATCCTTCAGCATATGATTCATGTATCATTTCATCCACAAGGACATCCTTCAGTTTTCCAAACACAATCGCAGTTTCTTCCTCTACAGTTACTTGGTGTACTCTGTGTGTGTGTGTGTGTGTGTGTGTGTGTGTGTGTTATTCTTAAACCAGAGATTCCCTAAATCAAGAATCAGATGAATGCAGCTTTGGCTTCTAAGAGTAATCTTATTAGAAAGCATGCCTCAAAAATGAGCAGTGTATCAAGGAGCTAAGGAGGGCAGAGGGCAACAGGGGTCCAGGACATCTTTACTTCAGAAAATTGTCACCTGTATGCATGAGGTAAAGTAAGTGAGAAGACCCATCTCTTGTCACTGGGAGACACTGAGTAGTGAAATGTCTGATGGTGTTTGAGCAGCTTATCATTTTTCTTAGTGCAGCCATTTAAAGGAAAATGAAGGTTTGGGAGGGAAGCTCAGTAAGCAAAGTGCTTGTCTGACATGCATGAAGGCCTGAGTTAGACTGTCAGCACAAGAAGTAATGAACCCAAGCCTGGTGGCATATGCCTGGAATACAACACTAATGAGATGAGTTCAGGGGAATCAAGTTTGTGATCATCCTTGACTATGCTGAGCTTCATGAGACCCTGTCTCAATAGTTGTTTTTTTTTCAATTAAATGAAATGAAAATGAAACCAGTGTGATCATGCAAGCTATAATCCTATCATGCAAAGAACTAAAATAAAAGGCCGAATCAAACTTAACCCTTGAGCCAGCAGACACTGTTTTATCTTCTTTTTCCCCCAGCTTTTTATTGGTTATTTTATTTGTTTACATTTCAAATGTCCTCCTTTCCAGTATCATCTTCTGAAAGCTTGCTATCCTATCCTCCCTCTCCCTGCTTTTATGAGGGTGCGCCTCCATCCACCAGCGCACTCCTGCCTCAGCACTCTAGCATTCCCCCTATGCTGGGGCATTGAACATGCACAGGGCCAAGAGCCTCCCCTCCCATTGATAAGGCAATCCTCTGTTACATCTGTGGCTGGAGCCATGGGGTTCCCCCATGTGTAAACTTTGGTTGGTGATTTAGTCCCTGGATCTCTGAGAGGTCTGGTTAGTTAATAGTGTTGTTCTTCCTATGGGGATACAATCCCCTTCAGCTCCTTCAGTCCTTCCCCACTTCCCCTAACACTTCCATTGGAGTCCCCATGCTCAGTTTGATGGTTGGCTGCCAGGATCCACATCTGTATTGGTCGGAGCCTCTCAGGAGACAGCTATACCAGGCTTCTGTCAGCAAGCACTTCTTGGCATCAGTAAGGAGATGGTTTGGTGTAAGGAGATGAGTTAAATGTCCAGGTAGGACAGTCTCTAGATGGCCTTTCCTTCAGTCTCTGCTCCACTCTTAGTCCCTGTATTTTCTTTAGACAGGAACAATTCTGGATTAAATTTTTGAGATGGGTTGTTGGCCCTATCCCTCAACCAGGGCTGAGGCTATCTACTGGATATGGTGTCTACAGGTTCTGTCTCCCCTATGTTAAGTATGTCATCCCTGTAGGGTCCTGGGAAGCTCTTGCTTACCTGGCATCTCAGACTTTCTAATGGCTAACCCCAGTTTCCCACTGCTACACATAGGTCAATTTCCTGACCCTCTGTACTTCCTCCACCCCAACTCCTCCTGCACCTGATTCTGTACTCCCCCTCTTCTGACCCCTCCCAGATCGCTCCCTCCCTCTACCTCCTTTAATTATTTTGTTCCCCCCTCTAAGTAGGAATGAAGCACCAACACTTTGGTCTTTGTTCTTCTTGTGCTTCATGTGGTCTGTGAGATGTATCATGTGTATCCTGAGCTTTTGGGCTAATATCCACTTCCCAGTGAGTGCATACCAATGTGTACTTTTATGACTGGGTTAGGATGATATTTTCTAGTTAAATCCATTTGCCTAAGAATTTCATAAAGTCATTGTTTTTAATAGCTGTTTAGTACTCCATTGTGTAAATGTACCATAATTTCTATATCCATTCCTCAGTTGAGGGACATCTGGGCTGTTTTCATCTTCTGGGTATTATAAATAAGGCTGCTCTAAACATAGTGAAGCATCTGTCCTTGTTATATGTTGGATCATCTTTTGGATATATGCATAGGAGTTGTACATCTGGGTAGAACTATTTCTAATTTTCTGAGGAACTGCCAGACTGTTTTCCAGAGTGGTTGGACCAGCTTGCAATCCCACCAGCAACAGAGGAGTGTTCCTCTTTCTCCACATCCTCACCAGCATCTGCTGTCACCTGAGTTTTTGATCTTAGCCATTCTGGTTGGTGTGAGGTGGAATCTCAAGAACACATCAAAATGATCATTCAGCATAATCAAGTATGCTTTATCCAAGGGATGCAGGAATGGTTCAATATAAGGAAATCCATCAATATAATCCACTATAGGAACAAACTCAAAGAAAACACCACATGATCATCTCATTAAATGCTGAAAAAGCCTTCGACAAAGCACAACCCTTCATGTTAGAAGTAATGGAATTCAAGGCCCATACGTAAACATAATAAAAGCAATATACAGCAAACCAGTAGCCAACATCAAACTAAATGCAGAGAAACTTGAAGCAAGCCCACTAAATTCAGATACTAGACAAGGCTGACCACTCTATCCCTATCTATTCAATATAGTACTCAAAGTCTTAGTCAGAGCAATTAGACAACAAAAGGAGATCAAAGAAATACAAATTGAAAAAGAAATCAAAATATCACTAATTTGCAGATGATATGCTAGTGCACTTAATTGATCCCAAAAATTCTACCAGAGTGCTCCTGCAGCTGATAAACAACTTCAGCACAATGGCTGGATGTAAAATTAACTCAAATAAATCAGCAGCTTTCCTCTGCTCAATGGATAAATAGGCTGAGAAAGAAATTAGGGAAACAACACCCTTTACAATAGTCACAAATAATATAAAATATCTTGGAGTGACTCTTACAAAGCAGGTGAAAGACCTGTATGACAAGAACTTCAAGTCTCTGAAGAAAGAAAGAGAAGAAGACCTCAGAAGATGAAAAGATCTCCCATACTTGTGAACCAGCAGGATGTGCATGATAAAAATTGACATCTTACCAAAAGCAATTTAGAGATTCAATGCAATCCCTCTAAAAATTCCAACTCAATTCTTCACAGAGATAGAAAGAACAGTTCTCATAGGCATCTGTTTTATTTTTAAAAACAAGACATTACCTGCTTTAACACCATTGATGCAATAGAATTTTGCCCTCATGGTGTCCTTCAGTGTTTAACAGAAATAAATGTCTGTTGTTTTTCCTTTTCCTCAAGAGATTACTTTTTGGAGTTAACTTCATAACTGATCTTTGTCATGTAATGTTTACCTAAGACACAACACAATGAGTATCATGTAACTGAACGACTATTATTTTGGAATTCACTTCAAGACACATAATTATAGTTTGTAGCTACCATTTCATACATTTCTCTAGAAAAGTAAGGGATCTATTTTTGGATATCCGTTCCTTGAGCAAAGAATAAAGCCTAATTCTATCATGTTATGTACAAGTAATCATTGACTCTGTGATTAAAAACTACACAAAGCAAGAGAATCTGGGGAAAACCCACAAGCTTGACTGTACATTTTCACGGCCTTTCCATCATAGGAAATTTATTGGGATATATGCGATGAATCATTTTGTGAGTCCATGTTTTCTATTGTTCAATGTTTTCCATATTTAATGCTGCTAGACCCTATTATGTCTGGACCAAGGGCATGTGTCAACAATTCAAGTCATTTTCCAGTTTGGTCACAGCTGTAAATTGAAGTAAATTTGTGATGACCCCATACTCAAAGGCCACCATAAAGTGACCTTCACCACCCAAGAATCTATTCAAAGTACAAATATACATGTTAAGTGAAAACTGGACAGATGGCAGTATTGGCCACAAGTTTTTTTTTTTTTAATCATTTAAGGAGACTGCCACTTTTTTCTCTTCTAGATAGTATATTTGTACTAGTAAAATATATCCTCACAAGCACAGAGTTCTAGGACACCACGGCATCCACACATAACTTTGCACTATGATAGCAAAGAATTCTTAAGGCTATTATCGTGTGCATAGAATCAACCAGTGACTTTGCTTAGTTGGTGGAGGCTTATTCACAAGAATGAAAAGACATAGTGAAGATTCCTTTGCTCAGTTGATCACTTTTACTAATGCCTTCTAAAATATCTGACACAGCTTAGCTTGTAGAGGATTCCATTGTAAGCAAAATAGGCATGTTGTAATAGCTGCTTTGCCAGGCTTAGAAAAAAGTCTAAAAACCAACAGGAATAGGGCAGTAAACAACAACAATACATTGTCAGATTTAGAAACTTGATGTAATTATGGAAAGTAACATAATAAACTCAGGAACACTGATTTGTGAAGTAATGAATCCCAGAAAATTCCAGAATCAAGCCAGCTTCCACCAAAGGCTCCTCAAAAGCCTCTTGAGATGGTTTATGCCACCAGAACTGAGATGTTGATGTCCTATAAATAGTAGAAGACTGATAGAGAGCCATGTCAGTCCTTTAACTTGTGCAGCCAGGAAAATTGTGCTTTGTTCATGACTCATGAAGAACAATGACAGAGAACTTGGACCATACAGCAGAAGAGAGAACAGACACTTTGAAAAGAATGAATTACGGAGTTTATCTACAAAATGTTGGGACTCAACACCTTTCCCCAATAGCGTAAAATAATCCATAGTTTTCTTTCTGCAGCAAATATATTCAATTCATCTTCTTTTGCGAATTCAATCACCCTCCCAAATAAATACATAAGGAGTAATACCTAAAGTTTCCTTTGGTTTCACAATGTAACAATCCAGTCAGATCAACCTAGAATGAAAAGCCAATTGAGCCTTTTCTTTTACAGTTGAAAACTGGCTACTCAGAAGATACTGACAGATTGTACATGTTTTGAGAATGTATCTAATTTAAACAACACAAAACAGTAATATATTGTAGAAATTAGAAAGATGATAAAGAAATAAAACACTGTCAATCAGAGAAGAAGAAAATATTATACCAGAAGCACAGTTACAGAGCAGAAATTATGTCTGGAAACTAAAATTAGAAGAAATTGACATGGAATGAAGGGTAAGTGTAGGTAAAATGGCAGGAAGGTGGGAAATAAGGGAGATTCAAAAATTTGCCTATTGATGCCTTATCTGGATGATTACAATGTCCACTTATGAGTAAACTATTTTAATGGCAGGAGAAAACCATCAAAGGAATTACATTAAATTGGAAAATATACATTTTACAATTGTAACATTGTGTCTCCAGCACAGGGAATGGAAAATAGACTGTATTCATTATAAAGCTTAAAATCATGGGGGAGTGTGGGGAAGGCCTTAAGTGATACCAGAGTATGTACAGAGTTCATAGATTTGATAAAGTACCCAAATGGCAGCAGAATTCAACAGCACAGCTAGTGATAACAAATGTGTGTAAAATTCAGGATGAAAAACATTTAAAATATGTTTTTATTAATTCTTTGAGAAGTTCACACAATATTTTAATAATATTCAGTTCTTACTCTTATATCAAACTACTCCTAGACCCACACCCTTCCAAATCCTCCCAACATTCTTTTCCCCCTTTTCTTATAATTCACAAACTATAATTTGCATTTTTCCATATACTCAAGGGCATGAGGCCATCCACTGGAGCATGGCTGACATACCAAATTCCATCCACACCATTCATGAAAACTGACTTTATCTCTCCAAAAAAAACTACCAAGTGTCAATAGCTCTTCAACTAGGTATTGGGTAGGGAGGTTATGAGGTAGTACCCCTGTACTGGAATGTTAGCTGGGTTGATTTTGTTCATGTCTTGTGCAGGCAGCCACAGCTACGGTGTGTCCATAAATGCTATAGCCCCTTACGCGAAGTAGTTATAGTGGTCAAGCAGTCAAGTAGTCCACCATGACTTCAGCTTCTTACAAACTTCCTGCTTTGTCTTCTGTAATGGTTCCAGAGATTTAGGGGAGGGAGATGCCATACCCATGGCCCTGTTATAGCTGAACACTCTGTAGACACTGACTCTGTAGTGTAAGAGTTGTGTGTCTCTGTATGGACCACTATTCACTGCACTCCTCTAGTGAAAACTGAGAGTTACATGAATCTACAGGTAGAGAGATACATGTTGAGCATGAAACTCAATACTATGTGATATGTTTAAAAATAGAATGGCAGTTTACCCCTAAGGCCTATGTACTTCCTAGCTACCTGTTTTAAGGGAGATTTACAGTACTAGACATGCACATTCTCCTGTGGAATGAGTCTTAAATCCAATCAGAGAGTAATCAGCTACCTTCACAATATTGTATACTACTATTCTACTCATGGACATACCTTATTCATTATAATTGACAGGATTCCCTTATAGGTAAAATTTTTGGTAATTTTCCCCAGCAGTCCACATAAGACCATCCCATACTTTGAAGGCCGAGGAATATACCTACTCAGTACTAACTTGATTCCCCCAGGCCCCATGGCCAAAGTGTATAAGGTCTTCAGTAATTCAGTCTTACAATTGAGTTCCGGTGGTCAAATAACCATGTCAATAGGCTATATTCTCTTGCAGGTCTGAAGAATAAACCTGACAAACAGCTTGAGGACTGGTATCCCACATGCAGCACTGGGTTTTAGGAAAACTATTTCTAGTGTAGAATTTACAAAGTGGCATTACTGGTCTTTTGTGAAAAATAGACATACTTCACAATGCCATGTTTCAGTTTGGAATTCTCAAAAAACTTCTATCTACTTGTAATTGTCTTTAATTTATATCATAAATTAAACATCCTCTACCTCTTCCTCTACTTCTGCCTCATCCTCTACTTCTGCTTCTTGCTCTCCTTTCTCTCTCTCTGCCTTTGCCTCTCCCTCTCCTTCTCCCTTGCCCATCACTTCAGTATTCATAGTCTGAAGATTTACCAAATCCTTAGGCATAATTTCTTTTTGTTTAAAAATTATGTCTTTAAGTCATTTCTCACATCTTGCATTTTACTATATAAGCAATAATGATGATCCAAGCTGTTGTAAACACACTTTTCTTAGAAATCTTCCCAATTTGTGTACAGGAACCTATAGTCTTGAAAGCAATCTGGCTTGTCTGGGGCTTTCCATAGGGCCCCTTTGACCAACAATGCAATTAGATGTAACATAATCCCTGAACTGCAAACTTCATTTGGTAACAAGAAATGGCCAGCTGGGACTCTGTCTCCTCCATTACTAGGTGATTTTATTTAGATTGCTTTCATACATGTATTCATTTTAAGAAGATTCTCTGAATAAGTTGCTATACCACTCCTCAAATGCCCCCTAATTTTAGCTGTCTCTCCCTGTATTCCCTCCCTTGTCCCCCTTCACTGTCCCTTCCCATTTGATCCTCCTGTTCTAGTACCCCCCATCTAAACATAACTATCTATTCTATCTACCTCACCTCAGTCCCTTACTCTAAACCTAACTTCTGTATATCTACAGATTGTATCTTGGTTATCATTAACCTAATAGCTAATATTCACATATAAGCAAATATATACCATATGTATTTTTCTGGGTCTACGTTACCTCAGGATGGCCTTTTCTCGTTCTATCCATTTACCTGAGAGTTTCATGATGCCATTTTTTATCAGCTGACATATTCCATTATGGAAATGTCCCAGATTTTCTTTTTACATTCTTTTGTTGAGGGACATCTGAGTGGCTTCCAATTTCTGGCTATTATGAATAGACCAACAATGTACATAGTTGAACAAGTATGTAAGCTTAAACTTTCTAAATCTACTTTATTTAGAGTTCTTGACTACTTCAATCTCCCTTCTAATCCACCAAGTAGAAGTTGGGGAGAAAGATGGTTAATAGGAAACGGGGTTTGTGGACCTGTTTAGAAGTGGTTCTTTGGGACAATAGCAGCAGTCAAGTCTAATAGCATACACAAAATCAGTAACAGTAACTAAATCACGCAGAAACTAGAAGATTGCTCAATCAACATGAGTCAATGAAAGTGGCAAGAATTAGCTGGAATACCACAAGAAGTTCTTCGACACATTTCTCTTTATGAAGACCAGCAAAGATCAGTGATGCTTACACAGCATCACAATGCAAGAGTTTTCTTTCATTATTTGTAGGGTTCTATTTATACTCTTTCCGAACATCACAAGCCCTCTCTAGTGTCCCCTCCAGGAAAATACCACATGCCTTCTCACATGTCTGCTTCAGTAAAACATCCTTTCATAAGACAGCTTCCCAAGAAAACTTCATATTGCACAATCAAGTTTCCAAAGAAACCAGAAATTTTCACTTCACAAGTGTCTCTGTGGTAGGACAAAGCATCCTTTGTGTACATGCTCAAGAGTGGTAAAGCTGGATCTTTAGACTGATTCCCATCTTCCCGAGAAACTTCCACACTGATTTCCATAGTTGGTGTACCACTTTGCATTCCCATCCAGCAATGGATGAATGAATGTCCCCCACTCCACACCCTCACTAGGATGAATGGTCATTTATTTAGTGATTTTATGGGATTATTGAGTGTGTGAATGTGGGTTTGCATTTATATCTGCTTTTTTTTAAACCTTATTATATATTTTATTATTATTCCTTAGAATCCTATTTGCTTTTTAATGAGAGACAGAAAGAGGGTGAATCCAGATGGAAGGAGAGATGGGAAGAAACTGGGGTTGGCAGGAGTAGAAAAAGGAGAAACTGTATGCAGAATATATTATGTGAGGAAAAAAATCTATTTTTAATAAAAGGGGGAAAAAGAAACCTTCCCAGCTAATTATCAAATTTCATTGCTCAAAAATACTTGACCATGACCACAATTAAGACAGCTTCTTTGCCACCTTATAATATGGATTTCTTGTTCTCTGTGGTCCAAGGATGTGTTTCTCATTTCCATCTGCTATCTTGTCAGAATGTTCCTTTCCACCCATATTTTTGCCACCATTCTGTATTTCTAAATTCTCTAATAAGGTGGAGAAAGATTCCATGATGAGAATCTTAGCTTTTCCTAGTATTTCAAAATAAAAGACTGTATACACACACACACACACACACACATCAGCTCATGAAATTACAGAGAGAGAAAAGTCACATTGTAGGCAAGTTGGAAACCCAGGGAAGCTAAAAGTTCTATTTCAAAATGAGTCCAAATAACTCTGAGCAGGGGAAGATGATCAGAGTAAATGTCCAGGAGCAGGAGAGAGTCAGTGCCCCTGCTCAAGCATACAGACTTAAAGGAAACATATCTTCACTTCCACATTTTTGTTTTCTTCATGGAGGAAAATCTCCTTTCTGGAGCTGATCTAATCAAATACTAAACTCATTTGGAAATATCCTAAGAAATACATTAAGAAATAATGTTTGATGTGGAAACCGTGTGGCACAGTCATCATATCAAAAAAAAATAATAAAATAAAATAAAGTAGTTACTACAAGCCCAGTAACTGCAGGATGACACCTGGAGTGTGCTGCTTAATAATGACAAAGTTTAGTTGTTGTAACCATAGGAAAGATAATATTCATCTTGAATAACCTTTCCTGTCTTCTTTTCTCATGAAGACTCATTTTTTTTAGTCTAGTATAGAAATAGTCTCTTAGAATCACAAATTGGGCAAACCTCTAAGGACTTTAGGAGCTCATCTAATTTTATGTTATCCTCTCCTTTCAAAGACAAGAAAACTCAGTTCCAGGGCTTAGGTAATCTTTTTAATTCTCAGAGCTCCTTAATGCCAGAGGCAAAGCAGTAACTTACATCTCCAGTGTGGGACCTAGGACATTTCTCTACCATTTTCCTCATACAGGTTAGCCTTTTAAGAAAAACTAAAAAATAGTTAAATTAGACTAGTTATCACAGTTTTTCCCAACAACAGGAAACTTTAATGCTGAAAGAAATACTGAAAAAATTACTTTTTTTAGTCATTTAGTAAAAATATGTCATACACTGAATTACTGAAATTATGTGCATTGTCTAAACATTTGCATATTAGCAGCTTAGGGGTAGTATGTCTAAATAATTTATATTTTATAATCACAAATAATGTGGAAATTTAACAATGATAACTTGTTATATCATCTCCAAGAAGGTTCTATGATACTCTAATGCAGATGATATACCTGCTTTGACTTTGTTTTAAATGGTGACCTCTCATTTACAATCTTATTTATATATTGGGCGCTTATAAAATAAAGTTCATTATTTACTTTAAGATGTAAAGCAAATAAAGCACATTTTAAAAACCTCTCCACAATAGGAACAATGGAACAACATATACACATAAACACACACACACACACACACACACACAAGCATTCCCAGCAGAGCTGCAGATAGGAAAATACCATATGAATAGTATATGTATAAGTAAATGTTAGAGACACTTCAACATTATATAGTATCTATAAAATTTCTCCTTGAGAAATGTGTATCAAAGATTCAGTGTGCAGAGAAAAGCAGTAGGTTTATGCATATATTGCATGAATGTCAAATGCCCTCCAAGTCACATGGGTAAAAATGTTTGTGCATATGATTCTAAGTCTGTGCTCATCCATGCAGTGCTGACTCTGATCGATAATGGGCTGGCAAGAATGAATGTTCTGAAAAATCTAGCAACCCCTGAAAGATTTTCATGGGAAAAAAAAATCAGTAGAATGGCTTGTCTACAGAAAGTTCTAACAGTGCTTCCAATCCAATACACATTGGACCTAGATATGCATATTAAACCTCAAAACTATTAAAGTAAAAACCATTCAATAAAAAAGGGTGGCAAAGAATTGATTTTTCAAATGTGTCAGTGAGTCATGTGATCTGAGAAGTGTGGTAAATTGTGTTCTTACAACAGGTATACACGGAATTACAAAATCATATGTCAAAATGCTCCCATCTCCCAGTGTGACTGTTTTTGGAGAATGAAATTTTACAAGATAATATAGGTAGAGAAGGAAGAAGAAGGAGATAGAAAACAAGGGAGAAGAAGGAGTAGAGGGATTAGAGAGAGAGAGGAGGTCTACCTGTGAACCTAAACTAAGGTACCCTAAGAATAGCTGGCAGTCTGCAAACCAAGAAAGGAATGTTTGTAAGGATTTCACCATGCTGGCATCCTGGTCTGGACCTTTCCAACCGCCAAGAAAATGAGAAAAAAAATTTATCAAATACATGATGGCAGCTCCTACTGACTAAGAAATCAAGAGAAAGACATACTGACAAAACTGAAGGATAGAAGCAAGGCTTGCAAGCCAGAGCTCTAAACTCAAGGAGAGAGGGAGTCTGGGTGAGAGCTGGTTCAAAATCTAAGAAAATTCTTTGACTGTGGATGGAGCAGGATTACTAAACAAGGTCAACCCAGTATTTAACGTAATAGGAGTATTCATGGAGGCAATAAGCTAGATTAGCTTTTTTTTCTACCTTCTACAAATTACTAGACTTTACTATATTACTTAATTTCTCATCCTAATTAAAATACTAACAGTACCAAAATAGAGATGGCAATGCTCCCATTGCATAGAGTTTGAGAATTATCTAATTATATATTATGTGTTTACTATTTGGCAATGCTGACATCTAAGTGAACCAATGAATATCAGTAGTGGCCAAAGCTGGTAATTATGGGGTCTAAGGTGTACTCATTTATTCATACCCCAAATTTAGTGACACACTTCAGGAAATAAGGAGGAAAACAAACAAACAAACAAACAAACAAATACACTTTTTTCACTGGGCTTCCATCCCTGATTTATGAGGCTCCTATGAAGAACTATGAGTAGACAGGCACCCAGACATGCCCACAGTCGATGTCCAAGCCACTGTCTAAGTCACTCACACAGTTCCTGGTATGGAGTTGGCAAAAACTTAAAACAAAAGAAGTGTATACTGCCAAATAGCTTGTCACATACTGGGTAAATAATGGTTCTTTTTTTTTTTTTTTTTTTTTTTTTTTGGTATTTTCGAGACCGGGTTTCTCTGTATAGTCCTGGCTGTCCTGGAACTCACTTTGTAGACCAGGCTGGCCTCGAACTCAGAAATCCGCCTGCCTCTGCCTCCCGAGTGCTGGGATTAAAGGCATGTGCCACCACGCCCGGCATGGTTCTTTTTCAAAAGTGCAAAAAGATTCTTGTTGGATGCAGCATTTTGTACAGAGGCATCAATCAACTTTATTCTCAAAGGCCTTTCTTCATCTTCTTTAAAAACCCCAAGAGCCTCCAGGCTGGAGAATTAGCTCTACAGTTAAGAGCACTGGCTGCTCTTCCAGAGAGCAAGGGTTTGATTCCCAGCAACCACATGGTGCCTTACAAAGGTATTCAATCCAAAGAAATGTGACACCTTCTTCTGGCCTGCTAGGGGCAAAGACATATGTGGAGGAAAAACATCCATACACATGGAATAAATAATCATTTTGAAAGATGCTCCTCAACAGAGGACTGGATACAAAAAAATGTGGTACATTTACACAATGGAGTACTACTAAGCTATTAAAAAGAATGAATTTATGAAATTTCTAGGCAAATGGTTGGACCTGGAGGGCATCATCCTGAGTGAGGTAACACAATCACAAAAGAACTCAAATGATATGTACTCACTGATAAGTGGATATTAGCCCAGAAACTTAGTATACATGAGATATAAGATACAATTTGCAAAACACATGAAACTGAAGAACGAAGACCAAAGTGTGGACACTTTGCCCCTTCTTAGAATTGGAAACAATCACCTATGGAAGGAGTTACAGAGACAAAGTTTGGAGCTGAGACAAAAGGATGGACCATCTAGAGACTGCCATATCTAGGGATCCATCCCATAATTAGCCTCCAAACGATGACACCATTGCATACACTAGCAAGCGTTTGCTGAAATGACCCTGATATAGCTGTCTCTTGTGAGACTAGGCCGGGGCCTAGCAAACACAGAAGTGGATGCTCACAGTCAGCTATTGGATGGCTCACAGGGCCCCCAATGGAGGAGCTAGAGAAAGTATCCAAGCAGGTAAAGAGATCTGCAACCCTGTAGGTGCAACAACATTATGAACTAACCAGTACCCCAGAGTTCTTGACTCCAGATGCATATGTATCAAGAGATGGCCTAGTCGGCCATCACTGGAAAGAGAGGCCCATTGGACTTGCAAACTTTATATGCCCCAGTACAGGGGAACGCCAGGGCCAAAAAGTGGGAGTGGGTGGGTAGGGGAGTGGGGGAGGAGTGTATTGGGGACTTTTTGGATAGCATTGGAAATGTAAATGAGGAAAATACGTAATAAAAAAAATATTAAAAAATTAAAAAAAGAAAGACAGTCTTATGTAAAAACCCAAACTAGTAGCACCCAAGTCTTTCTTGATTTATCATTCTCCCATATTTTTCCTAAGCCTTATCTTTCAAAGATTTTATCTTGTGTAGGGTGAAGAGAATCGTAAAATACATTGAAGCGCTACTAAGAAGGTTCAGCAAGGTTAGGACCCTTGCTGCCAAACCTTAAGGACCTATGTCAGCTCCACGAGACGACTCCACATGGTAGAAAGATAGGACTCACACAAGTTATCCTCTGATCTCCACACATATGCTGTGGCAAGCATGTGTACACACAGAGACACACACACACATGTGACAAAAATTACAAAAAGAAAAGTAAAAATTGACTGTGACTCATTTGTGCCACAGGATTACTCTCTTGGTGTTCCTGGAAGCACATGCTGGGGAGTTTCAGAACCTTCGAATAGGGGTAAGAATATGACACTCATCCTGGACAGATGATGTGGAATGAGAACCCAACCAAAGTGTGAATAGCACCAAACTCCAACTGGTTGAACAAATGAACTGTATTAGGGTTACAGAAGTATAGATGTAAGGGGGGGGGGTGACTTACAGGAGCAGAAATGACTCAAAAACATCTGCATCACCAAAACCTAGCCACTCTGGATGACAATTGACAAAAGCTGGAAACCTGGTGCATACTCTACAGCCTGCAGGCAGTCCCAGTAGCTCAGTTGGTCTGTATGTCTCCAGGAATTTCAGCTGGTCTTAGTTTCTCTCTCCTAGGCAGTTTGGCTTCTTTTGGCTTCTCTCAGGCTGCACAATTGAAACTATTTCCAAGTATCTCCTCCTCTTCCTCCTCCTCTTCTTCCCCCTCTTCCTCCTCCTCCCCTCCTCTTCCTCCTCTTCCTACTCCTCTTCTTCCCCCTCTTCCTCCTCCTCCTCTTCCTTCTCTTCCTCCTCCTTCCCTCCTACTCCTCCCCTATTCTTCCTCCTTCATCTTCTTCATTGTCATCTTCTTCACCTTTGTCATCTTCCTCCTCCTCTTCTTCCTCCTTCCTCCCTCCCTCCCTCCCTCCCTCCCTCCCTCCCTCCCTTTTTCAGTTTGTCTTGTCTAAAAGTCTCTCAGCTTGTCTTATCTGAAAATGACCCTCTGAAGTCTTAGCTGATTATACACTTTTGGAGAAAGAGGAGTCTCGGGAATCTGGAGAGTTTCAGGGATTCCCTGAAGCTATATTGAGTTATCTACTTCCATTTTATGGAACTTCCCAATGTTTCAATGTCTGAAGAAACTACTGGGGGAAGGGAGCTCCTCGGCTTCCTCTTGCCATCATTTATTTTCTCTCCTGACTTTGGGGGCAAATTAAAATGCTAAATTCTTCCTGCATAGGAAATTAGGGAGATTTTATTTTATTGCATGATAATTTTACGTGTTGTGGCATTCATTACTCTTATCAGTCATGTGCAAGGTTGGTTAGTACACAGATTACTAACTCTGTCTGCCAAGTCCTTGGGCATAAACTTCCAAAATAAATACCAAATTGGAGACCTACTTGCATATTGCACACACTTTTAAAATGTCCCACTTTTAGGAATGTACCACTTTTTATGGTCTAAAAATCCATTCACAAATAGAGATCTCTATAGAAAATGTCGCAAAGTAAACTTGTCTTTTTTGGTTTTACAGATAAAACTCATTTTCCATTATTGTTATGGGGTAACCTATGTTCATGCATGTAGAATAAAAAAATAACTATGTCAGGCATTTATGTCACCTGCCTACTATTGTATACATGAATAAATTTTTTAAAAGTAAGAATAAATACTTTTTAATGTGTCAATGAATAAGTAACTATGGTAAGTAAATTACTGCTACAGACATTGCTGAAGTTAGAGACCAACTGGATTTATTCCTTTTTTTTTTAAATTTGGATCAAGGCTATGCTGGAGATAAAAGGATCAAGGAAAAAGGACCTTGATCCTTTTATCTCCAGCATAAATGCACAAATGCATGACTTTGGCTAGCTACAGATAAGCATCATTTCAGTTCTGTGTATATCCCATGGATCATGGCAAACATAAGTTCTCAGGTTGCTGCTTTAGATGCATGTTTGTCATTCCAAATGGCAAATAAGTACAGACTTTCAAGTATCAAGCAGCTCTTCCCAAAGAGAGACTCCTTTTACAGCAGCAGCCCTCGCTGGTAAGGTAAGATCTAGACCAAAGGATCTGAGTCAAGATCTCCTTGGTGTTTGTCTTGTTCTTGAGACCCTAAGAAGATAGTAACACAGAGAGCTACAAATGTGGTTACAACACAGTAAAAGCTTCTGCCCCATTCCTTTGAAGGTTACTTTAACTGCTAAATTTAGTAAGCTGCGATTGGCTCTGCATCAGTGGCCACAGAGTGCTTAAATCTACTGGAGACCTACTTCAGTACTACACACCCTTTAGAAAAGCCCCAATTTTAGAAATCCCTGAGTGACTCTAATACCTCCTCACTATGGGATCATAGATTAATTCTGAACTATGAAGAATTCAAAAATGAAAATATCTGGATATCAGGACACGTGTTTCTATTACAAGCTATTTCTAGTGCTATTCATTCACATAAAAATGTAAGCAAGATTAGGATATATATTTGCTTCCTTGAATATGGGTATAACATGTGTGCTGCTCCATGGTCTGGGACTGAAGGTGTGAGGATGGGAGCTGGACATTGAATAGAAAAACACATTCCAAGTTTCAAGCTCTTGGGAAAGAACCTGGGTTGTACTAATGGCTACAAATGAGAGGCTGTCCCTGGACTGCAGAATACAGGGTGGTTTGGGGACAGAATTCTCAACTCTGCAGGCATGGAAGACTTAACCTGGGAAGCCAAGGCTCCTTGAAAATACCTATCATGTCAGTGAGAAACATAGAAAAGAGCTGGAATATAAGATACAAAAATGGGTTTGTAGTGCATGTTATAAATGGGCTTTTCAATGCTTTTTGAAAAACCTTATATATATTCAAAAATTCTCTCCTTTCTTGTTTTGGGACTTGGCATGGGGTGAGGGGAAATGTTTCATCCTGTGCCTTAAGTAGGCATTTGGTGATGACTTTGGTGCCAATCTAACTCATTTCATCTTCTTCCCTGTGGAGTCTGATTGAATGTTGTCTATACCTGTGAGTAGGCGTGCATCTCTACAGAAAGCTCTGCGTGAATGGAAAGCAATATTAGCTCTTTCAAAACTGTTCTCTTGGTTCTGATTGAAGATAAAAATAAAAACTAAGTTTTTGCACATGACACACGAGGCTTTCTCTTACAAATTCTCTAATTTACATGCTCAACAGCATTTGCTGTCTTTCTTGAAAAAAAATCCTTCCTGAAACAAGGCCCTTTAACCACTCTGACCTTTCTCTATGGTTTCACTCAGACAGGGATAGTCCTCCCTGATGTCACCAGCCTCAAGAGTGTGTCCTGTGTCCAGACGCACTCACTGAAACCTTTCTCTTCGCTTTTTCCTGCCTGCAAAATTCCCAAATTCATTGCTCTTTTTGTTGAAACAACACTATTTGTTCAATATTTAATATTTGAATATTCAATTCAATATTCAATAACTGAAATAAGAAAAATATTTCTACTATATTCTGGGCTCGAACTCACAGAGACTCTCCAGCTTCTGCCTCTGAAGTGTTAAAATCAAAGGCTTGAGCCACAAACTTCTAAATTAAATGTCTTCCCATTTTAAAAGAAGAAGAAAAGAGAGAAAAGAAGTCTCCCCTCAGAGGCTGTGTTGCAACCATTGATCGTTGATGTTTAATGTGATAGTTGAGAGACATTTGAAATGACTCTGACAGATGTTTTCACATTGTTCCTGCTGGTCTGATAAGAGATGTATTGCCAGAAAATGTATGGAAACCTCAGATTCCACAGAATTCATTTGAGATGAGAATTGCTGACAAGAACATTTGAAAAGAAAGGGTGGTGGGATAGACAATCCTTTAGAAGAAAGTATAGCTGTATAAAGCAAAGGCAGCTCCTCAGTGGGGACTACACACTCTCTGCCTAATCCATTCACCATGCCTATCAGCATATGTTCCAGGTCATATGATGCTTTCTACCCCAAGAAGCCTAGAAAAGGGCAAATGCAAACAGACGTCTGTGTGCTCCTGAAAAAATATTCTGTGTTTCAAAACAGGAAAAAACTGCTTAAGAAACAAACACCAAAGACTAAAATCACACACACACACAAAATGAATCTCCTCTATATAGAGCAGTCCATCCATGCAGCACCAATCTAGAAAGCTAAGCGCAATTGTGTTAAGTAATTTATGTGTAGATAAAAAGCTTATTTTAAGTTACTTTATGCTGTGGAGGATAACACACCATAAACTCACTGCACTTTTATTTGTGACTTAAGGAAAGCACTTCTTAGGTGATTTTTAAAGTAAGGGTTTTACTAACTTCCTTCAAGTATTGCCCACCCATACCCACCCCCATGTTTCACACAGCCACAACCAGGGGGCTTGGTCCACCCCCAACCCCCAGCCAAGGCATCTGTGAAACATGGAAGCTATTAGGCTATGATGTTACTTTGGGCCTGCTTACTAATGTCTTCTGTATTTCAGAGGTGGTCTGCAGAGGTCAGCTAATTGCAATCCCAATCTGACTGCTTATTTGAACTTTGGATACTAAGGGCCCTGAACTGATCCCCTGAATTTGTCATGGTCATAATTTAGTTATCCACAGCTGCCTCATTAGATTTGAGACCCTTTCAAAAGAATATTGATTACTATAGCTCCTCATCATCTGGTAACAGTGTGCATACAACTATCTATTCTCCGGTTTCATTTCCTTGATGTAGTAATTGGTGCACATTTTTAATTTTCTCCTTTTCTAGTCACAGGACTCATGAAACATTCTTAGACTATAATGACTTGACAATTTAAAGAAGACCTTCAGCAACTTCAAGTGTTAGACTTTCATTTCCATAATTTTTCCTGGTCCTTTTAATCTGCCATGTGGTCTCCACTGTATATGTTAAACTCAAACCCAAGCATGGTATTCTGTGGTAACACCCCTCATGCTCAGATCATCCCACTTGAGCTTTTCTCTGAAGAAGGGCATAGCTATGAGAATGCTCATGGACTAAAATGGGAAATGTATTGCTAGCTGAATGAAACATACAAATGGGAATGTTAGTATGTGAAAACCAAAGTAATCTACTTCCTAATGTGGTTACATTTAGCAGTCTGTACTATCACCAAAAAGGGAAAAATATAAAAATGCATCTCATTCATAAAATACTCCCTATAATGGTTTATTTTTCCTCATAAAAAAGTTTTTGAAATACCCAAGAAGTGTTCCAAACAATACAGGAAAGGTCAAAATCATCTCCATCATGGAGCTTTGGGTCTGATGGAGAAGTGTCCTTGAAAAGAAGCAATCATGTCATGGTATTACAGGGACTCCGGTGGGTAAGAATTGAATGGTGAAGATCTACAGAAGAGACACTAGGCAAAATAATGGACAGAGAAATTTTCCCGAAAGCAGGTGACATTCAGCTGTCAACAAACAAGTGAAAAGCCATCTGAATATCAGCTGACTGATCTGGGTGGAGAAAGAGCCTGGCACAGTCAAGAAGTGAGATATAACAAGGCATATGGATGAGCAAGGACAGGTGACATGCAGACAGATGCAGCTAAGAGGTAGTCAGGACATCCATTCTATAGATACACCAAAGGACGACACAGGAAGGACATTTGGAGTGATAGAGCCTGTAAGTGCTGGCTTGGGGTACCTGTGAGTTTCCTTTTGAGGCTTCTAGTAGGAATAAATTGTGTCTCCAATAGAGGACAATGTATAGTTTAATAGATACTGTATTAAAGAGGTAGCTGAAATTCCTGATTCCCTGAATGTTTTACTAAAAGCATCTTTGACTTATTTTTTCTACTCATTTATAATTCATTCATTCATATCATGTCTATGGCTCTCTTTCTCAACAAATATCGGAATTTTGTGTTTAAAAATTATTTTTCTGGTGAGGTGACTTTGCCATTCTTGTTACTCACCTCTAATTGCTCTATACTTTTTCAAACATAAGTTGACATAATTGAAAATGCCATAGCTTGCCCTAAAGTACATCATAAAAAACAAAATGGGCTATAGAACCACATTAAAAGAATCACCTCTATGGTGCTTTAATTCCCCAGGCTTGTCAAAAGTTGTTCAAACATTGCTTGCTGTCTTTGAATATAAAATGTAGGCAGACATGTACTAATATATCAAAAAATGACACTTTGTCAAAGAGAGCTTTCATGGGAGAATGTTCTGAATGTAATGTTTTCTTTTAAAAAGAATCCAACCTGTTTAACATTCCAAAGCAAACACGAAAGAACACAAAATGCCTGATCTCACTGTCGGTCACCACAGTCAGCTTTAACAGCACATTACTAGCTTTTGTTAGACTCTAAAACCCTGTCTCCTCAAAAAAATTACCAGTTTTATTTCATGATAACCCTAATTTGATGCAAAATAAAACTAGCCCTGACTCTCTTCCAAATAGATTCTCTACAGACTTGCTAACACTTCCAATAGCATGTCAATGATACACCTGGCTATTATCTATCCTATCCGTGGGCTCTGTATAACATTATAGGAAGGGACCACTCCTCTATCTGTTAGGAACATTTGTTATAGCCAACAGCAATGTCTCTCCAAGAA
Source organism: Mus caroli (assembly GCF_978045245.1). NCBI lineage: Eukaryota > Metazoa > Chordata > Mammalia > Rodentia > Muridae > Mus > Mus caroli. The sequence continues at coordinate 34,952,203 of NW_028227264.1, forward strand.
GTACAGAATTAAAATCTTGACATGTGCTCTCCAGAAGTGTCTCATCCCAATTATCTAAAAAATCTTATAGCCTCTGGTAAGATGGTAGCCAGGAAAGAGTGGGAGGATGGATTGTAAAGACCTTAACAAAATTAATAAGGCAGGTACGCCTTCATGTCAGTCTCTTGTCCTCAGTGGTTCCCTGTTGCAGTTCCTTTGCTATAGTTCCAATGCTCTGGATCTTGAAAGGATGTCCAGAGTTAAGATAAGGGTTAATATTTGAAATGTTAAGCTGAAAATCAATAGCTTACCATCTTTGACCTCAAAAGAATAAGCTCTTCTCTACTTAGGAGGGTAATTTCTACCTGCCATCCACATTCTGTGCAAAGAATGGGCCTAGGTAGGAAGCAGAGGGAACAAAGGGAAGCAGCAGAAATGGATGTTATCTGAGGTCTTTGAGATTCAGTAGAGTTCAAAACACCCTGCAATGTCACAGAACGGTCCAAGTGACAAAGAGAAAGATTCTAGCCATTTGACTGCTGCCTGCTCTCAATTAATATCTCCAAAGGAATGTATTGTGCAAAGGCTTTAACTACTTCCAGAGAATGATGAGAACAAATGCTCCTCCCACAACTATAAAGATTCAGGTTTTAGTAAAATATTAGAAAAGCCTGTTGAATCTGGAGGGCAAGGCATATGTGTTATGTTTCAGTTGCTGTGATAAACATTAATGTGATCAAAAGCAACTCAGAGAAGAAAACTTTTATTTTGGCTTACTGTTCCTTGGGAATAAGAGTCCATCATGGCAGGGAGGGAAAGCCTGGCAGCAAGCAGCAGGCATGGAATCAGGCCCAGGAAGCTCAGAGATCACATCTTCAACTGCAAACCCAAAGCAGAGAGAGCAAACTAGATGTGGAATGTAACCATAATTAAACCCTCAAAGCCAGGTGCATGTAATGTACTTCCTGCACCAAGGCTGAACTTCACAAAGCTTCCACATCATCCCCCAGACAGCACCACTAAGGGCAAACAAAGGGTTCCCATATGTGAGCCTATGGGGGGATATTTCTCCTTCAAACCACCACAGTTCAATCCCTGTATCAGAATTCTTAAGAGAATGTAGAGCTTTTAAAGTACTGAAACTCTTAAATGAGTTTGTTTTATATGATGTTATTAACATAAGATCTTAGGAACAAGGAAAGGTTGCAGCTTTAAGTAATGTGTTTTGGGGTGGAATTTGAAAAGGAGTAGATGTATGATGGCTAATATGGATGGTTGTCAACTTGAACTACCCAGAAGAAAGAATCTCAAGGAGCTGAAGGGGTCTGCAACCCTATAAGAGGAACAACAATATGAACTAACCAGTACCACCAGAGCTCATGTCTCTAGCTGCATATCTAGCAGAAGACGGCCTAGTCATCCATCATTGGGAGAAGTAAAAATTATATGCCCCAGAACAGAGGAATGCCAGGGCCAGGAAGCCAGAATGGGTAGGTTGGGGAGCAGGGTGCAAGGAGTGTATAGGGGACTTTCAGGATAGCATTTAAAATGTAGATGAACAAAATATCTAATAAAAATTGTTTTTGAAAAAAAAAAAGGAATCTCAATTGAGATTACTCTATGGACATGTCTGTGTGTCATCTTATTGATTACTGAATGATGTGGGAATTCCCAGCCCACAGAGTCCAAGAAGCTATAAGAAAAGAAACTAAATGTGGACCTGGAAGCAAGGCAGTAGGCAACATTCCACAACAGTCTCTTCTTCAGTCCCTGCATCCAGGTTCAGTTGATTCCCTGTTTTGACTTCCCTCATTGATAGACTGGAACCTGTGAGCTGAAATAAACTCATTCCTCTTCAACTTGTTTTTGATCATGTACTATAATGGCAACAGAAATTGAACTAAAACAAGAGAATATTAAGATTATTATAGTACCAAATCTTAGTTGTTAATGCTCAAAACCAATGTGCTAACTATAGTCTTCTTTATAGCGAGGGAGAAGCATTTTGCAGAGGAGGAGGCTACGGACATGGAAGAGGTGGTGATGTTAATTCTTAGCATCCTACCATTCAGAGTGCTCACACAGCCCTCTGAAGTAGAGCCTGGGGATCTCTGGAGTGAGATTTTGACTCCTACCTCTACACCTTACTGACTTTTAGAGGTAAAAGGAATGCCACAGTGTCTCCAAGCTTTGACCCACTCATCTAGAAAGTAGTACTAATATGACCTCATTAAGTATTTATTTAACTCAGTACCCTGGTCATATTCAGAACCTAAGAAACAGTACCAAAAGCTATACACATCCAGGTGCACAGGGCATATAATTTTTACTTCACAGATTTTTATTCTCAAGACAGTACAGACTGTGGTTGAGTGCAGCAGGAAACCCCTTCCAGCTGGCTACTGGAGTGGTTTAGATGATCCTCAGAGTTTATTGACCAGGAAACTTGCTCTAGCTCATGGCTTACATACTCCTACTTCCCAAGTATGTAGATCATACTGTTTCTTTACATAACTTAAAGTCAAAATTTGTTCAAGCTCACACTAGACAAAATCCCAGTGTGGATAAGAGAAAGTGAACACAAAGTCACAGCTCTGGCCAAGTAGCTATTTGCAATTGATTAATTCTAGGGACATTGAATCAGTTTTCTCCAATGGAGTGACACTGGGTATATTGACTACACTCCCGGGAAGGCCCTTCCAAAAAGAACCAATTTTCTGGAAAATATTTTCTGGTTATACTGTTGTTATGAATTATTTGCTAAGGCCAGCAAGTCCTCCTCAATGTATTAAGACAAAATTAATTTCTGAAGCTGACAGACATTGTAGTCAACATAGTTTTCTTCTTAGCCATAGGCTGCCTACAGTGTTATAGTATATGTTCTAAATGGTGCATCAAGGGCATGTCAGCATTTGACTCAATTATACAATGGCTGTGCAGAAGACCCCAAGTCACACCTAATGTAAACCGTGAGTGAACAGATGAAATCAACAAAGTCTAAGTTGCTTCTGAACCACTTGCTATTACATTTTACTGTCCTTCTTTCAATGTTCTTATCAACTAGTTTCAAAATGGCTGACACAGTAGCAACAAAATTTAGCCAATTGTGTCATTTGGCTAAAGTTTAATATCTTTGGATATCTAAGACACCCTTTCAGCTAAATACAAGAAAGAAACAAGTAATCATTAAAAGCAGAATCAATGATTTGAGGTTTATTGTTCAGAAGTCACTGGCACCACATGTCTGATGAGATTTTCCTCTCCAGAGTGAATGGCTTAAGGTATCTCTTCAGTGTGACATCCAGTAAATGATAGTCTTTGCAGGGTCATGGTGGCCAAAATATATGTTAAATCTGAATGAAGATATATGTTTACTAAAGACATTGATGACAACATTCATTTTCTACTTGCTAAAGTGCTTACAACTGAAATTTTATTTTAGTCCCATTATTGTTAAGAAAAATTGCAGTAATAAACCATTTAATACTACAAAAAGAAAATGGATGCATTTTTCTAAAAGTGCGAGTGTGCATATACACATTTACAAAAAGAGTTCTGAATAAAAAAATCAAAATAATTTCTGATTTAAAATTTTAAAGAAAATTTGATTACAATTGAAAAATAATGAGGAATAGCACACACACACACACCACTTCATTTAATAAAATGTAGGCATACATAGCTCTAAGGTTATATCTGAGAGGCTATATAAGTATATCTGTATGTAGTTTTCTCTACTCTAATAGTTCTTAACAATGCAATTTAGCAACCATCTAGCATAAACTAACAATAAATGCTATAGTGCAGAACATAATGATTTGAATTTCAGAATAGAGAAGGAATTTTGAGTAGAGGTGGAAAGATTATTATTTTGAGGCTAGTCAGCCTGGGCTGCATAGCAAGATCTAGCTTAGAAGCATCAAAGACAGGTTGTGAATTAAGTAAATATATTTATTTAATTTATGAAATACACTTGAAAGGACTTTCTTTTATCTAATATGTGTGTCATGTGTACATGTGAGTGCAGGCACACATGTGCTATGATATGCCTATGGAAGCAAGGGAACAACCTGCCATGATTGTCCTCACCTTCCTCCTTGTTTGAGACAGAATCACTTTGGGAAGCATTGCTGTGTACTCAGGGCTGACTGACCTGTGGGTTTCTGGAGATGCTCTTGTCTCTGCCTCCCATGCAACTGTGTGAGGGTATGTGCACTGCAGGGATCAAACCCAGGTCCTCATGTCTGCACAGCAAATGCTTTCATCTCAGCCATCTTCCCAGTGCAGGGCTGGCCTTTCAAAGCCACACTTTTTGTTATCTGTTACATTCTCTGCTGCCCAGTAGAAATCCACTCACAGATTCTACTGCAGAATTATTCTCCCCTCTGCTATCTGGTGCTTTTCTATATTCTAGAATTAAACAGACCTTGAACACCAAAGAGCGTAGGGCACCCACTAGTTGAGAGAAGGTGATTTTACAGTAAATTAACTTGTTTTCTTACTTGAACTGAATACCTGCAATCACTGATTGTCACATTTATCCTTTGTTGTAAAACTGAACTAATTGAAGAAGCTGCCCTCCAGGGACCAGCTCACAGTGCAATGAATGTTGAGAGCCCTCTTCAGTTGAGCATTTTAATTATTTGTAATTATAATTATTTCTGTTTATCTGAGATCTTTGAGAAATAATTCTAGCATATTAAACAAAATAAGGAGCTAAGTAGCTGGAGTTTTGTTTTGTTACTTACTGAAGTCTACAGGTCTGGGAGCATGCCAACTTCTCACAAGCTCTAAGACTAGTTTCCTGACTGTTGGGTAGGCAGAGTGGACATATGACCTGCCCCAAAGTAACTGAGTTCACTCTTTCTTCATTGATTTCCTTATAATTCCAGGCTACATTGGGACTGTGTGGCAGAGGGTTGACAAGAACTCAAGTAGAAGTTCTGCTTAAGAACATTATTTGGAGTGCATGTGGGAGTCTCCCATGTTTAACCCACCTCCCAGTCAAGGAGAATGAGTAATTGTTTATTGTATTCTAGGGTTAAACTGAACATTAGGATTTATGGCTCTTATCAATAAATTGTTTTTTAAAAAGAACTAGAATAACCATGGTGAAAATACTGTCTACCATCAAGATTATATCTCTTTCCACAAATGTGTGTGTGTGTGTGTGTGTGTGTTTAAGCACAGCTACTAAGGAAAAGGATTTAAAAAATCTAACTGTAGTAATCATTTTCCAGGTGCTCACAAGGAGGAACAGGACAACTAGGAGGTGAGGAGAGGCCATGAGACAACCACTAGCCAGATAATCCTCTCAGAAGTAACTGAGGCGTGTCTGAATGTAGGTATGTGTATGGAGGACCTCCCTCTAACCTTCTTAACTTCCAACCACATATAATCAGAGTATAGAAAGCCTTTGTCTTTGATGTCTATACTATGTAAAATACATTCCCAAATAACTCTTTGCTTTTCTTAGTTCTCCTATGATAAGGAAGGTGAGCAGATTAAAAGCAGATGCATTTGAAGTAGATATGTTTGATCACACACTCAGCCAATTTCTAGTTGGTGGATCATATTAAGGCTATATGTTAAAACATTTTATTCTTTAACTTTCTCATCTCCAAGAGTGGGAATAATAAGAGTGTTGGTATGCTTTCATCCCTGTGACAGATACTGGCAATAAACAACTTTAAAAAGAAATTTGATTTTTGGCTCCCAGTATCAGTGATTATGGACCATGGTCAGTTGACTCCATGTTTCCGAGTTTCCGGAGATGATTATGGCAGAAGCACTGGGTGAGGAAACATTTAGCAGCTCTTGGAAGGCAGAAAACAAAGCATGGGAGGATGGGTCCAGGACAAGATGAATTCTTTAAAGATATGTTTCCACTGCCGACTTTCTCCAGCCTATATCTACCTTCTACTTTCCAACATGTTCCAACAATTAGATCATGACATTAACCCACTGAAGGATTTAGTCATGGTTGAATGAAAACTTACATAATCTATTCACTTCAAAGTGGTGAGGTCTACCCACTGAAAGCAAGCCTCCACATGTAAGTCTTGAGGGGAGACATTCTATTAAGAACAAGAGACAAATGCTACTCATATTGTTAGATTGCTCCTAAGACTAAGTAAGGTATTAGGGGGAAGATATCTTACAAAATAGTTGTAAGATAAACATAAATACTGATACAGTTAAGAAGTCTACACATAGTTCAAACTCATGGGAGCAATGGTCAAGATATAAGCACAATAAAAGAAAACAAAGAACAAAGATACAGAAACAGCATGCTGTGTAGAAATTCTGAGAGCAGAAATAGTAATGAGCCAGTACCAGTGTTGATCCAATGTTGTGCAGTTATGAGTGCTTTAATGTCAGACACACACAATAGTTAGTGGAGTTTTGTTTGTTTGATAATTCACCTTTTAAAATGTCATAATCAATAAACTAAGAACTGCCCAAAGTATCATTGGTCTGCTATGGCAAGAATTACAACAGCAGAGAAGACACAAAAAGTAGACTTTTATTATAGTTCGAAAAATCCAAGTATACTCCAGTGATGTTCAAATGGGAAGTTAGCAGCCCTGACTGATCTCTGGCTTGCTATTTCTATTTTATTTTGTATAAAAAAAAATCTTTTATAAAGCAGGTGGCATGCTCATAAGTGTGTGACCTTCCCATGACAAATCATGGAAAACCAGAGCTTCCTTTGAGTTCCACTAAAAGCTCATAAGATAAGGCCATCAAAATTACAATGCTAACAATACTATAATAAAGATGAGGTCTTTTAAGGGGAGTGAACTCCCTGTATTCTGGCTCACTAAATCCTTCCAGTTTCTGAGCTCCTTGTAGAACAGGAAGAACTTAACTGCAACTTCAAGGATGCTTAACCACAGACTTGGGTTTTTTAGTGTCATGAGAAACGTCTGTAGTTGTTTTCATTCCTTTGCATCTAACTCATTGTTTAACCAATCTAAATCACTGGGTTAAAAATTTGAACTCAAGACTATTGCACGCTCATTTAAGGAATGGTTGATTGGCAAACTATCCATTTGGACCCAAACTACAAGCAGTACAACCTGTAAATACATAGTTTTTAGCATTACATATGTACTACCCAGCATGCCTGAACACCCCAAGATCTTCTACTGGGTTAGTCTGGATTTTGACCTTATAGATGCTGTCGGGAATAAAATATATTTATTGAATTTTTTAGATATAAGCTTCAGCTATTCTACTACCAAAAATATCTCAATCTCAGAAAACTCTGAGGTTCTTTCTGTTTCTTAGCACTTAATTGCATTCCTACTGAATTAAGATAATAGCACATTAAACTCAGGATACAGCATAAAGATTTTATTTAGATTTAAGAGAGTTGCCATTGTTTCTTTGTACTCTATTGTTTATCTATTGTTTCAGATGCCAGCTACTACATTGTTTTACAAAGTCATATTTTAGTCTGCATGAGAACAGGTAACCTCAAAGATACCTTCACCAGTATCTTAGAAATCAAAGAGAAGCGAGGAAAGCAGCTTTATGTGTCCACTGCAAAAGCCTGCCCAGAGGAACCTCTGCTTCTGAGATCTACTGCTGAGAGGGAGACTAGGATCAATTGCTCAGTTCCATCTGTCCAACTCTGACTGTCAAGTATTTCTGAAAATACAAGCTTATGATGGCAGCAATTTATTTGAAGTCTCTAATAGCCTCCTTTGGAGGTGGCATTGATCATTATTGTTACTTATTAAGCATCTTGAAGAAAGAATGGGACACAGGGATAATGATTACAGGAAGATGACAGCAAGTGACTAATCCGGGGCATATTTTGATATAGTCCCTGGTTACAAAGGTGTTTTGTAAACTGTAGCTATACAAATACTGTGTTACCCCCCCCCTTTAAAAAAATAAGGTGTTTACAATGCCAGTTTATGGTACAATTTCAAAGTAGTAAAGCACAATGGAGAAAGGTTTCTGACCCTTACTTAAAGTTTTCCTAAGCATATGGTCTTCAACACACAGTAAGACAGAATTGTCTGAAAATAGGCATTGTATTTGCTACTCATAGGATTCCTGTTCTGTGCTTGTTTTTGTGGGGTTTCTATTGCTGTGGTAAAACACCATGACCAAAATCAACTTGCCCGGGGTGGGGGTGTCATTGGGAGATGGGCATTATTTCATCTTACAACTCTCAAGTCACATTCCTTGCTGAGGGATATCAGGGTAGGAACTCAAGAACCTGGAAGAAATAACTGAAGCAGAGGCTATGGAGGAGTGCTGCGAACTGGCTTGCATCTTATGAGTTACTGGGCTTGCTTTCTTATAAAAGCTAAGAGCACTTACCACCCACAGTGAGATATCCCTTTACACCACAGGCTTATAAGAAAAACTGGTGAGGGGACTCATTTTCTCAACTGAGGTTCCTTCTTCAAAAATGACTTTAGCTATGTCAAGCTGACATAAAACTAGCAAGCACAATGCTGGACACTTTTATTTTTTGATTCCTGGGCTGTGTGTGTGTGTGTGTGTGTGTGTGTGTATGTGTGTGTGTGTGTTCAATCAGTGCATGGAGATAGTTCACCATCTTCAACACCCAGGTAAATTTTGGCTTATGTAGTTTAATAAATAATAAGATAATAAATACTAAAGGCAATAAATACTAAAGCCAACACAACCTATCTAACTCCAATACCCTTGCTCTTTAATTTTAGGTAAGTTGGGTAGTAATGAGTGAAAAAAAGACACAACCAAAACAAAAATAGTAATTAATAATAGCTACCATTTATTAATGTGCCAGGTACTGGGTTAGATTCACACAGAGATTTAAATCTGTCATCCCAATAAAATCTCAAAGGGCTCCATTCATCCAAACTTTTCCAGATGAATTAGTCCATATGAATTATATTTGCCTTAAGGAATATTAAGGTTCAAGGACATTGAATTGTGAATATAAGAAAATATACCTCCTAGAGAACAGCTCTAATGGTCAGTCAGCTCTTGCTAATCTATACCAGTTATTCTTTCTATTATAGAATATTTTAATCTAAAGTCCTCAGACAATGTCATTCTTGCCTTTTTCACTTAATCTTTTCCTTCAATGATTTCAGCTCTATTGCTTCACTGATTTCAGTTTTATTTAGAAGTGAATGAGTTTTATGGTAGTAGGAAATTATTATAAAGTTACTTTTATTTAATTACTGTATACTAGTTTTGTTGATTTTATTGCTGCCCATATTTGCCTCAAAGTTAGATTTGAAGGTTACATATCCATGGGCTTAACTTGTGCTTCATCATGTAGAGTTTCACAAAGAATCAAAACCCTAAAATCAAGTTTGTTAAACTCAACAAAACTGTTTCTCCAGTATAAACTGTTGTCCTGAAATATCTGAAGTTACAGTGTGACATAACTCAATGGCTCCCATCTTGATCAAACAAGAAGCCTACAGCAGTCTTTTGTAGTCATGCATTACACAAGTGTCTAATGGGTGCTGCTGTTTCCTAACTCCATGGTCATTGGCACATAAGGAGAACTCAAAAAATCCTGTCATCAAAGATCTGTGCAAATTAATTAGTGAGCAATAACATGACACAAAATTTTATATTAGTATAATAGAGAAAGAAATTAAAGTTTAATACCAAGAAAGAATACAAACTGAGTGTTCCAAGGCTTTGGATTGACAAGGTTTACAAATCGTTGCGTACATCTGAAAAGAGCTTGAAGACACATGTCAGGTAGGTTCTTTTAGATGTTGGAAGACAACAAAAACCTTGTCCTAAAGTTTTGTACAGGGAAACTCCAGAAAGCACATCTGGAAAGGGAGAGGTATTCAGACATCCATAGCCTTTATCTCCCTAAAGACTCTGGGTTTAGCCCCCATGTGGCAGTTATTGAAAATTTTTGAGCAAAGGAGTGGTGTAATTAAAGTAATGCTTTTAAAAAGATTAATTTGACAGGATGAGGCAGGATGGATTGGTGGAAAGAGACCAGAACAACAAAGCTGCTGCAATAATTCAGGTCTAAGGTGATGAGGTTCTGGACAGAAGTGGCAATAGGAAAAGAACGAAAGAAATAAATAGTCAGGATGGCACAAAGAAAGACCAGCAACCCTGTGACTACCTAGGAAGTACATTTTGCTTGGGGACTTGTATTATTTACAACCTATGTATAATTACTGAAACATTATATATATAGTAGTCATAATAGGAAGTTCCACCTTGGAAGATACCTTTATTCAATGCATCATTTATTTTGACAAAATATTCAGTTAAATTCCTGTATTTTAAGAGAAAATTAATACTCAAAAAAAGCAGGTTGATATGAGAAGTTAACCTTTATTCTAGCTCAATATTCTTTAATAACTACAGTTGCAGGATGCCAGGAATTAGATGAACAAAGAAAACTAATCTAAATAGTGATGTTTTGTTTATATCCAAATTCCTGATTTATAATTTAGCTGTTATATTTTCTTACAATTAAGTTTTTAAAATTATGAATTAAAAGTAGAGTAACCTATCTGTATAGATACATTGATATGGTATGCTACCCAAGATGAGGGTTTCACCATTCCTTTTCCAGGTTAATTCAGTTGGTTTCACAATGGCTGAGGGTAAGAGTTATTTTACTTGTATAGATGAGAACCAAGAACCATAGGACAGGTAAATCAATGACTTAGTTGAGGTCGTCAGGATTCATGCATCTAGCTCTTTTTCCAAGCCTTCTAGATCACTGGATAAAATAGAGTAGAAACCTAAGATGATTAACTCTAGATTTTTGTGTTCAGGAGAAAGGTTGTCAGGTCAATGGAATATGCACTCACTGATAAGTGGATATTAACCCAGAAACTTAAACTACCCAAGAGACAATTTGCAAAACACATGAAACTCAAGAAGAAGGAAGACCAAAGTGTGGATATTTCATTCCTTCTTAGAAAGGGGAACAAAATACCCATGGAGGGAGTCACAGAGACAAAGTTTGAAGTTGAGACAGAAGGAAGGACCATCCTGAGACTGCCCCACCTGGGAATCTATCCCATATACAACCACCAAACCCGGACACTATTGCATATGCTCCCAAGATTTAGCTGACCGAACCCTGCTTTAGCTGTCTCTTGTGAGGCTATGCCAGTGCCTGGCAAATACAGAAGTTGATGCTTACAGTCATCTAGTCGATGGAACACTGGGCCCCTAATAAAGGAGCTAGAGAAAGTAACCAAGGAGCTAAAGGGGTCTGCAACACTCTCGGAGGATCAACAATATGAACTAATCAGTATCCCCCAGAGCTTGTATCTCTAGTTGCATATGTAGCAGAGGATGGCCTTGTTGGCCGTCAATGGGAGGAGAGGCCCTTGGTCTTGAGATGATCATATGCCCCAGTACAGAGGAATGCCAGGGCCAGGAAGCGGATTGGCTGGGTTGGGGAGTAGCATGGGGGGAGGGTATAGGGGACTTTCAGGATAGCATTTGAAATGTAAATGAAGAAAATAGCTAATAATAATAAAAAAGGAACTTTCCTTTGAAACTACACACAGGCAGAAAGCCAGTGTCACTTAGGTACTGTTTTAAATGCATCAGGTAAAACAAATTGTAGCTCCTAGTATTAATTCATTCCTCACTTAACATTGTTAAAATATTTATGATTATAATAAAAATACTAACATATTGTTATCCATTTTCCCCAACTTTGATATAAAAGCACTTGTCTAAAGGAGGAATGTTGTCAAAGTTTGATGGTAATTTATATCGTCAGTCCATTAAATTGATTTTATGGCAGCCAACACAACTATTGTCCATTTATAAGAAACCCGAGGACCACTCTAGGTCTCCACAAAGGCTGTTTCATACCTGCCCTTTCGTGCAGCTGACCTTGAGGGGAGTTGAGTTTGGAAATTTATGGCAAACACCATCTAGGAAGACCCATTTGCAAGATTTGCTGTCATTTAGTGCTAAATGATCAGTGCTGAGTCCTGAGACAATCTCAAGCTCCTGACAGAGCAATCCCATAAAAAATATTGCCCACCCACCCAGGTGTCTTTTCCAATTATCTGGAGTAGAAATTAATACTTTTAAAAGCTGCTAGTTTTTGAAAGGTTATTACAATTTATTCCAGCAGTTTCTTTTGCACATTATGATGAATTAGTTTATTACACCATTATTTTCCATGTCAGCTTTTTAGAAGATTGAACATAATGTAGAAACATTAGTGTGAATGGCAAACATACTATTTTATAGCTGAGTCATATATTTCTTTGAGAATAATGTGCTCAGTTTTTAATAACGGGTAATTTTATGTTTATGCTCCCTAATGCGGTTGTCAGGTGTTATTTATTTCTGTTTGGTAAGAACTAAAGAAGTTTCTTTTAAAATGTTAATGGTGGTTTAGACAGGTTTTAGAGTCATAGTAAGAATATATTACTTAAAAGTAAAAAAATATGAATTGGAAGTGTTTTTCCCTAAAAGCTAATATGTTTTAAGGCTTCTTGACAGCAGTTTAATATATAACTGCTTCCACGGAAAAGAATACTCTGATCTTAATGTTTGCCCTAAATGTAGTGGGGGAGGAAAAAATTTAAGCTATTTTCTAAACCTTAATAAATTTCAAGTCTTTTTCAAAAACTAAATGCCTTTATCATAAATGATTTGTTACTTCATATAATCATTTAGAAATATACAATATACAAATACCTTGTAAACTGATGCAATAAAGTGTTGATAGGGATTTCTTCTTATTAGACATTCATCCACATAGTGTATCTACTAAGATAACAAGAATATGTAATTTCCCATTTAATCAAATATTAAAAACATTGTACTTTCACATGATAAGGTTGATCAGACATATTCCAAATAGTATCTAGTAAATGGTATCCATTTATAGATAGATAGATAGATAGATAGATTATAGATATATTCAAAGGAAATAATAATTTATTGATAATGTGGAAAGATGGAAGAATGAAATCCACTTTGAATATATTTAGCCTTTGAGATTTCATACAACTATAGCATGCATTTTGATCATATTCATTTCCTACTTCAGCCCCCACTCCTCCCATATATATTTTAAATAATATTGTGGGGCAGACATTTTACAACAATTGAGACATTCAAAACAACATTGTAAAAATTCTCCCTTTTTATTTTTATTTATTTATTTATTTTATTATTTTTTTTTTTTTTTTGGTTTTTCAAGACAGGGTTTCTCTGTGTAGCCCTGGCTGTCCTGGCACTCACTTTGTAGACAAGGCTGGCCTCGAACTCAGAAATCCGCCTGCCTCTGCCTCCCAAGTGCTGGGATTAAAGGCGTGCGCCACCACGCCCGGCTTTCCCTTTTTATTTCTGGTACAATTAATTTTATTCCTGCATTTTTTTTAAAAAGTCATACAATGTTAAAAAGATGGTAACCACATTTCAGCAGGTTTCACGCTGCTCCCTCCACCCTGGTAAGTGTTGCCAAAAAGTTTATTTTCACATCAAGCATATTTGTCTTTGGGGGCTAATATTTTTCATTTTGGAATATTTATTTTGATGATATGATTGGAGCAAATGTTAATTTTTGAAGTATTATGTATACACACATTTTACAATTTTTTTCCATCCTGTCAGAGTTTTATCTTGATAATGTTATTGCCAGTTTCCCTGGGCACTGGGGGCAGAGAAAACAGTCTAGCAGTTAGACTTTACTGGAATGCTCCTCAGAAGGAGCACACCTGTGCAAGCAGACCTAGAGCTAGAAGGGAAAGTCACATTCCCCCAATAACCATGTGTCTCTTCCAGCTATCACCCGAGTCCAGTCTCTGGAAAGGACATCAGAAATGAGATTAGGCTGTGTTTTGAAGTTTGTTTTCTGAAAACCATGAGTTTCTGTCTGCAAGCATAGTAGAGTATTATTAATAGTGTCTGAGATTGTCTCACTTACCAATAGAATGTGTTTCTCAAGTTGAGCCAGTCACTGGTTGGCCACTCCTTCAATCTCTGTTTTATTTTTATCCCTGTTCATCTTGTAGGCAGGACAAGTTTTGGGTTGAAGGTTTTGTGAGTGGACTGATTGGAGCAGACCCTGTCTTTGACTCTGTTGCCTGCCATTGGGTCTCCTTTCCCCAACTGGACTGCCTGGTCAGTCCTCAGTGGGAGAGGATGCACTTAGGCCTTCTGTGACTGGATGTCCCAGGGTCAGATGGTACCCAAGGGGGACTTCCATTTCTCTGAGGAGTAGGGGAAAGGACAGTAGAGAGAGGGATTTCTAAAAGACAAAAGTTTTACAGGATCTAAAGAGAAGCCAGAATAGGGGACAGGGAGTGATTTATAAGGGTGAGACTGGGAGAGAGGAGGAATGAGGGTGATTGGGATGTAAAGTGAATAAATTAATTTTTGAAAAATTAATCTGTTAATCAGCTAAACTGTCAACCAGGAGGAAAGATGTCATTTTGCTGAGTGTATGTCTGGCTTCTGCCAGAAAAGAGTAAAGGTTCTGTGTTCAAAATATATTATTAGACATATATGCTTAGAAGTAACATATAACTCAACAAATAAGTTTTATTCCTCCTTTATTTTAGTGTGGGGGTCCTCTTTGGGCCCCAAAACTTGAGTGTCTAATATTTTCTGTACGCTAGGCAAGATATAAGCACTCCATCACAAATAACACAGACACTAACCCAGAGAACATAAAACTGTGGAAACTCAGAAAATGGAGGGTAGCACCAAGCAAGTAGGGAAAATTCAGGAACCATGGGTCTGTAGGGAAGATGGACTTCACCTCAGGAAGGTGTTTTAGAAAAAGGAAAAGCTTGGCAAGTAGATACATAGGCATCCACAGATGAAGGAAGGGGAGATAACAGGCATAACATTATGCACTACATATGAGAAACAGCATTCAAGATGTGGACAACCTGGAAGCTGGAAGCTTACAAGACTAGAATAGGAAAAAATGAAAATCCACCAAGAATTGAGAGAAAGGAGACTGTGCCATCTGCACAGTTGGGAACATCAGAGTGAAACACACTGATCTGGATAACTAATGTGCTCCAATAAAGATAATACTAAGTAGCTATCAAAATAAATAATTAAGCTAAAATGCAAAAGAGAAGATGCTGAAAGGCAGTGACCTGTCTGTTAAGACTTGTGTTCTTAAATTGGGACTTTGTTATTAGGAAAATGAGCAGTCATCAAACAGCCTTATAATTGTTTTCTAATAATGTATAGTTGACAAGTAAAATCGTGAGTTTGTATTTTGTGTGTGTGTGTATACACCATAAGAGTTTGATACATGAATTACAATATGAAATTGATAAATCATGCTCCCTCTGAAAGTTTGAAATGTGTAATGCACTATCCTTAAAGATAATCTCCCCACAACTTCCCATGCCTACTCTTTAATTCTCATCCTTCCAGCTCCTGGAATCCATTATAATACCTGTTGAAAAGTCATTGGATGGCTTTACATTTAAGTGCTTTACTAAAATTTGTTGTAACAAAAGCCACTATTAGTCTTGGGACATAGCTAAGTTGTCAGTATGCTTGCTTAGCATGCACAAGGTTCTGTATTTAATCTCAGCATGGCTTAAACCAGGTGTACTTCACCTATCTTTAGTACCAGTTCTTGTGAGTTGGAAGTAGGAACATCAGCAATTCAAAGGCATCCTTTGCAACATAGTAAGTTTGGGGCTAATATGGGATGCATGCATTCTATCACCAATAACTAAAATATAAAGTCATTTTGGTGCAAGATAAGAAAAAAAATGGATGTAAAAATTTTTTTAAAAATCCTGGAATGGAGAGGACCCCAGAGCAGTAAACCAAGGAGAAGATAACAGAGAACTGAATTTGAGCCTTAGCAGTAGAAATAGGGAGACGATGATGAGAAAGGATTTGGCTATCTAGAGTCATCTCAAAGGTAAAACAGCAAGAGAAGTAAGGTAAGAGATAGGAGATGGGATATCTAAATGCTGAACACCTAGAAGAATTAAATAACTATGAATCCAAAAAAGAAATATTAGTTGAAGATATAGCTAATATAATTATTGCTGCAATATTGGAATAGGGGTATAGGATAAGTTTCTTAAGCAGAGCTCATAGTGAGAAGAGACAACCATACAATGAGAAAACCATATGGAGATGTAGGAGAAAGAAAAACCTCAGAGGATACTGAGTGATGTATTTTATAAAATGCAGTATGGTGTGGTAGGAGGGACTACTTTAACAGACCCATGCTGAGGCATCCCCCTGAGGTATCAGTCGTATGACAGACCTACTATAAAATGAAGCTTCTTTGGGACCTGAGAAGGAGGTCTGCAGAAGGGAGTAGAGGCAGAGAAAAAAGGGGGACAGAGAAGGACAAAAAAATGGGGGGGAGAAAGAAATAAGGAAACAAGTGGGGAGAGAGGAAGAAGAGAGGAAGAGAAAAAGAGACAGACAGGTCTACAGTCAGTCAAACAGACAGACAGACACCCCAACACCCAACATGTATGGCTCCTGTCTCCTGTCTGACAGTTGGTACATAAATTTTGGGCAGAGCCTAGAGGAAATGTTAACACAGAAGAGTCTCAGGGTGGTGGGAACATGATAAGAATGTTTGTCATGATGACCAATGGAGAAAGATATATTACAAGAAAGGCTCCAACAGCCAACAGTGTCAGATGCTACAACACTGGGAAATGAAGTTAACACTGAAAGCACAATGTCTGTTCTTAACAATGAGATCTGAGGAAGTTTTGATAAGAAGATACTAGCATTAACCAAGGTGGAGTGCAAATAAAAGAACGGAAAACTATGACTATGAGTCCATGAAATTTCCCAGCAAACATGATGACCCAGTAGAACATCCTATAAACATAGTATTAAAATAATTAAATGATTTTTGTATGTTAAAATACATATTTAAGCTTATCAAAAATAAAATAATATACTGGTTAGCATTTGTCAACTTCACACAGACTAGAGTCTCTTGGGTACAAGGGTCCTCAACTGAAGATCTAATTTCATCATATTGACCTGTAGGCAAGTGGGGCTGGGTAATTTTCTTGAATAATAGTTGATGTAGACCTGCACCCAGCCCACTGTTGGTGGTGTTACCTTTGGGCAGTTGGTCCTGAGTTGTACAAGAAAACAGACTCAGCAAGCCTTGGTGAGCAAACCAGTAAGCAGCATTCCTTTATGGTCCTGTTTCAGTTTCTGACTCCAGGTTCTTCCCTTGTCTTTCATCAAGGATGTATTGTGACATGGGAATCTAAGCCAAAAAAAATCTCTCCCTCATCCAAACTATTTTTGTTAGTGTTTTATCACAGCAGCAGAAATCAAACTAGAACTGCTATAAGCATTAATTTAGAACACAATAGATTTTTTTCACCAATAAACAATCATGTTCTGGTAATTTTTTTTAATATTGAGAAAATGCAGTAGTGAGGCAGAGCAAAGAAAAATTCCTAACTGGAGAGTTCCTGTGCTTGCATCTATATCTGTGGAGTCAAACACAGAGCAGACTAAGGAGGGAAAGCCAGTGATTCATTACTGTAAGTGAAGAGGGGACATGCCATAAATCAGAATCAAGAGCAGCATAGTTCTATGTCCCCTGCTCTCCTCCACTGCTGAAAATTAATTTTCCTTGGGATTCTTTTCCTGCCAGCTGTTATTTACTATCGTCCACCTAGACTAGCTCATTCATTTCTACAGGCAGTTCCCATTCATGCACCAGAGTAAAGCACAGCAGATTAGTTGAAGGAGTAATAAGAATTCCACGTGAAAGCTCAGTTTCTTCTTCCATCTATAAATGTTCACCACCCCATTTTACACCAAGCCCAAGCCCAGCTTAGAATATGACATTTGTGTTTAGAAGAGATCTGGGAGCAATCATGTTTGGCAAACTTTTCCTTTTCGAAAATGTTTAACATCACTTAAGAACATAATAGGTTGGGTTCTTTTGGGGACTCTGCGTCTCCCCCACAATGGCTTGTTTGCTTCAGGGAAAGACTAAAGAGCAGGTGGCATTGTCTGTAGTAGAGCTGTGCACAATGTCCCTTATCTCATCTGCCCAAGTCAGCAGCTCTCAGGATGATCCCCAACCTGGACTCAGAACCTACACACATTCTTTTCTCATTTAATTCCCATCAGAGCCCCCCCCCCGGAGGATAACACTCTAATGTAATCCATTTGATGAGAAGGGGGGGAGTCAAAATCTGAAAAAAAATAGGCATTTTGCCTAAGGGTTCATCTAATAAGTACAAAGATCAGGATTCGAACTCATATTATTCTGCTGTGGCTCAAAGGGACTAGATGAATGTGCTTTCTTGTGTGCTCCTTTTCCTTTTAACTAGATTCCACTGGTTTGACAAGAGATAATTGATGTTTTTGTCTTCTTTAATACTACAACAAACTTTACTTTTCTCACTGGTTTTCTCATTTCTCCTTTATATTTATCTATGGTCTGTTATTTACATCTCTAGAAGATCCTTGAAATTGGGAACAGTTTAGGGAGAAAGACTCTTTATTAAGTCACAAAATAAAGTACTCATTAAAATTTAATATAATAAAATACAATATATAATAACCATATCAGTGTTAAACAAAAGAGAGATGGTCCTACAAAATAATTAATATATGTTTGTGCCATAGGTGAGGGGTGCAGGGGGGATATGGGAATCAAGAAGATAGAAGGTTCCTGGGAAGGGGAGAAGACAGTTTCTGTGATCATTGTGAAAGACACCTGTAAGCCGACATTTAACAAAGGAAAAAGAAGGAATCCGTGCCTATCCCTAAATGAAGTGGACGTCAGAAAGACTACATATGCCCAGTAAGGATCTGAAGCAGAAACACCAACCTGTTATGTCTTGCTACCCCTGTCTTCCCCAAGCATGGAGAAGAGTGGTATGGGATAGAGGAAGGACTAACAGCCAGAGACAAAATCAGATGCAATGAACAAGGGGGTCTTGTAAGCCACTTGCAGAATTTGGCCAAATATAGACAACAAGTCATATTTATAAACGCCCTTGCTTTGATAAGTCTAGCCATATTTTTCCATTTCGTTCTTCCTTGACTTTCCTTTCAGTTATAAAAGGGAGGATTTGGTCTGAAACCAAGTTGAGCTGGATAAGAAAAGAAGTGTGTTTTTATTCCCCACTCCCAACCCCAACTCCTGCAGGCAGGAATGAGAGATCACAGATTTCTCTAGTCACACTGTAAAAGGTGAGAACTGAACAAGAGATGCACCATCAAAGACATCCCAGACATAGCATTTAATACTCGGATAGTGTCCTCTCATTTTGCCTCCTGGATGTTCCCTGACAGTGCCATCCAAAACTAAGATCTGTCTACCTCTTTATGTAACCTCCCAAAATCATGTCTGTTCCCCAGTGAATGGTCCCTGAACCCTCATGCATTCCATTCTATTAAATAATGCTATCTACTCACTCCCAGCCACTTTAAATAGCATGAACACCAACTAATCAACTAATCAGGTCACAAACTAATCAAAATATATCTAGATCTTAGTTTACTTACCTTCAAAATGGGTCTGAAATTGCTCAGGCTGCAGGATTGCTTTGAATACTAATGAGGCATCAACTATTTGTAAAGTGGTTATTGATAAGGTGTTGATATAACAGAATAAAATGTTTGGAAGGAAGTCTACTCAAGGAGTTTGATGTAGAAGAAATGAGTGAAAAGTACCATCTGGAACTAAGCCAATAGTTTTAGCTTAAGCCGCTTACCTGCCTTAAGCTGTCTTACCTGCCTGGGTATGAAACAGTTAATCATATCTACATAAAACAAAGCATGTCAGACCAAGACAAAACCTTGATCTCTCCAACAAAAAGTCATGATGGGACTCTGTTGAGTTGTAAATACAAATACGAAAATAAACATCAGATAAACCTTGCCATGCAAGAAAATGGAATATTTTCAAGAGATGGGTGGCAAATAAGAGTATATCAACGGAAATGTAGAAACAGACATTTGAAGTGTTTGCAAGCGTAATCGATTCCAATAGAACATTCCCATATTCCAACCTATTGTTACTCAATGAAATTACTCTGCTGAGTTAGGTATACTGAAGCATGACAGACTTGAGACCAGGATCTGGCACTTCTTCATGAAACATACAAGAAAATATGTCCCAACTATTCTAAGGAAGTGTAAACTCCGAGATGGAGCCTACTATCTGAACAGCAGTGGCCAAATTATGATAAGTACACTGGGGTAAAGAGGAGAATTTTTAAAGAACAGGTCAACTATAGCTCCTGAGAATATTCTAACAGATATGCAGGATCCCAAGCCTTGGCTGAAAATGCAATACTTCAATTTATCAGTCAGAAGAGATGGAGAATAAATGTTACACAAACTAAGTTGGTGCTGGATTGCTATGGCAAGGACAGGTGATGGAGCTTAGTTATTAGGGTAGCAAGAACCCTACCAAGTCCTAGGTTTGAATTTCAACACTGATTAAACCAACAAGTGGCAGGTGCCTGTAATTCCAGCACTCAGGAAGTAGAATCTGGAAGATCAGAATCCAATGACATCTTTTAGCTGCATAGCAAATTTAAGTCAGATACATAAGAATATGTCTCAAGAAGAAAATAAAGATTGGTATCACGTAGCCAGTGCA
The DNA here is from genome assembly GCF_978045245.1 of Mus caroli. Taxonomy (NCBI): domain Eukaryota; kingdom Metazoa; phylum Chordata; class Mammalia; order Rodentia; family Muridae; genus Mus; species Mus caroli. Next base: position 34,972,769 of record NW_028227264.1, read on the forward strand.
AAGCAACTAAGGAAGGGAACATTTTAGGCAGATTCTCAGACTCAGCAAACTGGAAACCAGTGGGTTAAAGCAACACAGAAGTTTAGCTAGCATAGCTCAAAGTACACGCTGAAGTCTGAAGCAGCCAAGACTCCAGGATGCTGAATCCCAGGACCTGTGTCCACTGAGATAGGAACTTATTGCTCAAGGAGTGGGTTGCTGAGAAAGACCCTGCATAGGGAGAATGGTCACGAAAACAACAACTGTACAGGTGTAGAGTAGCCATTGCTGAACCCTAACCACTCTCAGTGAGACTATCCTACCTTCTGCATTTCTCTGAGCTACAAGATGAAATACTGAGAATGGTGGGAAAAATAAATCTGGAAATTGCCTGAGGGTTTCAGATCCCTTCTTCTTTATAAAAACTCATCCATCTTTGGCTCAGGTAGTAGTGGGCTTATTCCTAATTACCTAAAAGTTTACCTGTAGCTGGATTTCAGATGAGAATGAAATTTCCAAAACTTAAAATTCTGAAGCCAAATAAATGTACATCCACATTTAAGAATGTGGAAGTGTCAATAATGATGAAATATGTGGTGTGTGTGTGTGTGTGTGTGTGTCTACATGATGCAGGAGATTGAACCCAAGAGCTTAAACATGATAGATGTGGTTAGCATGTATGTGTTGTATAGGGGACACAAGTATGTGCTTTCAAAGATTAAATGTTTTTTAAAAAAGAGATAACTGTGTGATAATACTGAGAATCAATGCTAAAATGGTATTTTGCATAAATTTTTAAAATGTAAGTCTGAAATTTCCAGCCCCAAAGAACGGGATATATGATTATGCTAAGTACACTGGATTAGAAAACGTGGCCTTATAATAAGCACTGGCACAGAGCTTATGTTCCCCTCTTTTAATTTATAGTTGGAGAAATGTTGACAAAATTTTCGACATTTTGCATAATTTGATTGTGTCTTCTTTAAAAGGGACTCTGAATGTGTTGGAGCTTAGAAGGCAAATGTGTATTCAGAAACAAGTGTTTGTTCAGCCACAATTGCCTTCAGGAGAAAGGCTGGGATGGTTCACTGAAGCAACTGGAATCCTATCCACCAGAAAGCTAATCAACAAGATGGCTAGTTACATTTATGAGCATTTTCTTTTATAGGAATTTAGTTTCCGTCCTGCAGATGGTAGCTGCAGTCCATTAGCTCTGAGCCAAGCTTCCCAGAGTCCTATTGTACTTAGCAAGATTGCTATTGCTGCAGTACAATTATTCCAAATTCAGCCAGAGTCAGCAGCCTAAAACAAAGCTATGTCATAACCATTTAATCCCAGCTCACCTTCCCTAATGCTGGTTAAACAATCAAACACCTGTTGAATTCTATTCCTTGTAATGAGAACATCTGAGCATCAAAGATCAAAGAACACTGACATTTGGTCTGAACACCAACACAGTAGAACCCAGTCAGAGAAAGGATTTCAATTATAAGGTTTCAGATAGCTATTCTATGGATTAAATCCTGCTGCCCAAAATAAACAATACCAAAAATTCTTCCTTGATATAGTCAGTGGGTAAGGTGTGTGTCATTCCTCTAGCAGTGGCATATATAGGTGCTTTGCTGATGAAAACCTGCTTGGTTTTGTGCAACTAGTAAAAAAGTCGTTTTGTAATTTTTTATATGTGCATCTGATTTCTTATTCACATCTTAAAGAGGCCCTCAAATTGTAAATTGAAGGGCATTAAGGATGTTTGTCTTCTTAGTTACACTGGCATTTCCACTTTCAAGAAAAAGCAAAATATTTTGAGCTCTGATAATGCTCCAAACCTCTTTTGTATTGTAAGTCACACAAGACACCTAACTCATCCTTTTCAGGCTCTTCTCCTTTATGTTTATAATGAATAAACAAACAAGACCAAAATTCTTCTTCTAGGTTTCTATTGTACTTACTACATACATTTCCTGCACCTAGGTATTCATCCTTTATATTATTTTTCTTTAAATCTCTGTGTCTCTCTCTGTCTCTGTCTCTCTCGGTCTCTGTCTCTCTCTGTCTCTCTCTCTCTCTCTCCCTCCCTCCATCTCCCTGTATCCTTTGTCCTTCCCCTTCTTCTTCTCTCTCTTCCTTTCTCTCCTTCCCTTTCCATCTCTGTGCAGGATCACACTGAGTCACTCTGCATGGCTTGGCATGTGTAGACTGGGCTAGACTCAAACTCACAGAGCTACACCTACCACTACCCCAGCCCCACACATACTCCAGTGCTGTCATTAAGGCCATGTCCCAGCACTCCTGGCCCCCACCCACTTCTCTTGAATGAAAATGGCCCAGAATTTTTTCATGTAATCTGCTGAATTTCAAGTGCATAGGTTTTCTCAAGGTCTTCTCCCTGTAGACAGTGTTCATATACTTTCTTGTATATAAAAGAACTACTTGTTTTAATGTATCTGCTCAATTGTACTGCTCAATCTGCTAGATCTTACATATTTACTTATGAGATTGCCTTCTAAGAAAGATGTTAAGTCATGTTGGGCAAGTCCTTCTATGCTATATGCAACTGGGCACTGCAGAACTGAATTGTGTCCTTTATGTTGATGGTTATGTGTATATACATAGGCTATGTGACAGCCAGAATGAGACTATCCCAGAATTCATGAATAATGGCACAGGTCCATAGGCTTGCCATAGGACTACCATGCAAACATTGAATTGGAAACATTATTAAGTCAATTCTATTTATTGATTTATGGGGCAAAAGCCCTGTTTTCAGTACAAATGCTTGATAACAGCCAAGAAAAACATAATAAGCCATTTTCTGTTCCTTATACATTACAAATTCTCATAGCTAAAAGTAACATAATTTGGGGCAGTGCTTTAATTAACTAATGACAAATTCCAAACCACTGATAAAATTAAACTTTAGCAATATATAGTTACTTGCCTGCAATGCCAGCATTCAAAACATCAAGGAAAGTCTTAGAGAGTCCAGAGGCTCAGGTCTGGTCCCAAAATACATCCTAAACAGACATTTGCAATAGGCATCCACTTGCAATTAGCTGATGTCCTGGTAGCAGGAGATTTATCAGCCATTGGGTGTTATTTTTGGGTCTTGGTAATGAGGCATCTGCTGTTTCTACTATATTCAGAACTCAATATTATAGACATTTATGCCATTCCTGCTACACCAGGACCTCTCTTATAGAGTTAAGGCCATCCTCATCTAACTAGCAAGTACCAAGAAGCCATGGTCATATAGTAAAGCAAAGAAACCAATATTGAAGTAGAGCATGGTGGCTCACTCCTGTAATCACAGTACGTGACTGGGAGAAGGAGGATTGCTGTAGTTTCATAAACAGCTTGGTCAAAACCTTGTCTCTACAGTGTGAAACACTGTCTCAAAAACAATTGCCCTTTTCTAAGTGTGTATTAAGCTTTTTTAAGATATGATTTTAGAAGATATGCCTCAGATTCCAAAACATCTCTTAGCCAAGAATAGTAGCTCACACCTATAATCCAAGCTCTCAGAAGGCTGCAGCAGGAGGGTTGCAATGAGTTTGAGACTATGCTAGGCAGGAGAATGACAAAAATAATGGTTTGGTTTGGTTTGGTTTGGGTTGGGTTGGGTTTGGGTTTGGGTTTTGTGGGGGGGGGTTGTTTTTGTTTGTTTGTTTGTTTGTTTAGAATTCTCAGACTTAAAGATTTTGTCTATAAAAGAGACCTGGTTGTCTAGAACTGAAACTTGAAACTGAAACCATTCCAAGCATATGAATATATTTACATTCTTACATAAAGTCATTCTGGAATAATGATTTTATACATTGAGATAAAAATGGACATTTGCTATTACAGGGCCACATTGTGACAATAACATAAATATACTAGAGAGAGGTGGAAGTATATTGGATATTAGCCCCAGGGCCTCATCCTTTCCAGATAAGCATTCTACTACTGAGCTATATCCCAGCCAAGTTGAGTATCATGTATCTGAAATGCTTGCAATCTGATTGGATTTCAAGACTGTTTTCACTTGGGAATACTTGCATATTATAATGATATATAGGATCCATCTGTTACATTATCCACCAAGGTAGGTAGTAAAATTAGATATTAAGTGATTTTAGGAATGCTGCAAAATTTTATGGTGCATATTTTCCTACTAAGACATTACGTTGTCACTAAGAATGGCTTGGACTTCTGAATTAGCCTGTAGAAGTTTGCTTCTCAATTACAGAACAATTTAAGCAAGTCTAGGCTGACAGTGAAACTGTGCTCCATTGGCTTGTCCCAAGATAATTCCAAGATTCTCTCAATGTTATCTTCATATTCTCAATTGAAGCTGTCTCTGCTCCTGCAACAGGAATAACAAAGATAATAGGCAAACATCTTTCTTTTAAGTAAGGTTGAGTATATCACCTCTGTTCATATTTTATTAGTACAAATTCCACCATATGATCACATCTAGCTGCAAGGGAGGGAGAGAAATAGTCTTCAGCAGTCACCATGTAAGTCTATGCCTCTGAGTCGCCAAAGAATGTGCTTTCAAAATCTCTTCTACTCTCTCCATCCAATGTGAATGCAAATTGGTTACCATAATATCCACCCGAAGGAAGAGATGGCTCCTATATGCTGATGATGTATAAACAGTTGTGCATCTCTTCCCATGTAATCCCAATGCATACAGTATAATACTGATGTACAAATAATGACTATAACAAAAGATCTATACTTAGTAAAGCCAAGAGTAGGACATACTTACCAATGATACAGAGTAGTGATGAAACTCTACATCAACTGTGTGACTTTGGGGGGAGTTCGGATCAGTGCTTATACCATACAGAACCCTATAGTCCATTGGCCATTGGTAGCCACAGCCTCTAACTTTCCACTCTGACAGATTCTTCATTACCTTTATTTCTCTTTAGCTACAGCTGAGTTAAAATGGAGACAAAAACATTCTTTGGAGCCTAGTTCAGTCAAATTGGCACATTATTTATTAAAGACACAATTTCTTCAGAATTTTATCAAATTAGGCCAGTTAATAATCTTTCTGTAAAAGACAAAATTGAATACACTTATTTAATTTTATTATGTAAAAAGATTTTTTTCAACTTATTATTGACTGCTTGTGAATTTATATCATGCACCCTAATCCCACTTATCTCCCTGTTCTCTCGTACCCACCCTCCCTTGCAAACCTCACTACCACCCCCAAAAACGGAAAACAAATCTCACAATGGAATCTGTATTGTGTCACAGTGTATCACACAGTATACCCTTTGTCCACATTTTTTTTTTTTGCTTGCAATTGTTCATTGCAATGAGTAATTTGTCTAATTTGAGGCCTCTGGCTTATTATGCTATCAATACAGGATCCTCAATGGTTCCTCTTGGTTATCCTGTTATTGCACTGTGTCATGGACATCCTGACCCCTTCATGCACTCTAGCTGTTCATTAATAAGGTAGATGTTATGGTGGGCCAACTCAATGCTAGACCTAGGACTGGAAGGTATCTGAGCTGGTCAGATCTCATCTCTCTCACACCTACACGTCCAGGGTGAGCTCTCTGTCACTGCTAACTCATTCAATGCCTCAGCCAGAAAGGAGCAAAGCCAACTCTCCTGCACTTGTGACCTTGGATCTAGCTCACCTGCAATTCCTGCAGCCAGGGCCATCTCTATTGTACCTCCCAGGGAAGGCTTAAAGACCACTTCCCACAGTGTTGTAGAAGAAGGACAGGGATAGCTCTCCTGCCTGCCATAGGTTTCCAGGAGCAACATGTGTATGCGGTGTCTGGAGTATCTCCCCCTCGACTGTGTCAACACGTGGCAGACAACACCATGAGGGCTGGCTCACAAGTGTCGCATGCCACCAGGGTCAGCTCTACTGTGTCGCCTTGCCCAGGCTATGTGAAAGGCCCACTCTCCTTAGTGTTGCAGCAGGTGGTGATGGGCAAAGAGGGGAGGGGAAAGTCGATGCCTCTTTACTGTGCTCAGCACTTTCTACATCAGATGTCTCACTTAGTCATCTTGGTGGTTGGTCATTAGGAGAAGATTTGTAGTATCAAAAAGAAGAAAGCTTAGAAACAGTCACTTTTCACTTCCTTTTTCAATTATTATGTAAATTCTGAAAACAATCTTATATCCAAATTAGGAGAACTTTCCCCACGGAAAATAATAAGGTTTTAGAGCCATAATAATCCAAATAAATACAGCCTTTAGAAAATCAACCTTCTTTTCAGCTGTCCACTGATTTACAGGGAATGAAGCATAATGCAACATCTCAATCAAGATCATATTCCATCAGTTCTTGTAATTCAGCTAAGATTGGTATGGCACTGCAGTCAGAAATAATGGTCCCAGGAGATAGAGCCATGACTTCGTGGCAGATAGCCATGCTAATGTCACCCTTCCTGCACCCTGCCCACATGGGTACACTCTCTCATCTGCAGGTCTCACACAGCTTGCAGCTGCACTCTCTGCTGCAGCTGCACTCTCTACTGCAGCTGCTTTGTTGTCTGACTTCCCTGTTCTTGTTCAGGTCAACCTGCACTGCTCACTTGAGACCTCCCTCCTGTGTAGTCTCTACTGTATTAGGCCTCTTGTTCCTACACATATGAACCATTCTGACCACTGTCTACTATTTCCTACATCTAATCCATAAGACTGACTCCCTAAGTGAGCATTGCTCATCCCTCCCAGTGCCTGATTTGGGCATGTGGCTTTTTCAGGTGGATATTGTCACTGCATTTCAGCCTTTGTCTTAGACTGGGCTCACTAATGGAAGCATTGGAAATCACACTAAAAAGGAAATATGAAACACTAAAACATTTTGAGAATGAATCTCACAATGGAACTCTATTCCTGAAAGGATAATGAAAAGTCAGTCGTGGGTGTTTTGCTCTGTTTTGATGAGGTGGTCTTTTAATCATATGTGACTGAAATGTACTTCTAAACCTTCCTAATACTGTGACCCTTTAATGTACTTTCTCATGTTGTGGTAACCCCCCAAACATAAAATAATTTTTGATGCTACTTTATAACTGTAATTTTGCTAGTGTTGCTAATTGTAATGTAAATATCTGCATACTCCCAGTGTCTTAAGTGACCCCTGTAAATGAGCCGTTCACCGCCCCAAAAGGGTTGTGTGCAATGCACAGGTTGAAGACCACTGCTCTAGAATTATGCAGAGAAACTCTGAGTCTAAAATCCAAAGGAACATAGATAGTGTGACAGAACATAATTTATCTAGAATAATGGCAATTTCAAAGTCAAAAGTCTCAAAATAAACAATAATGGATGTCAAGAAGTGAAAGGCATATCAAAGGCAAAATCAAGGTGTTAGAGAGACTGAGGTGAGCAAGAGATGAGCAGATGAGCAGATGAACAGATGAGTAGATGAGAGGCATCTCCACAAGTGCCAGCAATATCCACTGGTGTGTGAGAAGGGCCCAGGCTCCACCAGCACTGGCAAATGTTAGTATCTAAATGCCCCCACTATTTAGGGCATGACCCTGGCAGAGTGGTGGGTAAGACAGACAAATGTATTTACTGAACAGATGCTGTATGCCCGTTATTATCAGAGATAACTGTATAAATAATGCCATAACACTTTGAAGTAGGCATCAACTCTTAGCAATCACCCATGAGGAAACCAAGGTCTCTCAGAAGTGTGGTGAGTTCCTAGACCTACTTGATGCCAAAGGATTTGCCTTTTGTCTGGCAAGGGTCAACCTGGGTTGAAGATAGCCTATGGACTTTCTGAGTCTGTCATTTGACATTTCCATTTCTTTGCTTATGTGTTAGTTACTTTTCTCATAAATGTTACAAAGTACATGGAAGGAGGAGAACCTTCAAGGATAAGATTCCCTTTAGCTCATGGTTCATGGAGAACTTGTCCGTTGTGGAGGGAAAGACATTACAGCAGTAGTTTGAGATAGTTGGTGACAATTGAGTTAACAATCAGGAAACAGGGAGATAAATATCACAGTTCAACCTGACTTCTCCTTTTTATTCTGTCTGGTACCCCACCTATGAGGTGGTGCCTACCACACTCAGGCTGGATCTTCTTTCCCTGAGTAAACTTCTCTGGGAGCACCATCATGGACACACCACACACTCCTATGTGCTCCTCAGTCTAGTCAAGTTGTAAGTGAGCATTAGCCATCACAGCACTGCAGATGTACTGCTTGATTACTGTCTTCTGGATGGAGTCTCTCATTATATGTCTGTGTTTTGTCATATAATAGAACTTTGAGTTTCATCAGAGGTCCTTCTAAGGGGCCATCCATTTTCTTAACAAAGACAATCCAAGTGTTGAGATAGATGTCTCTCTTTATGACATAAGCAAAAGCCTTAGTTGGGTCTCTGTAGAATGTCTTTATCCGCCCTCACACATTCCCCGTCTTCTTCCCTGCCAACCATCCTCACCTCCCAAACATCAAGAGCCTGCCCCGTGGATACTTTCAGTCTCCATATGGAACAGGAGAAAGATAACACAACGTGTGCCATACTTTTCTGATGCAACTCTAGTCTGTTCTTTCCTCCCACTGGTTTGTCTGCTTTAACTTTAGACCTTGTTTATCCAGGACTTCTTTTGCTCTTCTTAAATCTTAGCTATAATTGCACAAGCCCATTAAGTGACTTCCTCCTCAGGTCTCTGCTAACAATTCTACATAAAGATAGAATGCAGAATATGGTCACCCTTGAAATAACCAAACCATGATGCCTCAAAGCAGAAGCACTTAAGGAGCAAGGATAATAGGGAAAAGGGGGTAGTATAAGTCTTAAAAACTTAAAGGACAGTTCAGTATTTTGTGAGAGCTAAAGGGAGAAAGGTGGAGATTCCAAGAGTATTATATTCAGCCAGCTATAGGAAATGAGGGAGGAAATACAGGACAGAAAATGGAGCAGGAAGTTATCTGTTTTATTCAATTTAACATAGATCTGTGACCCACTAAAATATCTTAGTAATCATTAACGTGCATACCAAACTCAGAAACTCAGGATCTCAGAAAACCTAACAAAAACTCTCTGTTAGGAGAAACACAGATAGAAAGGTTGTAAGATGCTGAGAATATTGACAGACCCTAAATGGTATCCACAGGACAGGAGCTAAACAGGCAGGGAAAGCGAGCTGACTTTCCCAGCTAAGCCTTTACTCTGTGCTGCAATCTTGTCATATTCCAACTGTGTCTCATACATTCGGTATTGTACATATTGTTAAAATGAAAATTAAAACTGTCATACTTGCCTGGCTCAGGCACATTTATAATTTATCACCTTCCTTTATAGTTAAAAAGAACAACCAGGCAAATGCTGCCTAGCTCTCACTCCCAGGCCCTCAACACTGCATAACGCATGCTTGTGACTCCTAGGACAGATATACTGCACACATTTAGCATATTTATTTCTCTCCTTATGGAACATTTTCTTATCCCTGCCATGCTGAGCTTTAAATAGATTCAGAGGCTATAAATATTACATGGAATTTGGATATCTGAAAAATAACTTCTTCATCACTGATTTACTGATATGCTAGAGAACAAATTTAGTGTCCATATTTACATGATAAAACTTTTCAGCTAATGCATTGAACTGTCCCTAGCTGTGCATGGCAATGATGTGATTATAGCTTGGTCCTTGAGTGGCAAGGGAAAAGAATGGATTTTGAATCTCTACAGTTTTCTGAAGCTGGTTTCTGGCAAGTGGAGATTCACTGAGACCAGGGAGGTGGGGGGGAATGGGCTTCTGATGGTGAAGCTGATTTGTCCATTTGGTGGGGTAATGAAACCAGATTATCCACCTGATACTATAGTTGCATATAGGCCATCATTTTCAAAATGCCTTTATGTTGCCCTAGGAATAAGCGGTACTACTTTTCAAGTAGTACTTTATATGTTCCAAGCACAATCACTCGTCCTATGTAATATAACTATTTTTTTATTGTCTGAATGTCTCACTTAATTCTTAGCAATCTGAGGGATTATAAGTGAGAAAACTGAAACAAGTAAAACTTATACATCTTGAATGAATCATACAGCTAGTTAATGTAGACTTGCCTAGTTCCAAACCCTATTTTTTGTCACTGCCCTAAACTATTTCCTGTTAAGAAGTTAAGAGTGGCCATTGTCTGACAGAGTAACCTCTCTGCATTTGCCATTGCCACTTCTCTGTCCACAATTCACCTGAGGCAGATCTGAACATGATACAAGTGCCCTGTGACAGAGTCACACCCAGGGTAAGAGTACAGGGAATCATCTATGTCCCCAGATATCTAAGTCTTCATTTGATTTACAAAAGAGTCTTGCTGGGCATGGTGGCGCACGCCTTTAATCCCAGCACTTTGGAGGCAGAGGCAGGCAGATTTCTGAGTTCGAGGCCAGCCTAGTCTACAAAGTGAGTGCCAGGACAGCCAGGGCTACACAGAGAAACCCTGTTTCAAAAAACAAACAAACAAACAATAAAAAAGAGTCTCAGATTATAACAGATCAGGGGATGTAGACCTCAGAAATCTTCTGATCCATCTCCTACATCTCAAACTTTAGCCATATCAACATGCATTTTATAAGTATTTAATATGCCTTGCAAATAAACATTTTCCCTAAATGCATTTATTAGAAGTTAAATTTTGTGACACTATTATAAGTAAAAGACAGTAGTCCTTTCCATGTATTCAATATAACCTTTTTGAAGATCTCTGTAATCCTAGCAATGGGAGATATATATAGGAGGGTTGTCTCAGGACTCCCTGAGCAACATAGGAAGACCCTACCTCAAAAACAAAAGTGAAAACCATATAATATAAACTTAGGTCACTAAAGTCTAGTCTAATGTCTGAAAATGCAAGCTAGGTCTTTCTGTAATGCATACATATGAAAAATGTTAGGAGGTATTAGAGATATATAGCATCTTAGTGAGGGTGTCCCACTGAATGAACAGAACTTGAAGAGAATTAGGAAGGAAGGAAGGAAGGAAGGAAGGAAGGAAGGAAGGAAGGAAGGAAGGAAGGAAGGAAGGGAGGGAGGAAGGAAAGGAGGGAGGCAGGCTGTCCCAAGTTGATTCGTTTATTCCATGTTGCTTAATGCCATGTTCGTGTATTATTTTCATTAACCATTGTTTTGTGTATTTTGATGTGTCTTTGCATCATTGAGATAAAATATCTGAACAATATGAAGCAGGAATAATTTGGTCCCTGGTCACAGAGGCGTCATCCCTTTATGCCAGACAGTCCAGCAGAACAGAAAGGTTCACATGATGGCAGACAAGAAGAGTGGGAGAGACTGCCTGGCCTAGCTGACTTCCTCCTTCTTGGTCCTCTAGCAAGGCATTGCCCCCACGCACGGCAGCTGCTCCTTTGTTACTCAGTCATCTGTGGAACAGCCCTCAGACAGAACTAGAAGAGTGATGTGTTCATCTCCTATGCAATTCTCAATATGATCTAGTTGACAATCAAGATTAACTAGCGTACATGAGCAGTACTGGTCTTGTCTATACCCCACATATTACAAACAAACAAACAAACAAATGACCCAGCATCTTGTTAGAAGTTTGTACAGGTAAAAGTTGACGTTTCATCCTGGAGAAGGACCTCTAGGTAGTCACACGGGAAAGGTTTTCTCATTCTTTGTCATTATGTGGCATATAATTCTTCTGTATGGCCAGTTTTATATCTCTGTGCCATTCTATCCAGGATTGTATTAATGGGACAATTCAACCCCAAGCACTGTACTCTGTACTCCACCAACAGAACACTGAGTAACTTAAATATAGAACTTAGAAGATCTTTCTGTGGATCAGTAAGTATGTGTGCCTACTGATTACCTTAGCAAAGTCTTGTCTAGTATGTAGTAACATTTCCTAGTCCCCAAGAGCTGAATCTACCTACCATGGCTTTTGTACTTCCAAACTGTAAATAGGATACTTGAGAGATGAAGATTGAAAATTTACTAGTAAGAGACAAAAAAATATTTTCCCAATAGCTCGTTCAAATAGAGCATTCTCAAGTTTCTATGTTGGATGCTCTTGTCATCAGAGTCATTGTGATAAGATTGCTGAGGTGCGCTTGACTGCCATACCCACATCCCCATTTAGGTAAAAGGTACTGTGGTAACAGTTCCTCAGAAAAGTGTATTATCCTCTCCTTGTAAATAAAATTATAAAGGCAAAATATTGAAGAAAGGTATTCTCTCTCTCAACAGTCCTTCATAAAAGCACCAGGACTGTTGGTTCTCCATAAATAACATAATTACAATATGCAAAAGGTGATGAGAGCCAAATAGGAAAAAATGTCCCCAAGTCTTATGTGCAAATGAAAGGGGGAATTTCCAGCAGCAGTCTGCACTTGAGATAAACAAGGCTTTAAACAGCCAGAAATCCCTTGATTTGTAACACAATAAGATCCAGTGCCAAAATATAACATAAGGACTGCACATTCCTGTAGCCAACTGCCTACCAAAGGAAAATGAAGTGGCCCTTGGGAAGAAGTTGAGGGGTTTCCAGTTAATACCCAATTTCCTTTAAAACAACAGAAACATTACATCATAAGACACAGTGAGTGATAGGAGGATGAAAGGGGAGGCTTGGTATCTCAGGAGATGCTCATGCACCTGCTCTAGCAGTCACAGTTAAGGCAGCATTGGCTTAGTGAGCACAGAGCACCTACTATGTATTAGTCTCAATGTGATCAAGAGGAGATGTCTCTGCTGTTGGTATGGGAGTCTAACATGAGGAATTTCGGAATGATGACGACCCACATGGCAGAAAAACAAAGAAACGGGAGCTGCAGGGCTGGCTGCAGTGATAAATCAGGAAAGTAGAGAAAGAAACTGAGAAAGAAGCATATGGATAAAAATGAAGCCAGAGACAAAGAAAGGCTTTCAGGGAGGGCCTTCTCGACAGGGGTGATAAATGAAGTGGAAACAGAGAGCCTGTCTTGCCTGTGCAAGAAATGCAATAAAGCCTGTGCAAAGGAAGACAAAATCAACAGACTGGACGAAGAGGCAGTTTCCCCACAACGATGTCATCAGCGTCAGTCTATGAGAACTGGATGTCAGAGGTCTGACAGGTAGTGTGCAGCACGCCAGGAAGGAGCCCATGTGTGAGTAAGTGGGAGGAGCTAGGGACTTTCCACCTAGACCACCAGGGACCGCTCAGATTCCAGTGGATTATGGGTGTTCATTACCTCCTCAGCCACTCCCAGCTGTCTATGTTCCTCTATCTCATATGATTTTTTCCCCCTTATCTGAGAAGTGCTCTGATCAACGTCCTATCCCCTGTTCCTCCTTCCCCTCTTTCTCTTCTTCTCCGCTGTAAGCACAATCCTGCATCCCAGGTAACTCTCTATTTTCTTACAACTTAACTTTCCTGGTATCAAACAATCAGCTTAGATTAGGATCATAGCCCAGCAGTAGAATACCTACGTGTACAAGGCCTTAGGTTTAATGCCAGCACTACTAGGGAAACAAATTAAAGGACTGAATGGGATCTGTTCTGGCTGTCTCCAGGCTGGTGTCTTGAGTCATCATCTAAGCTAGAATCTGAAGTGTGAACAGAGGAAGAAATGGCTGACTGTAGGAAATAGGAAGGCACTCTGTAAGAGTAGACACTGCTCTTGAAGCTCCTATGGGGAGGAGCTTAGAGAACACACCCACTGTATGCCACCCCACATTCGTCTTTTCAGTGTCATTGGTTTCCTTCCCTCTTGTGTTCCCTACCACAACCACAAACCCCAACCCCCAATCTCAACTCCCAACCCCTGGCTAACAACATGTACATAGAACACTGGTATGTCTTCAGGCTCACCTGGGTTGCTAGGTCTCTAAGCTTGCTTGCCTAGTTCAGCTGTCCACATTTTTATATCTGTATCCAGATGCAGATACCTGGGAGGTTATGTGAATGTCAGAATGATAAATGAACTGTGAAGATAGTATGGACTTAAAAATCAGCCAACACTCAAGAGGAGAGACTGACAAATGACAGGGAGAAGGAAACTTGTAAAATAATGACACCTCCCCCCAAACACCAGCAATTCCACAAGGCCTCACCATAACATACAATTATCTAAGGTATTTTTAAAAACTTAATGCTCAGACCCAGCTAAGGAATATGTCTGATGTGAGGCCCAGGAAGATGTTTGATGGTGATTTCATGTCCAGCTAGGACTGTAAAGCACTGAGCTGGAATAAGAGCTGCCTCCCTTTCCATGAGGCTCTAGCCCTGCCTACAGCTGAACTCGGGATTTTGTATGCCTGCCCAGTGAGGAGGTCCTCCCAAACTGAGCTCTAACCAGAAGGTGCTTACGAGAGAGGGGGGAAATGCACTTAATACGTAACAGTTTATGTGAAGAACCTTGTGTCAGACCTAGGACCCAGGCCAGCATGGAGTGTTTATGACCTTCATATTCATATATGATATTCATATACAATAGTGAGCATGGGACAATGACTGTAATGCTCACACAGTGCCCAGAAGGGTGGCACAGTGGGAGACTGCTCTTCATAGTTGGTAGAGCACATCTGACCCTGCCAAGTACTTACCCAGATCTCCAGCCTCAGAATATGTGTCAATCCATAAATTCTCTCTCTCTCCCTCTCCCTCCCCCTCCTATCCCTCTCTCTCTCCCTCTCCCTCCCCCTCCTATCCCTCTCCCTCCCCCTCTCCCTCTCCCTCTCCCTCCTATCCCTCTCCCTCTCCCTCCTATCCCTCTCCCTCTCCCTCTCCCTCCTATCCCTCTCCCTCTCCCTCTCCCTCCTATCCCTCTCCCTCTCCCTCTCTCTCCCTCTCCCTCTCCCTCCTATCCCTCTCCCTCTCCCTCCTATCCCTCTCCCTCTCCCTCCTATCCCTCTCCCTCTCCCTCTCCCTCCTATCCCTCTCCCTCTCCCTCTCCCTCTCCCTCTCCCTCCTATCCCTCTCCCTCTCCCTCTCCCTCTCTCTCTGAGTCATTCTCTGTCTGTCTCTATCTCTCTTTGTGTCTCTGTCTTTGTTTCTATCTGACTCAGTCTCTCCTTCTCTCTTTCTCTCTTTGTATCTCTATCTCTGTCTTTGTATCTATTTATGTCTCTCTCCTCCTCCTCTTTCTCCTCCCCCTCTCACCTATTCCTCTTTTGCTTCTCACATTCTAAAAGCCTGATATGCTCTCTCTCCTCCTTGTTGACAGCCTATAAGAATGCCTGTGTATACACTCCAGCCTGCAAAGTTCCCTGCAAAGTTCCCTGCACATTCCTACTTTTGTCCCATGGAGAATCCCTCTCGGTACAGGTCAAACATCCTAAACACATTTCTTTTTAAAATGTTTCAAGTATATATTTGTTGCCCACTGTGGTTTTTTTTTTTTAATTTGATAATGCTATACATGAGCACAATGAATTTTGGTCATTTTTACTGCAACTGCTATATCACTCTTTTTTATCAACCTCCTTGAAAACCCTTGCTCTTCCCAGGAAGTTCCTCTTCTGGTTTCCTGTCTTTTGTTGCTTGGTTTTATGATCCAAGGAGTTTAATTAGGACAGCCTTCATTAGCATGAGTATGAGGTTGCCTACTGCAATGCTGGCAACCTACCAATGGCTACACCATTGGAAAAAATAATCCCACCTCTCACAACCAACTTTAAGTGACAACGGTTCATCAGCTGGAGGTCAAACCTCCTGAGCACCTCTGCTCCTCCATAATGGAATGATGATGCGCTCTATCTTTTGCCAGTCCTATGCAGTTAAGCATTAGTTCCTGAGTACATAGTCATGTGCCAACCAAATGATAGTACTGCAGAGCTGACCTCCTCATCTTCTGACTCTTAACGTGATTCCCCCAACATGGCCCATGAGCATTGGGAACAGGATATATATAAACACCCTCCTTACTGCTGAGCATCTGCAGACAGTCACTTATTCTCAGCACTTGGACCAAGGGTGAGTCTTCGCATTGATAGTTGCCCACTGTAGAAGAACCTTGAACCATGGTTGGGACCAGAACTGATCCACTGATATAAGCATCAACATTTAGATGGCAGTTAGATACTATATCCATCAAGCAAAACAACAGCAGGAGTCCACACCGGGAAGCCTTTCACTAACATGCTTGCTACTTGAAATAGTAAACAATATACAAAACGTACTCAATAAATACTGACAGAATACATTATTTAAAATATCTTTCCTGGTCGTCTACAAGATCTCCTCACTTTCCTCCTCTCAGATTAGAATTTCTACTAATGGAATCATCTCTTTGGGATAAACATTTTTTTAAATACACAGATTCCAAAAAAAATAGTTTAAATACAACCATGTTATGCTTTGAGAGAGGGAGTGGAGTAGAGAAAGAAACCAGAGGGAAGACACCACAGAAGGCCAAAGGCCTATCTTCTGTAGCTAGCTTCGCCTCCAGTGTCAGTCTGTGTTCTCAGAGGAGCAGTGGGATCATGGACTACAGAAACTCAGGGTCACTCCCCAGGGTCACTCTAATTCCAGTACCTCCCAGATAT
The DNA here is from genome assembly GCF_978045245.1 of Mus caroli. Lineage (NCBI taxonomy): Eukaryota > Metazoa > Chordata > Mammalia > Rodentia > Muridae > Mus > Mus caroli. Next base: position 34,989,223 of record NW_028227264.1, read on the forward strand.
AGGATCTGATCGTGAGAACTTTAGAGAACCTAATGTTGAGGGAATAAGATGGAGAACTTGACAGGGCACAGTAAGGAGAAAGGTGTAGAGGTCAGGCCCAGAAACAGTGGAGTGGGGGTAGTCAGGGGTGGGTTAACAGGGTGAAAGAACATGCCTGCAGAAAGTATAAGTGGGTTTAGAGGGAGGAGATGCTATTGGAGAGCAAGCTGGAGATCAGGATGACAAAAATCTGTGGTGAATAGAGCCAGGCTGGAACAGGACTTCATGGAGTTCACTTTCTGCCAATGCTGAATGTACTCAGACTGGACTGAAAAGGGAACGTGGGCATCTAGTAATGAATGGGGGCAGTGCCTCGGGTCCCAGCATTCCATCTGCCTTTCAGATGCAGTAGGCTTTGTTCACAGCAAATGCACACATGACTTAATACAGACTTTGTTTAATATTTGCAGAGCCTACAACTCTTTATCCATGTGCCTTTTTCCTGGACTTGGCCAATGCCATTGCTGTATTTGGGCCAGGCCCTCCCTCACAACTGCTTCAGGCCATAACACTGCTGTTTACGACTGCTCCTGGATTGAAGTGGGCAGCCTATGAATGCCTGCTTGGTACAGCTTACAGCTCATTCCTGGAAGAGCTGCCATTCTGACTACCTTGGCTAACAAACAGCTTTGCAAACAAGAGTGTGATCCCTTTTATTTCCAGCATTTCTATAGAATAATAAGATATGACAGACATTATAACAAGTACTGTGTATAAATAAGTAGCGAGAGTTGATTTATTGTTTGAAAACAAAACCACCTTTGTCAAAAAGTTGTAATTCATTGTAGGTGCAAGAGACAAAATGCAGAATCTTTTTCCTAGAGAAATTTTAGCAGAAATTCCAGTCTTTGCAACAGACTGCTTAGGAAGTACAAGATCAGAACTTCCTGAGCCATCCACAGATGTTCATAGTCACTGAAGGTCACTTATTGTTTGAGTTTAGTCATCTTCAGTGTCTTTAATCGGTGATACCAGAGAATTCCTTCACTGGGTGAAGAACAATGAAAATACTGAAATATGGCACTTTGGTATGCTAAAATTTAAATTTAGGATGTAAAGACAATAAAATCTAAAATATTTATAAGGTAATAATAAATTACACAAAAGAAGAAAACACACTAAACACTAATGAAGGAATTCCAAGTGGGAACCACATCCCAGTGGCCCTGGGATCAATAAGACACACTAGACTATTACCGAAGGCTTGCCTAATTATATCCAAGTCTTACAGTGATAAATGCTTATAAATTGTGTTCAACAGAATAGAAAAATCGAGAAAAACAAGGATTAATTTTGTAAAAACAATATTCATACTTTTAGCAGGAAAAGAAAATCAACCATATCTGATGATCGTTTGAGGCCTGGACAAACTCAAAATTAAACATGAGCTTTTCAAAAGTGAGGTTCCTGAAAGAACTGTGTATGTTCGTGTTGGGGGTAATCCAGGTATGTGTGTGTGTGTGTGTGTGTGTGTGTGTGTGTGTATGTATTTGTGCCTATGTATCTATGTGTCTCTGTATCTGTGTGTCTATGTATCCGTGTGTCCATGTGTCTGTGTATGTTCAAGTATAAATGTCAGAAGAGGGGTGCATGTGTGTGTATGTATGTGTACACAGAAGTGCATGTATGTTCAATTGTATTTGTGTATGTGAGCATTTATATGTGAGTTCATATGTGTTTGAGTGTATTTGTGACATGTACATATGGGAAGATGCATATATAAACTTATGCATGTGAAGTTGCTGCTGTATCTCAAGAACTATCCACGCTGCCTTTAAGAAATCATGTATCACTGGCCTATAGCTCAGCTTGATTAGGGTTTATCTGGTCTCCCTGCCCACCATACCCTAGAGATCTACCCATCTCAGCCTTCTCAGCATGGAACCCAGCCCATTCTGTAGTCCAGGCTTTCCCACATACAAAGATCAAACACAGGTCCTCATGTTTGAGCACTTAACCACCCGGGCCTCCCTTCACTCCACTTAAAAAAAAAAGTATTGTTTTCATTTATATCTCAAATTGTCTCCTCCAATCTTTTAATGGTCAGGTAAATGCCATGCAGTTTGCTTAAAATCATTTTTCTTTGTGCTTTATACTCTCAGAACATTTCTTTAAGCTTAATATGGTTATGCATATTTATATATTAAAAATTGTCAAGATATGAAAAGTATACCTTTTTACTTTCCTATATTTATAAAAGTTGATTTATTTTCTTTTTAAAGATTTATTTATATTTATTTTATGTGTAAGGGTTTTGTCTGCTTGTGCATATGTGTTATATGCGTACCTAGGAACAAAAGCTAGAAGAGGACACACCATCATCTAGAACTGGGACTATGCTGTTGTGAGCCATCGTGTGGATGCAGAAAATTGAACTGGGGTCCTCTGGAAGAGATGTGAGCCACCTCTCCAGACCAGAAAAGCCACTTTCCTTAACTTCGTACAGCACACACTACTCTCACCTTTCTCCCCTATGCTTCTGAATTCTCTCTTTAAGTATAGACTACTCAAACTTCATTTTCCTTACCCTTCTTCCTGGGTAGCTGTTGAAATAGATATTTGCCTTCAGTTCTTCCTGAAACGTGAGAGAATTGGATCATTAACATAGTGTCTGCTTCCACTTCCAAAATCACATACAGACCTTGCCTGCATAAATGTATGTGCTCTGTGTGAAGGCCTACATATAGGCTGCTGTGAAATATTTCAGTACTGAATTAGAGTTCTTGATAGACCAGCCATTACCTGAATAAATTTAGAAGTACATTAAATTTTTTTCCTTCATAGTGTTAAACAAGTTTGGTTTTTGTCTGTTTTCTTTTTTTTTATTCCATCACTGTGAAATGTTTTTAAGTATAATGGAAAGATGCTCTGGGAAAAAACAAAAAAAAAAAAACAAAACAGTGCTCTCCAATAGAATGTTGTGGGATAGTGAGAATATTCCTATGTGGCTGACTGCTGAAAAAAGGAGTAATTGTCGCATTAAGTACTTGAAATCTTGGGTGTTAAACTATGTAATACAATTTAAATTTTTTCCAGTTGTAATTATTTTTAATTTAAATGGCCCATAGCTACCACACTGGACATCATGGATCAGGTGCCACTGGACAGCTGTGCCTTGTTTGACTACATCTGGAAGAGCCGGTTGCTATTTTCACTGATGTGACACCCACCTTCTTCATCCCATCTAGCAGAGTAGAGTCTATGTGACCAGTCTGTGCAGCCTTACCTGGCCCAGTTCTTCCTCTACCCCAAAACTGCACACATTTCACAGTTTTACTTCCATCAAAGAATAGAATAGCAAGAGCCATTAATGGTATTACTAATAATAATCCTATGCATTGGAATTTTGCACAAAAGCTTTAATGATAAATGTTTTAGCTACTTCTCATGCAAAAAAGTCAGAAATTATTTTATGAATTAAATATCATCATCATCGTCACCAAATATTTTGTTCTGAAAATGCCTTTGGGCAATTACAGTCATACCAACCTCCTCCTCCTTGTCTTTTCAGACTTTTTTCCCTCCCTCTCTTCACCCCAGAGAACTCCCATCAGGGGCACCCCTAGGCCCTCTTCCAATATTAAGACCTGCACATTGTACCTTTGGATGCTACCTTCCCAAGCTGTACCTTAGAATGGTTGCTCTGTAACAGAGCTTTTTTCCTTATCTTTCATCTCAGATCCTGGAGGAATGCCTAGTCCATGGTAACACCATGTGCTAACATCAGTTGGCCTTCCTGAGAGCTGAACCTTCAGCATTGTGCTGAAGGATTTAGATTTTCATTTGCTCCTGGCAGAATCTATGAAGAAGATACCAATAAAATCCCTGTTTAATGAAAGACTGCTGAGAAAAGGAAGCAAGGGAGAGTCCTGACTTTTTCTCACCTGGAGTTTGTCCTATTAAAGACAAAAAGAATCCATCACCAACCTTTTCTACAGTGACAAGAACCTAGCCACAGTTTTTCTTCGTTGCAAAACCCATCGCTACCTGATATCTATCATCACCTAGAGCAAGGCAAGCCTTAGGAAAGCCCAGACTCACTTGTTGTCATTCACACCAGACTGAAGCTTACTTTGTTTTCTAGTCCTCTTTATTCTCAGCAGCTTTTTCAGTCATAGCACACTGCTCAACTTTGGAACAGGGAATTATATGTACAAAAGTACACATGTGACCGACAAGCTTATTTTATTTTGATTTGTTTTTAGTTTAATGGCCAGAGTCCAATGAATGATCAGATAAACAGCTTTTGTGTGTGAGAGAAGACCTGAATTGAAGACTTGCATACAGTTTACCGTTCACTAAGGCCTCCAACTTTAGTGTAACCTCCTTGGGAGCAGGGTTTTTTTTTTTTTTTTTTAGCATTTGCCCTTATCTCCATCATATGGCATAACACCTGATACTGGCATACAATCAGTATTTGCTAGTGCTGAAGTCCTAAATGTTCAGATTGGTACACTGTGATCTTCTGTGACACTTATATTTTGGCAAGTTTTACCTGCTTTTAACTGTTTCATTATTTATATAATAAAACACTCAGGAAAAAGGACAAAATGGCTTGTGCACATTTGAAGTGTTCTCTGTATTAGGTTAACTAGATTAAGATATAGAATCTCTCAAGTTCATGGCAGAAATGAGCATCAGAGTCACCTGAGAATGCTTTTGAAAATTATTCATGACCAGGTCTTACCCCTAGAGATTCTGACTCAGTGAGATCAGAGTGCAATCTACCAGCCTGGATTTTCATAAACTTTCCCAGATAATTACAAACAACTTCATGGAACTGTGGGTTAGGATTTCTAAAAACAGAAACAACCTATCAGATGTATGTGTGTCTTGTAGTGGGTTGTCCTGATACTGCTTGTATTCTAGTGCCAAATACTGGCTCCTCAAGATGTGGCTGACCTAGATGAACAGATACTCACATACTCAGAATGATGCCACGGTAAACTTCTCCCCAGTCTAACTGGTCAATAAAAGGCTAGAGCATGTGATTGGGCAGTGGAGGGAGTAAAGTGGGCCTAGAGTTTAGAGTGAGGAGAATTAAGGTAGAGAAAGAAGAGAGGGAGACAGAAGAAGAGGATGCTGCCGTGGATCAGAACTACATGGACAGGAGAAAAAGCAAATAACAAGGGACTCTGTAGCTGCAGAACAAGTTAATATAGCTCTAGATCTGGCCAATCTAGATTTATGGCTTGTAAATAAAATACCTCTATTGTGTGTCTTTTATACAGGCTTGTTAGGATTATAAATTCCTTTATAACACTGCATAGTTAGAGATCTGGGGTGACTAAAAAATCTTATACTCTTGTGGGTCTGGAAAGGCCTAAATCTTTAGGCCAATCTAGCAGGTTGGAAATTCCAGCAATAGTTGATACTTACAGTGTTAATTAGGAAAGTGCTCTGGAGACAAAATTTCTTTTTTCTTTGAGACCCTTTCTTTTCTCTGAAGCTTTTTGACTATTGCACACAGTCCATTCACACTCTAGAGGGTATTTATCAAGATTACCAGAAAGTCAAACCAATGAGAAACACGTCTTTGGGAATAAATGGCACTTTCACGTGTGTACACACACACATACACACCTGCACAAGCATACTTCACATGCATATACAAGCTTAAACTTTCCATTGGTGAATGGGGAGAATGGAGAAAGGAAGAAAGAGAGAGAGAGAGAGAGAGAGAGAGAGAGAGAGAGAGAGAGAGAGAGATTATAAATTGGCTCATATGATTAGAGGCTGACAAGTTCCAAGATGTATAATCAGCAATCTGCAAACTCACAGTAGCTGGTAATTCCCATCCAAGTTCAGAGGCCTCAGGAAAGTAATAATGTAAGCTCCACTTGAAAGCTAATGTGTTCCAAACATAACAAGAGGCTAGTGAAGAGTACAAAGGCTAGACTTCATCAGCTTTGGGAAGTGTAGTAAGCTGGGTTCCATCTATTCTATTCTATTAAGGTCTTCTACTGGTTGGATGAGGTCTACCACATTTGTATGGGCAGTTTGTTTTATGCAATAAACCAACTCAACAGTTAATGTAATCTAGAAAACAACCTACTAAATGTTTAGTGTAACCCTGCCTAAGCTCCTGAGTTGGGCCATGCTACCAGCCCTTGCCCAGCTTCCCTGGAATTCATGAATAAAAGAATACACAGTTGTTCATTTTCAACTTGCCTTCTTGGCACTATTGCTGGATGTGACTATCTCCCTCCTTGAAAAGTGTGCCATTATCATTACTTTTAGCTCTGCATCTCCCAGGTGCCCTAAACTTTGGTGGCTAGTCACATCTAGCCCCTGATAAATGCACCTGACCACCTACCTGTAGGAGTGGCCTGTGTGGCCACTCCATTTTGCTATCTCACATGGCTCTTCAACCCTTCTCCATCAGAAGAATGGGAAAAATCTGTCTCTCTTCCTTTGCATCCCTCTGCTTGCCTTCAGGAACCCAGAAGTCACACCTATTCCTTCTGCCAGCAATTTTCCCATGGCTTTCTTTACTGACATATCAGGAACCAATTGGAGAACAGGACCTTAGCATCAGAACCACCCCTACAACTAAATATCCAGAGTTGATTCTTGTCAAATATATGGTTGGAGAGGTTTTCTGATAAAGTGGTCTTCAGGAGCAGTAAACGAACAACTGAAAGTCAAACCATGGGGTACAAGCTGATAGCCTGTGTTCTGCTTGAGATGGCTCTCCAGATAGATCTCAGGTCGAGACAGCTCTCTGCTTGAAACAGTTATTCAGTCGGTTCTCTCTGGATAGCTCTCTCTTGCAAACCAAAGCCCAGTCTTTTACTTATATATCAATTTATTCATTACCTCAGGTTCCCATTTGATTATCCCATGAGTCAGCATTTTATGAACTTAGCTCCTTGACTCCTAGGAAAAGAGAGCAAGCATTTTTTTTAACATTGCAAAGGAATTCAGAGATCTGCCCACCATTGTAAACAAAGACAAGTTTAGATGGATGGATTCTGTCCTGAGCTTACCATTTGCACTATGCCTGGGCCTAAACAAGATCTGTCCCAGGCTGATCTTGAACTAAGGAATCTGCTTGACTTTGTAAGCACAAACTATAAGTTTAGCTGGGTAGGATCTTGCCCTTCGATCATCACTCCCTGAATCTCTTTATCACTTTCTTTAGTATCATTGTTCATCGTGCACCTGCCTCTGTTCTTCTAGGTCCTCATATAATTATATTGCATCTGTATATTTGCATAGTTGAGAAACTCTGTGTGTGTGTGTGTGTGTGTGTGTGTGTGTGTGTGTGTGTGTTTAACTCATATTTTCAGAGATCTTTCCCATAACCTTAAGGGCTGTTCTGACAGCACTCACCATTTTGCTGAGGAACTTAAATACACCCTTGTCTCCTGGACTTGTGCTGCTTCTAATTATTATGGCATCATTAACCTTAACAGGGAGATTATTCCCCAAAGGAAGAACATGAAAACATGTACATTATTATATGAACAAGCCTTATGCCCACAGCAACCATCAACACACATGGAGGTCCACTCCCTGCTGGCCCTTCTCCATGGGCAGGAACAATGCCACAAAGTCCCTTTTGTGGTGGCCATGCAGGGCTCAGGACAGTACTTCTGAAGGGACATGGGATGTAGAGACAGGAGATCCCAGGCAATATACTGGGTGAATACAGCAGCAAACTACAAGAGACTCTGTTTCAAATACTTGGACTAGACAGTGGGGAAGGACACCTGGGAGCATCCTCTGATCTCCTGACGTACATAATTACACACATGTACCCACATGAATACACAAGAACACACATGAACACATATACAAGCACACAAAAATTTGAAAAACTAATTTATTTCAAAGTTCTCTCGATCTTTTGTAACTATTGTTGGCTTTATGTTGTGATGGACATGTTTCTCTGTTCTAGTACTTTCTATAAATTAAGTTATACATGATGATTATTTGTGCCTGTTTTGTTGCTATTATTACTATTGCTTTTTATTGTAATTCAAATTTACCATTTTAGCAAATTTTTAGCATACAGTTTTGTATCATTAAGTATATGGATAGTGCTGTACAAACATGGTCACTACCATCTCCAGATCCTTTCATTTTCTACAGCTGAGCTTTCATACTAACTCAAGAGTAATTCCCTATTCTTTTCTTCCCACAGCCACATTGACCACAATTCTACTTTTATTTATGTGACTCTGAGTACTATAAGCTCCTATAACAAATACTTGCTCTCTGTGACAGATTTATATTGCTTACTATAATGATCTCAAGTTTTATCCTTTGCATTCTGTCTAAATGCTCTTCTTTTTTAAAAACTGGATAATATTCTGCTGAGTATATATGCCATATGTTTGTCTACTCACCTTTCAGTGGGAACTTGGGTACTTACCTCTCTCACTTATCTCCACATTTTAAAGATCACCATCTTGTTCCATGTTGTCTGTGTTATTTTGATAATTTTGGTGATGTTCTCTTTCGGCTGGCTGAATTAATGCTAAACACCTGCATTTGAATCAAAATGTTTCTGTGTTCTAGTGTGTGTGTGTGTGTGTGTGTGTTTTCTTTCTTTCTCTCTCTAGCTTATTGTTGGTCAAATAAATTATCTGCAGCTTAATGCTAAGAAATTTCTATCATTCTTGGGGCATGTTCCATGACAAAGGCAAAGAATGAATCATAGTAATAACTTACAATTTTATAGTGCTGGCTGTTGACAGCACCCATTTGCAGGCCTTGTATCATATAATCCTCTTAAGAACCCATTGATGTATCATAGTCCACACCTTGGCAATAGAAATCTCAGACTATGAAAGATTAAGTAGTGATGTGCCCCAGGTCACACAGCTGGCAAATGACAAAACATTCCTTTGAACCTAATTCTTCTAGGTCATGCTCAGTGCTCACAACTTCCTGTCCATTCATTTGAAGGACAGAAGAAATGCTCACATGGGAAATATGGGCTCACCTAGTAGCCAATTGGCATGCCTGGGATGCCTTAAGCAAATGGACAACTTGAGCCACGAGAGCTCTGCAATTTGGGAGAAATGCCTGGTGAAATGGAAATGCTCTGGGGATAAATTACTGCCATGCTCATACAAGAAAGCTGGTATTAGTACAGAAACTGCCAAGTATTAAATCTACTATGTCCAAGTTCTATGTTAGACCCTTATATATATCACATACTTGAGAAAGGTCTTTTAAATGATGTTATGTCTACATTTCAGATTAATAAAGGGCTATTGACAAAATTTAAGTCCAAAGTTACAGAGAGAGCAAGTGAGGGCAAATGTGTTTCCATCCCAATGCTGCTTGACTATTTAGACAGTGCTTCCATTGCCAGACCCTGAACAGAAGACAAGACATATAGACGATACCTCCAGGCAAGAAGCTGGGGTAGAGAAACCACTTAACCTTCTACCTAACTTCACTAGATCCAGCTTGAATTGCCAATTATGAATGGCTTTATTAGAAAAGCACACAAAGTCTCTGTTTCTTATTTTTGTTTGATTTGGTAAACACACCTTCTATACACTGTATACTTTGCTGAGGCAGAATGCGGCCTTGGTTGCTTTTTATTTTTTATTTATTTATTTTTTTTATCCATCCAGAGGATGGTTTTGAGATGTGGATCCTTACTGAGTACCTTAAGGAACCAACTACACTGTGCTGAGAAAGGCAAGAATATAGGGCTCATGCTGCTCTTTGATTAAAGTTTCTCAGACAAAAGTTTACCTAAAGAGCTTTATTGTTTCAATGTCTTCTGAGAGCTAGTATTCTGAGCAGTCTTGGGAGGGGAGTTATTATCTAGTGTATGGAATACTGTAGCCAGCTTCCATCCTATGTGAATTTTAGTAGAATAAAATAAAATAAAATTTGAAAATGGGAGTGGAAGCTGGGTAACTTGCCCATATTTGCATCTAAAGGCAGAATCAAACAATACCAGGCAGGTTCCCAAGTGCTGAGTGGAGTCCACAGCAAAAGCTAGTGGGAAACCAAACTGGGTTTTTTCAGCAGTGTCTCTGCTGAGTGCTTTGTCTATACTGTGCACATTGATTAATCGGGAGGAATACCATCCAGAGTTCCCACTATCCACTTATTATGTTAGTGCCTTAAATAAAAATGTATATAAATAAGGTCCCAGTACTGCAAGAAAATTTGTTTGGTTATTTATTTCTTAATAGCTGCCTTTGACAGAGTCTTATGTCTGTACAAGACGTTAAGAATAAGTGACAATTGAGTGTTCTGCCCTAAACAAGCTCCCAGAAATATTTCAGTAGAGGGAGCAGAAAAAGTAGAAGAGCTGAAACATAAGGAAGGACTGTGAGGTGTCATCTTATGGACCATGCCAGACCTTGCAATCACACACTGTTAGCAACTATGGATGACTTGATGGGGTCTGTAGGAGAATGACCAGGCAAGGATGCAAGAGGGACACCATGACCCTGATGCTTCTTGCTGAATTATTTCCTATTGACAGATTCAGGGAAAGAGGGAGGAGCCATTTCCTTCAGTATTATACTCACTGTTTATCTTCTCAGGCTCCAACAGATGGTCCCAATATAATAAGGAGGTCCTGGTTAAATAATATAGACCACACAATAAAACCAAAATGCATATATCTGAGAAGGGAATGGAAAAGAGTCAGTTTGGTAGGGGAGGTGGGGAGACGAGTGAGAAGAGAAAGAAACTAAGTACAATGTGTTATTCACATGTCTGAATTTGTCAAAAAAACTAATTTTACTAAAAAACAAATAGACAAATAAATAACTAAATGAGTTTCAAAATAATAACAAAGTGCTAACAAGTTTAAATACCGGCTTTCTAGAATCCAGTGTTTTTTATCCCAAGTGAAATCAAGTTTTAAATGTTTAAAACTGTGTGATACGTTAGCCTAATTTTTAGAGCTGGATTTCTCAGTATATTCAAACAGCTGCAGAAGGCACCTTTAGCATTGTCTGCATATGCTTTGGAAATTCTACTGAAAAAACATCAAGTTTCTAAACTGTGCGTGCTTCCCCATTTTAAAGGTATTATCTGAAATTGCTCTTCATATGAAATGTCACAAAGCTAAAACAGCAATTATTTCTAAAGAGATTTTAACTTTAGAAACATTTTCTTTTTTTTTTTTTTTTTGGTTTTTCGAGACAGGGTTTCTCTGTGTAGCCCTGGCTGTCCTGGCACTCACTTTGTAGACCAGGCTGGCCTCGAACTCAGAAATCCGCCTGCCTCTGCCTCCCGAGTGCTGGGATTAAAGGCGTGCGCCACCACGCCCCCATCTTCAGTTTTTAAAAAAAGTATTTTGTATTTGTAAAAAAGGAAAATAAAATCAATGGATTTATTGACTATGTTTCTTTTACATGTTTCAATTGATCACTGTATCTTCCAGAGAAAAATTAAATACATTCCATTTGCTTTTCCCATACTGAATTTAATGACAATTTGGGTATATGCACTTACACCCTGTCTCACAATATCTCCTGCAAAAGTAGTCACCGTAAGAAAATGCTTATTTTCACAGGCTAGACTCACTCTGTAGAATATTACATTGAATTTACTCATCTTGCACTATTTCTTTACTACCAACAAGCAATGTCCTGAAGAAAAACATATCAAATGGCCTCAAACAATGTAAATATGAAAAGCAATAGATGATTGTTAATAACATTAACCCTTGTCTCTCTCTTTTTTTTTTTTTTTTTTTTCGAGACAAGATTTCTCTATATAGCCCTGGCTATACTGGAACTCACTTTGTAGACCAGACTGGTCTCAAACTCAGAAATCTGCCTGCCTCTGCCTCCCAAATGCTGGGATTAAAGGCATGCACTGCCACTGCCTGGCTAACCCTTATCTTTTAAAAGTGGAGTTGTTACCTTGTCTTAAGTGCACAAGGAAAGAGAGAGGCTGATGTGATATTCTCCCTCTGAATGATATTCCTCACTATCTGGATGTACTTTTCATCAGCACATCATTTATAAAAAGCTGATCCTGGACAGATCTGCTTACTCAATTACTGACCATAGTAATGAAAACATGATTACTGTGGCATATGTGTATGAGCACCAGGAAGTGGGTATGGTTACTTGAAAGACATGTAGAACAGAGGCTGTTGACTGAGAGAAACAAAGCATTTGATAAGCCAGGTATGAATGTGGGTTTTTTTTTTTTTTTTTTTTTTTTTTTGCCAGGTTTCTCATTCCCTCCAGATTAGGGATAAGCCTGACCTAGCCTGGGGTTTTTAGGAACCAGGATTGCAAAGGGTCATGGTCACTGCTGAACATCGAGACAAATAAGGGTTCTAATATCAAGTCCACTGTAGCTGCATTGACAATAAGGGCTGAATGGAATGATGGGGTGGCAATAAGAAACCAAAGCTAGGGTTGTGGGTCAGAAAGCATTTCAAAAGCAAACTGAAGGGTTAGGAATGGGGATGTTGCTGGTAAACTGTCTTATCAGTGGGAAGGAAATGAAAGGGCCCTGTCAGTTTTTACCTCAGCCTTAGAGAGTAATTGAGATGGGGACCATAGGAAAGAATAACATAAGAAGCTGACGTGCTTGAAAATACCAACAGCAGCCCCACTTTGCACTTTGGTACACTTTTGAAGTTTGAGTAGACTTAAATTATCTTGAGACAATGGCGCAAAACATCTTTGAGTTACCCAATATTGATGGAAGCAATGACTTACTGCACCTTACAGGGTACACGTGAGCCAGGGACTCATAGTCTAGGAAGTGCCCGTCTCTCTGAAGGAAACTGGGACTAGATTTCAGATATCTAATGTGACAGTCACACCACAGTTTAGTATGCCTGAAGACATGGTGTTTCTACACCATCAGAGAAACGTGTTAGTTATATTTGAACTTGACCTGGCTAGAAGCTAGAATGGAGACCTCAGTCTAAGAACAAATGAATAAGCAGAGACTTTGAATGCCAGACCCAGGAGTTTGCAATATATTTAATTCAACAAGAGCCATTAAGATTTCCTTTCCTGTTCATCACTTTTAGGTAATTTTTCTTTTAGGCAGAGGTCCTGTTTATATTTTATCAAATTATTAACTTGTGGATATTATTAAAATATATATAATGAAGGAAATCAAGTCACTTAACCAGTTTTTTTTTCATTTCTATGGTGAGTATTAGAGACAACACCATTTCTAAGGGGCCTTCAGATTTGGAGTTTTAATTTGATGGTATAAATAAAATTCTCTATGTATATACTCAGCTGTGAAGTGAAAAAGAAAATTGTTTTATTGACTTAATGACTGTTTACACATAAAATTCCACAAGAAATACCATTGCAAATTTGGAAGTTAATATGTCCCACTCTGCAACCTTGTGGGCACAGTGTATTATTATGACCCACAAGGCATCCTTATACATTACCCTTTTTACGCCCCTCCAATGGAAGGGAATCTGGATCTGGATGAGGTAAAGCTTCTTCTTCATCTTGTGGTGTGTTTCTGATGTATCTGAATGGAAACTTGATTTAAGCATCCTGGGTGCTTTACTCCCGCTTAATCTTGAGCTGACAGGATTGTCTTATTTTAGAAGTGGAAAGGTAGAGTGAAGCAGAAGCTAAAATCTAACACTAACTCTGTCCTTGTTCATCTCCTGTAATCATGCTCTACTGCAATGTATGATTTCTAATGCTGAGCAAGCAAACACAAGATAAGCAAGAACCATAAACTTGAACTTATTTCTTTTTTTCTACTTGACATTAAAGATGCCCTATTTGGGGGGTGCCATGTAATATTTCAAAACTTTATATACCAACTTTTTAAAAATACAGTTATTTTCCAAAAATTGTGACAAACATCTTTAAACAATGATGCTACAGTAACCAGGTATTGGAATGACTTAAGTATTCAAATGCAATGATCAGTTTAAAATTTGTATAATCATGTAACAACACCATCTAGCTTTGTTAAATTATTTAATGATCAACATTCTCTTAACAGGTATAATAGTTTCCTTCAGTTGTCAGCTAGTCACCTGAAAAGAGGGAACCTGAACTGAGGTGTTGTTTCCAATCAATTGACTTGTGGACATGTCTTTGAGGCATTTTCTTCATCGATAATTGATGTAAGAAGGCCCAGACCACTGCAGCTAGTGTCACCCTGGGCAAGTGGCCCTGCCTTGGATAAGAAAGAAGTTGAACTTGAGCTTGAGAGCAAAGTTAACAACACTTCTCTCCTGGTTTCTGCTTCAAGCTCCTGACTTTGGTTCCTGCAGTGGCTTCCCTCAATGAGGAGCTATACCCATAAGTTAAAATAATTCCTTTCTTCCCCAAGTTGCTTCTGGTCATTGTGTTTATCAAAGCAACCAAAATAAAATTAAAATAACGTGTTATTAAATTTAAAGGTAAATGAATAAGTAATCATAATAAGACAATTTCATTATTTACAAAGAAAAAGGTTCAAAAAGCACAACACAGAATACTGGCGTTGGTTTTTGTTAGATTTATTCTTTCTAAATTTCATAAATATATACATTGTATTTCTATTCTGAGTGCCCTCCACTTCCCCCAAATCCCATCAGACCCCACCCAGTATGTCCCCCTTCCAATTCCAAGTCCTTTATTTAAAAGAAATGTATGGTTCAATTTGTGTTGCTGGTATGCAAATGTGTTGGGCTGTCACAGGAGCATGGGCAGCCTACCAATGACCACAGCTAGAAAAACAGACTCTTCCCTCTTTCAGCAGTCATCGATTTAAAAAAAATCATAAATAATAAGTGCTTCTTTGAAGCACCAAGTCACAAGAAAGGACTCCATTGCACACTGTATGTTTCACAATATTCTAAAAATGGGCTGTGCTCTGGTGTAGGCTAAAGAACATTGCAGACACTCCTCTCATAGAAGTTGTAGTTCCAATTACACCCAAACAGCTTAGAACATTCTTCCATGCTACATAAACCATGGTCAGAGCAGCAAGACAAAAATAATAGGAGTAGTTTTGCTCCAGGAAATCCCACTTAATTTAAGGTGAATAAATTTCAGTTTATAAGCTTGAAGTACATTAGGCTTTGAGCACTTTCTTTCTTCCTTTTAAATCTACATTAATATTTGGCTCTTTGCTCACGGGGAAATAATTCAGAATCAAAGGTACAATTTTTTGTCCAGAATGCTAAAATCAATTTTCTCCTCTGGCTTATAATAAATGGTAAGTTATATTCCCAGTAGCCAAAATTCCTCCAATTATAGATGTACATATCTAGGGTCCAGAGAAAAGCATGTATGGCCTTCCTTCTAATGTCTTAGAATTCCAATCCTGAAGAAAAGGAACAAATTACTCCTAAAAGCAGACAGTCTAGCTTGAACTCTAAGTTTATAAGCATATTACTTATATTTTGGAGGTAGTTCTCTTATTTTTCTTTGAGTGTCTCCTTTCAAAGCTTTGCTGGAAAGGAGATTTATATTTTTATGTAACTTGCTAATAATATGCTCAGAATACATCAGATTAATCATTAATTCCTGTGGTTTTCTAAAACCAATTGAAATTAAAATGACCAAATTGCAAATACATGGAAGTACATTCTCCTGTGCCACAAATCCATGGTCCATGTAAAACACACACACACACACACACACACCTTTTAAAGACTATAAAACAACATCATGCAAACTTAGAGATATATATGAAAGACATCAAGGTATGGTTCAACTCATAGAAATTTGATTAGAATCATTGTTTTTATTTCCATATATTTTATCTTTCTGGGCTTCATTATCTTTCTAATTAAACTTAAGATTGTTGTGATTATAAAAAGATAAAGGAATATTAAGATATGTTCTATGGGGATGTGGTGAGGTATGGGGGAAGGGGATGCCTCAGCAGGCCCACACTGAAGCATCCCTTCCACCTGAAGGACCAACCACACAATGGTATAGTATAAACTAGAGTTTATTCAGGGCATGGGGAGGGGAGTTAAGAGAGTAGTAGAGGCAAAGAGAAAGGCAGAGAGAGGGAGAGAGTAGAGAAGTAGAGACTGGCCATGACCACATGGAGAGAGGTGGGAAGAGAATGGGGAGAGGGGGCAGGCAAGAGGCAAGAGAGAGAGAGGCAAGAGTAAGAGAGAAAGAGGAGGTGGCAAGCAGCCCCTTTTATAGTGGCTGTTGCCAGGTAACTGGGGAGGAGCATACCTGGCTGTTGCCAGGTAACTGAGTGGGAGGAGTCCAAACAGAATATCAACAAAGATCATTGTCTCTGAGTAGGAATATTGTAAAAATGGAAAGAATGTGTGAAGACTGTGCCATCATCACTACAAATAAATTTTTAATAAGTCTCAGATAGGCATTTGTTTATTGTTTAATCTATTCATCACATTGTGAACTCTTTGGAACTCCCAATATTTTATCACAAATTCTAATTGCCAGTGCCAACAGACATTTGTTGAATGAGTTAGTGAAACAGAATAGTTTTCTTCTTGGATTGAAGTGCTCAAAATCTTTTATGAGTTTACAATAATACAATTTATTCTGTCCCTCAATTTTTTGTATTAACATCCCGAAAGCATTTTCATAACTAATATTCCCTATTTTAGTTGTTATTTTATCTCACAGATTGTCCATGATGTTAACATTAAGCAGTTGTTCCTTATTAAGTCAACTAAGTTCTACTTTGTAGATCTCTTCACAGCCCTCTGAGTGTCCCAAAGATTACATAGTAGCATTTGAAAAATAGGTCACATTATTTTCTGGCGAAACCAAGAATTTATCATATTCTACAACTTTTGGCATCCACCGGATAGGTACTGTCTCCTGATATGGATGACTATCCTTTAAAACTGACTGTGTGTACTAGGAAAGCATTTTGTAGAAGCATTCCATGAGACTGCCTTCCATGGATTTTCCCTCAGATTTTCTACATTCTACATCCTCTAACTCTATGCTCATCCACTTCTCATCCAGCTTCTTCACATGAGTTGTCTGCCTCTTCTTGTCTGTTTTCAGTGTACATACATACTCACATAGTGCATGGGCACATGTGTATGGAGGCCAGAGATGGATCAAAGGTATCATCTCTATCATTCCCTGCCTCGTCCAGTAAGACAAGAAATTTTACTGAACCAGAACATGCTGATTCAGCTAAGGCTGCATAGCCAATGATCTCCAGGGACCTCTCTTTTCCCCATCACCTTGGGGTTACAATGCCAGCCCAGCTCTTATTTGCATGCTGGCGATCAAAAGTCATGTGTTTACTCAGTGGGCAGTTTAATGGCAACTAGCCCCTAAGTCTGAAGGTTGCTTCTCTAATGCATCTGTTTTCTCATGTGCTACCAGGAATAGAATTCAGGATCACATGCAGGCTAGACAGCCTCTTCCACTGTGTTGTATCCTCCAGCCAGTGCATTGTCTCACTCTATGCCTGCTTTCAAAGGGACTGGGAAATACCCTTCCACCATCTGTGCAAAGAGGTTCCAGAAATAGCTCATCAAAAAGTTCATGCCTGAGACAGTTTTCTCCAATCTCATTTCTGTCCTATATGTGAGGTGATTTAAAATCTTGAAGCTACTCTAATGAAATTGTCCTCGAGCTTTAAAAACTGAACAAAACAAAAACCAAACACACACAGGCATGCACACCCAGCCTCACATGCACACACATGCAAAAAAATGCACATGCACACAAACTAAACAACAAGTTTACTTACTGTGTTAGCCATAGACTCTTGATGAGAACATTGAAAACCAGTAGTTAAGCTAATGGTAAATACAGTTCCTATTTTTTAACTTGCTTTTCAAATGTAGATTGTTTTTAGTTCAGTTAACACTGATCCTTAAGAAATACAGGAGCTGTTTGAGAGGCACCAATCTTGTAGAAAGAACATGAAATTTTTTAAGACAAACCACAGGTCTGTCTCTTATTCCCCCCCCCCTTTTTTTTTTTCACTACATGATACCAGTTCAGCTTCTCCTGGCATGCTGCTCCTCAGAAATTTGTCCCTCAAGGGTAACCTGCTTGGTGACTGGTTAATCTTGTCATGATGTGGGCAGCCCACCACTAATGGGATAAAGGAGGCCTTGCTGCACAGACAGGGCATTCTGAATGCTAATAGCATCATTAGGTGTCTCTGTGACCTGAAGTGGATCATTTAATTGCTAGCTGTCTTTCTTTTCTGATCTCCAACAATAATAATACATTCCCCTAGTTCCTTGCAAGGCATAATATGCAGAATTGATGCATAGGCATTTTCAGGATATGGGACACAGTAGAGGCATTTAATGTTGTCTGAGTTCCCTATATTGCCTTTATTTTCACTCCTAGAGGAAACTATATATGTAAAGAGAGAAACTTGTGAATTGGGGGCAGTTACTTAGTGCAGAAATGACTATTCCTAAAACCCCAGCCATCTAGAGTCAACCACTCCTGTTCTGATTATATCCAAGCAGCCACTTGATAAACTAATATTTATTCTTTCTTTAAGTTTCCATTCTGCTAACATAGACAAAGAGATAAAATAGAGACTAATCCTTTTGTGCTTAGAATAACATCTCTTGGAAAGTGTTAGACAGAGGAATTGGTTGTTAATAGTGACACTTTGAGCTTAGTGCTTATTTGCCCTTAATAGTGTATTTAATAATATATTTACTTAGCATTTAACTGGTTAAAAGTTAACAAGAGAATACAGCCGCAGGTAAAAGTGCAGGCTGCACAAACCTCATTACCCGAGTTTGACCCTTGGAACCCATGGTGGAGGGAGAAAAGGGACTCCTGGGAGTTGCCCTTGGACCTTTGCACACCTACCATATCTGTGTGCCCACACTTAGATCATACACACAGAATAATAAACACAAATTTAAAATTAATGAAACAAAAGTGCTTTGACATTACATGTATCTTACTTGAGCCTTTCTTATAAAGAAAACTGATCATTTGGGAGACAGGAACAAAAGAGACCATTGTGAAATCCAGAGCTATCCCAGTAAGGTGTGACAAACTCATACTCATCTTTTCTGATCTTATGTGAAGTAATATTTTATTCTGCTAGTCCTAGCTCCCTCTGTGCTTACCAATAGAACTGCATGACACTCGTGTGTAAATTGTGTGATGTGAGGACAAGCAACAGTAGCAGAGAAGAGATGGATTGAAAATACAATTATAAAGGAACTCTCATTTTCAAAATTGTTTTGTTTAAAACTAGGAAAAGTGGTTCCTTCAAGATTAATCTAAGTGTTCTGATCATTAAAATCATTTCCATTAATCAGTTATTCTCCACAAACCATTTGGGATAGATATTTTTAATTCCCAGTTAAATAATGAATTGATATTTCGATGATGATATTAACCAACCTTTCAGCTCCATCTGCCCTTTTCCAAAAGAATAGGAACAAGAAAGGATGGTTTTCTTTCAATCGTTTAAACAATCATTTGTGTCTGTTTACCATCTCTAGTAGAGAATCGTTCCCTAGGAAGGGAGATAGGGAGGAAGGAACATAGGGAGGGAGGGAGGGAGGGAGGGAGGGAGGGAGGGAGGAAGGAAGGAAGGAAGGAAGGAAGGAAGGAAGGAAGGAAGGAAGGAAGGAAGGAAGGAAGGAAGGAAGGAAGGAAGGAAGGAAGGCATGGTACCAAAATTAGAATGAAAGGCATTCATTAAGGTGAAAGAAACTATTACTTAGACTTAAAAAAAAGTTAGCTAAGCCAGAAGGGGAAATAGATCGCTGACAATTAAGATCCTACCCCAATAATTCTGGATACTGAATAAGGTGTGGGGGCAGGGGCAGGTCTGGGAAGTCTAGGGGGATGAGCACAGCAGGAAGTAAGCAAGAATTCAACCTGGCAGACCCCTATGGCTTTCTGTGAATGCCTTAATGCTGGGTCTGCAGGCCTATATAGAAAATTCTTAGGAATGGACACACTTGAGGATCTGGCATCTTGGCTGTCTGATGCAAAAATATTTGAGAAGGCTGTTAGTAAAATCAAAGCAAGTGGATATGGGTAATGAAAAGACAAGATTAGGAGCTGTGTTCAAATTTGCTGTACTGTGCTTAGCCTGTCCATGGCAAGCTAGAGCTAAGGACTGCCATTTCCTAAACAGAAGTTTCTTCTCCCACCCACAGTCTTCTCTCTCCTCAGCCACCTTTCTTCCCAAATTATACTCCCTTTGGAACATGTGCTCAGACACTAAAATATTTTTTAAGAAAACTTCACTTCCCGATAAAGACAAATATTTATCATGATATTTGTATTTAGATGCTTCTCTCTGACACTCCCAAACATGGGAGTTCATTTGATTTTCTTCTGAAAATTCAAAAGCTCCTTTTTCCTCCTATGGTTAAAAATAAAGGTGTCCTAAATTCCTCTAGCTAAGTTCTTTAAGCTTCAAGTTTGGCTTTTCTCTACATTTCAGTTTGAAGAATAAAGCCACCTGGAGAAAAATGGGTTTTGGTTTTTTTTTTTTTATTATATTCTTTGGTATCAAAAGACAAAGGCTGTTTCTTAATGAGACTTGTATAAGCCAAGTACAATGAGAAGTTCAGCACATACAGCATCATATATCAGCAGCATGACCTCACTAACCTTCTCTGCACTAAATGACAAACTGCCAGAAATAGCCCTTGGATCAGGTCATGGACACTAAAATACTCAGCCTTCACTGTGGAACACTATTCAACCCTGCCTGTCATTTACTACCTGCAGTCACGGAAGCCTGCTTTAGTGCTTAACAGAATTTCAAACACAAAAATAGAATTTCCTTTTTGAAAGAGATCAGCCTCTGGTCTTATCCTCAGACTTGGGAAATAATACAAATAGGATCAAATCATAACACATGGAGTACTTTCATGAATGTAGAAGACATGTGCCTTGGGGGCAAATCTGGGGCTTTGAACCAGTGCATTCCAGTGTGGCACTCTGCTTTACTTTACCATCCATAAGCCATTATCATTGTATCATTACTATGATAAGAGGACAGATAAAGGACATTACCCTTCTCCTTATCAGAAAGCTAGCCCAAGTAAATAGAGATTTGGCTAGCTTATAAGAGAAAGAAAGCAGTGTGAGTCAAACCTGCCAGCTTCATATGACACATACTTGTCATGGAGACTTATTCCCAAACTTTAATTAAGATCAGTTTTCCTAGTCCTGAATGTATATATGAGATACTCTTTTAATCTAGTCAGAAAAAAAAATCAAAATTAAACCTTGCCACATAAGTACCCATACCATCAAGCATGTTAACCCTCGTGTGCTACTCCATACCTTTTTCAGAAGAGAGAGCACTGTTTAAGAGGTTTTTTTAAAAAGTAAATATATACTTGTGCAAATGCTGGGACTGTTTGTGAATGACTAACAACAGAAAATCCACATTTTGCATGGCATATACGTGTTTGCCATTTGTACAGGCACTGTGGCTCACTGGAGGGACAATACTGAGCTGTGTAGATACCCTTTTGCATTTACAGCTGTGCTGATACTGTCCTTGCATTTATAAAGCTTGCAACAATAGCATTTTACAGAATGAGTCAATGACTCAATGTCTTCTGCCTTCATATACCCACTTACTACAAAGGAGTGTGCTTTCCTGGGGACAAATCTAAACTGAAGTGGTCAAAAAAACCTTCTTCCAGAATTTGTGCTTCAACTGCAGCTTTTTCTTTAATGTCTTGTAACCTCAGTAGTATCTATTGCTTCATTTTATATTGCACAACTCAGTCAAGAAAAGAAAACACATGTCTAACAACAAAACAGACCTATTACTTGCATGTAATCAGGTTTCACAAAAGCAGTTTCCTGAAAATATATGATTTTAATGCCAAGGGCATACTGAAGCCTGCAGTGTTCCTTGAACACCTTTCCATGGGAGATCTTTTTATTATGAGGTCCCGTTGGACCTTCAGTAGCTAAGACTCTGTGAAAAACCTCTCAGAGTTCATGCTATTACCATCTACCACTGAAGAAACTTCAGTAACATTCTCTAAAAATCAGAAATGGGAATGATTATTCCCCTTGCTCACAGCCAGCACTTAAAAATCACAGGGGGGTGAATAAGGTAGAAATGACCATGTTGTAACACAGAGAGGAAAGGAAATTCCAGTAAGACAAGAAATATTCACAACTCCTCAGAAAGCCCAGCAGCAAATCAAGCTATTGGTAGAGAACCTGCTACATGCTTGGTGTAATGGTGATTTAAAGAACTAAGTATAGTTTATTCACCATTGAGATTACTCTATTTCAGTCTGAGCTATCAATGAATTGCATAAGTACAAATTACAGATGAAGCACACAACCAACCATTGTAACCTCAGGGTGAAGTATGAAACAGTACTCTCCATAGGACACAAGCTACTCCTCTGGGGTACTTATTACCATCTTTAGTTTTGTCATAGATTCAATATTAGGAACTGAACTAAGATGGTTGCTGTATGTGTACTGCTTGGTTGCTAGGAATGTCAAATGTGGCCGGAGATAGCAGGAGTTACAGGACTACTAAGGGCATACTACTTCCAAAGACAACAAAGAGATTGCATAAATATGGCTTTGGCAGCAATCCTTCCACATCCTGCCTTACCAAATCTAACTATGGACACTTACTATACACTAAAAGAAGTGATGGTCTACTTGATTGGATTGGAAATCACCCATATCACAAAGCATAATAATATGTATGTGCAAGCTTATTTCTCTCTAGGCTAGATCATGAAGGATCTTTAGATTTCAAATAGACTATCAGAGATGGAGAAAACTGGCCAACCAGTTATACTTCACACTGAGATGGCCAGTGGGGTCTGATTGAGGTAAACATCACAGGTATTATCTTGTCCTGATTCCATTTTCCTGTGTTCCTCTAATTCCTATTTGTTATGTGATAACAACACACACACACACACACACACACACACACACACACACACACACATTCACTACTGTGATATTCTACCCTGAGGTTTGGTTTTTGCTATGCTAAATACAGGTTTCTCTCAGAGACTACATACATAGACTCAGGTGATGCTATGTGACCTTGCTCATCAAGATACCCTGATTGGTAAATAAAGATGCTGACATCCACTAGCTGGGCATAAGACACATAGGTAGGGTTTAGAGTGCCTGGGTTTGGGGTCATATGAGAACCACAAGCAGAAAAAAAGAAGGGAGAGGGCACCATGGGCTAAGAATCTTAAAAAATGGCCACATAGGTTGACTAATTGGAGTTCAGAGCATCCCAGATGAAACATGACAAATTATATAATGGGATTATTGGCTTAGAAATAGATAATAGCATAGAGGATAGATATCTGCCCAGCTCTTAAACTGACCCAAAGGCTTATTATAAATATAAAGGTTGTGTGTGTCTTTTATGTGGGAAATAAATGGTCCAAAGCAGAGTAGAATCCCAGATTGAGATTAAATATTTTCTACAATAGTTCTACATCATTTTTATGTGTATTTCCCAAGGAGACATGAAAGACACGTCTATTTACCCCAGATAGGAAACCAGTGAGGGACCAACCAGATAAACCCATTCAATTTTGCTTGATGAACCAAGAAATTTATTGAAGTTCGCTATAGGAGTGGAGGTGACTTACAGACAACTATAACACAAAAGCCCTCGTCAACCTGAGTGATGATTCATGAGAGCTGCATACCTGGATCTGTCTCTCTGATCCAGTCACAGGCAATTCCACTGAACTCTGCCCCCGCAATAGTTTACTGCTTGCACACCATTTAAGAGTATGGGGGTAGAGAGTCCATGAATCTTATAACTGTCTGAGCTAACTGATTCCTGTAGATTTCCATAGTTTCCTAAACCTTGTAAGTTTCATCAGCTTTCTGGGTTTTGTGAGTGTCCTTCTTCCTTCCACAAGGGAATGTTGTCATTGAGAGGAAATAGCCACATAGTACTTAGCATAGACCCAGAATCAAAGTTGACTATAATGAAATGAAGGTTCTAAAAACATGAGATAAAATAAATCTTTTCAGCATACACACTCTGGACTTAGCCATGCCGCCCAGCACATATTTAATAGATGTGCAGCTTGGTCTTCATGTGGGTCCCCCAGCAACTGGAGTGGAAGCTGTTCCTGAAGGGGTTACCTGTCTGTGGAATCCATTCCCCTGGGTGGGCTACCCTGTCTGGCCTCAGTAGAAGAAGATCAGCCTAGGCTGCAGTAAGGTAGAGACTAGTAAGGAGGAATGGGCAGTGACCAGGATGTAAAGTGAATAAATAAATTAATTAATGGGAAAATTAATTATTGGAAAAAAGAAATAAATATTTCCTCTTTCTAGACTATTTATGTCAGACATTCTATTACAGTAACAGAGAATTACCTATAAAAATTAATTTAAATGAATGCTGATATATATTGTGGTAGGAAACACATTAAAAAAACAGATGAATGGATGATGGGTGAGAAATGAAATGTGATATTGATAGATGTCATGAATATATTTTAGGAGTAGTAGAATAAAATAACTTCAGGACTGATTGGTAACTAAGCCAATCCTTCTGAGGAAAGGTGACAGTTTAATTGAAATATTGATAAGGAGAAGAGATACCCAAACATGGAAGCTGAGAAAGGAGCTTCCTTCTGATCAGAAGGGTCAGTGATAGTTTAAATGAGAACAGCCACTCTAGGCTCCTGTATTTGATTGTTAGGTTCCCAGTTAGTAGAACTGTTTAGAAAGGCTTAGGAGGTGTGACCTTGTTGCAGGAAGTGTGTCACTGGAGATAAGCTTTGAGGTTTCAAACACAAGGGCCAGGCTCAGTCTCACTCTGCCTCCTGCCTGCAGATCAGGACATAAGCCCTCAGCTACTGTTCCAGTGCCATCTCTGCCCACCACGTTCCCCTCCATAATGGTCATGAACTCACACTCTGAAACTGTAAGCCCCCAATTAAATGCTTCTTTTATAAGTTGCCTTTGTCATGGCATTTTATCATGGCAATAAAATAATAACTAAAACAGTATCTAACTCTTAACGCATGAAACTCAAGAAGAATGAAGACCAAAGTGTAGACACTGTGCCCCTTCTTAGAATTGGGAACAAAACACCCATGGAAGGAGTTACAGAGACAAAGTTTGGAGCTGTGATGAAAGGATGGACCATCTAGAGACTGCCATATCCAGGGATCCATCCCATAATCAGCTTCCAAACGCTGACACCATTGCATACACTAGCAAGATTTTGCTGAAAGGACCCAGATATAGCTGTCTCTTGTGAGACTATGCCGGGGCCTAACAAACACATAAGTGGATGCTCACAGTCAGCTATTGGATGGATCATAGGACTCCCAATGGAGGAGCTAAAGAAAGTACCCAAGGAACTAAAGGGATCTGCAACCCTATAGGTGGAACAACATTATGAACTAACCAGTACCCCGGAGCTCTTGACTCTAGCTGCATATGTATCAAAAGATGGCCTAGTCGGCCATCACTGGAAAGAGAGGCCCATTGGACATGCAAACTTTATATGCCCCAGTACAGGGGAATGCCAGGGCCAAAAAATTGGGAATGGGTGGGTAGGGAAGTGGGGGAGAGGGTATGGGGGACTTTTGGAATAGCATTGGAAATGTAATTGAGGAAAATATGTAATAAAAAATATTAAAAATTAATTTAAAAAAGGAAAAGAAAAAGATAATGAAGCCTTAATAATGGAAACTACGGGAAGACAGGTCCTCACACCCTGCAGCTGACAATGAAGGAAATGTTGACAGATGACAGTTGAGGCAATGCAATCTCTGGAGGACAGAGTATAGTGGAGGCAGGCCACACCTTGGTATGAAGACAGATACTTGTATATTTGGAGGTGGAAAGTGAAAGAAATAGTGGAAGTGAAACATCAACACATTTTTCCTGTGCTAATAAGGAAATATCACTGCCATTTAGGAAAGTACTAAATAAAAAGGGATGCATTTGAAGTTGAAGATAGAATGGAAGAGGTTGGATTTTCATTGACTCACAAACAGTTCATCCACTGGAATGTGTGGAAAACTGAGCACATATGTAGCACCAGAAGTAGATAAGAGCCATGGCATGAACATGTGATATTACTTAGTGATTTTTTCTGTCATGTGACTGATTAGCCACTAGTAAATTGTGGAAAGGCAGGGCTAGAGATCTGAGCAAAGGTGCTATGGAACAACCACCTTGAAAAGGGGAGAGACTGTATCTATGGAGATGTTTGAAAAGATTGTCTTGAAGTGTAGTCATCTTGAAGTGGGTCCTTTTAGCATGGTTGTATGTTCTTCCAATGATAAACTGTCCAAGCTCTGGAATGCTGTAAGTAGGTAACTAAGGCTAACAATGAGCAGTGGTGTCTTGTTACTTCTAAAGCACTTCAGACACAGAACATATAACACCACAAGTGTACTGGTTTACATTGCTGGAGGTCAGAAGTCAGAGATGAAGAGCATTGGGCAAAACCCTGTGTGTTGGCATTGCTGCCTCCTTGGACATTCTGGGTAAGAGTTCATTCTCTACCTCCAGTTTCTAGAGCTCTCTGTTCTTCCTGCTCTCTTCAACTTTGGAGATAACAAGAGTTGCCAGGCCCCTGCTTCTTCTTTCACCTGGGTAATGCAGGACACTCTCCATCCCACACCCAGCTCATTAGCACCATTAGCTTTACCTGCAGCTTCATGTCTGGTCACATCTAAGGACAGTGGAGTAGCATGTTCAGAGATTCAGCATTCAGCCTTTTGCATCAGGGTTGGGGTTTTGCCAGGTGAAGTGAAGTACGGACAATGAAAAGTGTGAGGATGTTAATAGTGTTTCTAAGGCCTGGTCACAGAGCTGAATGATGTGCATCAAGAGGTGAGATGGAGGAATAGTCAGAGGGTAAATCAACAGTGCCAAATAATGGTGATTTTATTGAAAATGTATGAATTGGGGGTTGGAGAGATAGCTTAATAAATGAGAATAGTTGGTGCTCTCACAGAAACCCTGAGTACATGTACAAGCACCCATATCAGGAGGCTTACAAGTACCTGCAATTCCTGGGACTCCCTCCTCTGATCTCTGTGGATATCCACACACACACATGTACATACATACAGACACACAGAGACCTAAATAAAAACTAAAATAATTTAAAGATAATCCCTCCCATGAGTGATGGAGCATGCTTGTAATTCTACTCAGGAAGCAGAAACAGGAGAATCTATGAGGGTTCAAGTCTAGCCTGGTCTTCATAGCAAGTTCCAGCGATACATCATGAAACACTGTCTCAAAAAATAAAAATAAATAAATAAATACTTTTTGTAAGTTAAAGACAAAGACATTGCTGGGGTGGTAATACTGGATTTGGTAAGGAAGGAAAAGGAAGTCAAGGCTACAGACATATTTAAAAAATAAGTGCTGAATGATTATTTAACATTTAAGAGTGTTTATTGCTTTTGCAAAGAACCAAGGTCCAGTTCTTGACCACCACACAGTGGTTAACAACTGTCTAAATTGAGTTCCAAGGGATCTTATGTATGCTTTTTTCTGGCATCTGTAGGCTATGGCAGAATTGTGGTTTACAAGTACACAATATATTGACACATAAAATATGTATTTTTAAGTGAGCTTTCAGAGTTATGGAGGTTGCTAGAGACCAAAAGGTTCATGAGTTTTTAAACTAAGACTCTAAAGTTAGGGAGATGACTCAGTGGTGAAATGCTTGTAAAAGCATCAGAACCATAATTTGTATCTGCAGAACCCATGCAAATGCCGACAGGTAGGCTGCCCTGCCTGTAATCTAAGCATTTAGGAGGCAGAGACATTGTCTGGCTAGATTACCCAAGTTAGTAAATTCTGGTTCAAGTGAGAAACCCTGCCTCAAAATAAGGTGTGGAACATTTGAGGAAGAAAGACAACTGACATTTGTCTCTGGCCTATACATGTACTCACATACCCTGGTGTGCCACACACATACAGACATTCAGACTTACATGCACACACACATACACACACACAGATGTGTACTCACATACCCTCATGTGCCACACACTTGTAGATATTCATATATAGCACACACACATGCACACACAAACACACATGCACACACACTCTTGCATCCATGTACATGCTGGCACACACACACACACACACACACACTTTGAAAACCTATAATTGGTTCCAAAGTTATAGTGAAGTAGTAAAGATGTAGTGTGCTTATTTTCTCAAAAGTATATCTGATAAGTTTTGGATCACAAACCATTTTTTTAAATAGAATTTGGCTTCTGTCTTGTGGGGAACTCTCCTCAAGCCTGACCTGGACAGTGCCTGGGGAGCTATTCATGCAGAGAGAAAGAAGCTGATGTGGGAGATGTATAGGAGACAAAGACAGATACTCTGGTGGGGGCAGGCTATTCCACTTGCAGACCAATAAATGACTTAGAAAATGATGTGTAAGTGATTTCACTTAGGTGTGCCCCAGTTATCTGGAATGTCTTTATAATACCTGGAGAATATTGTGTATATAATTTGTTAAGGATGTTTCTATTATAAACCTGAAACTGTTTCATACATTATTTTCCAATACAAATATAGGTCATCTCCTTTTCATGTTCATTGGGAGATTTCTATTTGGTACACTGTGCCAGGAAATCATTGAATTAGTGTTGCTCTATCAAAACCATTACAGAATTATCTGAGAGGTACATTGCTTCTATATTACTAAAATACTATTACTATCTTCCAGGCCCATACATATACTACTGTTTTCCAAGGCAGTACAAAAATGACAGTTTACTAAAAATAAGTAACCAGTTTTCTGCATTCTCTGGGATTTGGGGTGAAGGCAAGCTGAATAATAAGCTAACTGAGTAAAATAAGGAATCAACAAAAATGATTCTTTATAGTTAATTTCAATTATTAATTAAATGTGATTACTGCTATGACTTTGCAAAATAATACTGAAAGCAAGAACTTACTATATTTCTTTTGGAAAAGGTTTACAAAATATTCAATATTTTTAGTAGTTATAACTTTGTACCCAAGTTGCAAGCCCCTTTTAAATATTTTACTGAAAGAGTGGAAGCTGTCCTATTTTAGAAAGTATAAATTTATATGGCAATTTCTTAAATGTTTGTATGGTTATCTACATGTACATTCTAATGGTCTGTCACATATCATCTCTCCCCCATAGCTTTACTCACACATCCAAATCCACCTTCCTTCAAATCCTTCTTAGCAGATTTTCAATCTCTTGAACATCTTGGAAATTGCACCTCTTCAGACACTTCACTAACAATTAGATCCACACAATGCCCGTTTTTTATTTTGTTTTGGTCTCAAGACTACAAGCACTGTTCCAAAGATGGATGGTCTCTCTCCAGTAGTTTCACCATTTAACAACCCAAGGCCTGTAAGGACAAGCTGAATTTATATGGGGCTTTTCCACCTCCTTACAGGACTGGCCTTATTCTAAGAACAAATACATATTCAAAAACATTTTTGAGGTGGAGAGCTGGACAGGAAGTAAGAGTGCTTGTACAAAAATCACAAAGACATAGGTCCAAACTTTAGCAAGAGCTAGGCATGGTTGCATACCTGTAACCCCAACATTGTGCAGGAAAGACAGGTAGATTACCCAAGAGCTCACTACACAGCCAGCCAGAATCACTGAAACAAAGAGTTTTATGTTCAGGGAGATGTCCCTTCCTAAGGGAATAAGGTGAAAAGCAATACAGAAAGATACCCAATATCTCCCACAGGCCTCCACATGTGTTCACATAGACGCACATGCAGAGCCAAAACATACACCACAATGAACACACACAAACAGGTTTGTTTGTTTGATTGATTGATTGGTTGGTTGGTTGGTTGGTTGGTTGGTTGGTTGGTTGGTTGGTTGGTTGATTGAACTTATTGAACTATTATCTTAACCCTTTTCTCCATCTCTTGATCTTCTTTATGAGAACAATGGTAACAGCGATGGGGACAGAAAACAACATATAGTCTCTAGGCTACAGTTGCAGAGCTCATAAACAATGTCAGCTACTTTTAAACTGATTAATTTAAATTAAGCCATGGGAAAAACAAACCAAATCTCCAACAAGCACTCATCTCTCCGGAGATTATCTGAAGAGTTAAGTGTTCTCGTGTGAATGGTAACACCACAGGGCATCATTTCTAAGTCTCTGGCCTTAGAAGCTTAAAATGATCCTAATGGCATGTTGGGAGAGGAATCTTCACATTATGTTAAGTGATATTACATGACCTATGTTAGAGACTGTGCTTATATTTTCTTGAGATAGCTTTTAACAAAAACATACATGTACCACAAGGTTAAAGACTGTTTGTGCTATTATTTAAGCCTTATTAACTAATAGATTGCCCGTATATCTTAGGCACTAAATGAATACAAATTGATGTAAAATTATCAACATACAGGAGATTAGAGATGTCACTACTTTCTATACTAAAGAGGAACAAACCAAGCTATAGTCCAGCATATCTAAATGTCCCTTTGAGTAGCAACCTTAAGCAAATCTCCTGAGAGGAAAGTTAGGGTTTAGGATATCCATTCAAGCTAAGAAGCAAGACACGGCTCAGGGTAGGGAAAAGGTTCCGTGCTGGAGAGTAACAGATCTCATGCAAAGCTCCTGAAACACTGAATTTTTAACAAGAGAAGCTTAATTTCTGCTTCACTGGTTAGACAGGTAGAGTCAACTTCCTCAAACTATACTCCTGAGTGATAATTAGTGTAAGCCTACTGGCCAGACCCCTAGGAGATTTCACTCTGAGAAGGCGAGGACTTCTTAATGGTCAGCAAACATGTCTCTTAATTGAAATATATGCATGCATATAATGTATCTATATATTCATACTCAGACACAAGAATACAACTCTCTTCCACTTAAGTGTCTAGTTAGTCAATATGAGTTGCCAGGCAGAGGTGGTACCCACCTTTAATCCCAGCACTTGGGAGACAGAGGCAGGCAGATTTCTGAGTTTGAGGCCAGCCTAGTCTACAGAGTGAGTTCCAGGACAGCCAAGGCTACACAGAGAAACCCTGTCTCGAAAAACCAAGAGAAAAACAGAGAGAGAGAGAGAGAGAGAGAGAGAGAGAGAGAGAGAGAGAGAGAGAGAGAGAGAGAGAGAGGAATTTTACAAATGTCTTCACAGTTTTGTTAAGATATTATTGACATTAAGAAACTCCATACATTCCATGTTTGCTTTGGTCAAAACCCATCTATGGAGCCATTGCCACAATCAAGATATATCTATCATACTCTGCCACCCAAAATGTCCTAAGTCCTCTGTTGTCTCTATGCTAGTTCCTGATTCAATGTCTTTCTGCGTACTCTGTAAGAGTGGACCTGGACTCTTTAACACTTTTCCTCAACAGCACCCTAAGCTTTGTAGGCAGAAGGTGCAACAGAGATGTAATAGAAGCTTTGCTTCTGAGTTGTACTATGCGCACTAGACAGGCACTTTCAGTACTGATGCTCCTCCAGTGCCAGGCTTTTGCAGGGCCAGCATCTACAGGTACGGGCTATTCTCAAAGCATCCTCTAATGGCAAACATAGGAACATTTCCTGTGACTGCTAAGGTCCTGCTGCCCTAGAGAGTGAACTGCAGATGACTAGCACCATTGCTGAACCAAGACTGCCTTACTTGAGTTAATGCTATCCCTTCTCTGACAGAGTCTATATCTCAACCATATAGAAGTTGGTGGGTGACCGTGGAGTATTTTCTTATGGGTGCCTTCTCTCAGTATTTGGGATGATACCTGTTTCTTATATCCACTGCCTCTGTGGGTTTCTCATTACCTCTTTTGGGCAATCCCTGATTTCTTATACTTCAATTTTAGTTATTCCTTCTATTAAAATGTCTCCATTTACATTACTCTGCTGTTCCCTGTCTTGATTGGATCCAACTTATTTGCATATTTACTTTTTCCTGTGTTTTATATATCCAAGTACATTGAATACATATGTGTTGCAGATATACATGTATTACATTCATACACACCAATATACACTTTCCCCTTGACCCCTTCTTGCCTCCCAGACACGGAAACATACACACACACACACACACACACACACACACACACACACACACACGTCTACTAACTGTAATATATTAAAAGGTATTTTCTACCCAACGATTTTGTCTAATATGTTCTCCAGGTTTTACACCTTTGGGTTGTCCACTAGGTCTCAGGAATACTCCAAACTTACATTTATTTATATGATAAGACATTGCTCTGTGTTGCTTTTCATGTGAACTTCCAACTGTGCTAGTACCAAAAAAGCAGTTGGCTGGATAGTCATGTGTTCTTTTCTGGAATCTTTATATTCTATTTATCTACTTGTTCATCTTCATATGGATGCTATCCTCAATTTATTTAAATATTATCAATGAATAGCTAAGTAATATGTCTTAAAATCAAATATAATACTCCAACTTTGTTCTTTTTCAAATCTGTTTTGTTTGTTGTAGACCCTGTACATTTTCAAATCTCCTTGCCAATTTCAACCAAAAAGGAAGAGGAGATAAAGAAGCCTAGAATATAAATTCAGATTACATTTGGTCTGCAAGTCAGTTTAGATAGCACCAGCAGATTAACAATATTGAATTTTCCAATGTGTATTAGTCAGTATTTCATCTCCATGACAAAGACCTGAAAGAAATTATTTAAAAGGATGTTAAGATTTATTTTTGGCTCAAAGTTTCAAATACTTTGATTCATTTTCAGCTATCTTTCTTTTGTTTGAGCCTCTGGCAAGGTGGAAGAAGATGGTAGAAGAGAGCGGTTTCCTTCCTTCTTGGCATCCAGGAAACAAAGAGGCGTAGCAGGACCAGACAGGCAGGCAAGGATCAAGATACACCACCCAATGTCATATTTATTTCTCCAGTGAGGCTCTGCTCTCCACACTTCCACAATATCTCAATTCAATTTCTGTAGTCATCAATAAACCAAATCAAGAATGGAACTAGGCAAATGGCCCCATGGTTAAGAGCACTTGCTGCTCTTACAGAAGACCCAGCTTTGGTTCCCAAAATCTGTGTGTTAGCTCACATTCATCAGTAACTCTCTTTGTAGGAATATGACTTCATCTTCTGACCTTTATTGTATATACACATAGTACACACACATACATATAGGCAAGTAATTCATATACATAAAATAAAAATAAGTGTAAGAAGAGTATTGTTATTAAGAACACTCATAGTCTACTCATGTCTGGAAATGTGCCCAGGGGTGTGCTTTAGTACTTTTTTAGTTGTTCCTTTATTCAGAGAAGGTGAAAATTGAAATTAACCCTTGCATGGACTACATCACTTCATTTATTATTGACTCCTCTTTAACCTCTCTCTGAGTGTTTGGTGCTTGTTGGATAAGTGTTGCAATTGTTTCATAAAAATTATTTCCCAAATACTCCATACCTTTATACTGTTTTAGTGGCATTGATTTAATGTTAGTTATTTTTATTACTCTCTATAAGACAATTGTACTCATATTCTGCAACATCACTAAAGTCTCTTGTTTTAAGAGCATCTTTCTATGTTCCATACATCTGTCTATAAAGATAATCCCATCATCAAATATAAATAGTTTACTTCTGCTTTTCCCATATACTGTCCCTCTTTTTGCCCACTTCATTAGCTATTCCAATACAATGTTAAGTAGGCATGGTGAAGAAAGCCTCATTTCTCTTATTACTAATTTTAGGGGAAAACCATTAGTTGGATTTTTAAGACTTTTTTATTACATGGATTCAGACAGTCAGTCAGTGTACTGGCTCGTTTTGTGTCAACTTGACACAGGCTGGAGTTATCACAGAGAAAGGAGCTTCAGTTGGGGAAATGTCTCCATGAGATCCAACTGTAAGGCATTTTCTCAATTAGTGATCAAGGGGGAAAGGCCCATTGTGGGTGGTGCCATCTCTGGGCTGGTAGTCTTGGTTCTGTAAGAGAGCAGCCTGAGTAAGCCAGGGGAAGCAAGCCAGTAAGGAACATCCCTCCATGGCCTCTGCATCAGCTCCTGCTTCCTGACCTGCTTGAGTTCCAGTCCTGCATCCTTTGGTGATCAACAGTGATGTGGAAGTGTAAGCTGAATAAACCCTTTCCTCCCCAACTTGCTTCTTGGTCATGATGTTTTGTCCAGGAATAGAAACCCTGACTAAGACAGTCAGTCAGTCAGTCAGTCAGTCAGTCAGTCAGTCAGTCAGTCAGTCATTGATGGGGCTCAATTATGCCCTGGTTCACTGAAGAAAGTGAAACCACAAATTGCAGGAGTCATTTTTTTCTTTTCAACATATGAGACCTGAGAGTCAAACTCAGGTCACCAAGTTTGGTAGCAAGTGTCTTTCCTGGCTGTTGCAATTTTGTGGATGAAATTGATCAAGTCAAGAAAATCTCATTTAGGAAGCTGGAGCAATGACTCAGCAGTCAAGAGCACTAGCTGCTCTTCCAGAAGACTCAGGTACAGTTCTTAAGGTAGCTCATGGTCACCTGTAACTTCAGTTCTAGAACATCCAATGCCTTCTTCTTACCTCTACAGACACCAGGCCCTCAGGTGGTTTCCAGACATATCTGCAGGAAAAGCATTCATACACATAAAATATAATAATAAAATTTGAAAGAAGAAAATATCCTACAGTTCCTAATGTGGCTAATGCTTTAGGAAGAAAAAATGCTGGATTTTTGTCAAATGCTTTTCATACTATCTGCTGAAGTAATAATATGGTTTTACTTTTTTTTCCCCCTACTGTGACAAGTACACTATTTAGTTTTAAAACATCAAACTGATTTTTTCCCATGCACAATAAATCTTTTTAATATTTTAAAAATATTTTGAAGGCCTATTTGGAAATCAAGAAAAACACAGACAGGAATATACTGATAGTTCTGTAAAATTCCTCATTTAGTTAATGTGGTTCAGAGAACATATAAAATCTATGTTTGTTTCTCATTTCTTCTTAGTGTTACTTCCAGTGGAAGCTTTTTGTGCAGTTTCTGAGATGTGCTTCATGACACTTTTCTCAGTATGCTATCTACTGGTCTTCTGACTTTAGCATTAATAACAAAAGCTAAGGGTTGGTAAGAACTCATCATAGAATATGTATCATACATCGCAACTTTTTCTCCAGCAGACATCATGCCCAGGTACCTTATTCTCATTAGTCGCTTATAGGAATAGAAGTTTGTCTTAGTTTTCTAATTTTCCAGAGTGCCTGGCCCTTCAAAATAGTCATGGGAATTATTTTAGTAACCCCTAAAGCATCAGATCAATGTCAGCAAGAAGGAAATTTTTGTCCAAGTGAAACTTTCAACTCTATCCTAAATGTTCTCCTATAATTAGAATTCTTCCCTCTATACAGTTATTCTATGGTCGACCCAAATCAATACATCGTATGTACTAATAAAAGATGTATCTGTAGGGCTGTGGGAATGGCTGTGTGTGTCAGCTGCTTATTGTGTAAGCAGAAGAGCCAGCCTTTGGATCCCATGACAAAGCTAAGTACAGCAGGGTACACCTGTAACCTCAGCACTAGGAAGGTAGAGATAGGACGGTTGGTCCCTGGGGCTTGCTAGCTGGCCAGATTAGCAGAATCAATGAGCGCTAGGGTCAGTAAGGATCTTGTCTCAAAAATTAGGGTAGAAGACTGGTTACTGCAGGGATTAGAGTCCTTGGCTTGTTCAGTAGGAGGCTTGAGTTGTGGAAGCCATCCCTGGGAGCACAGGGAGGCTTCCCAGAGGGAGGTTAAATGTGAGGCTCTTGAGAGAAAGACGTGCCCCACTGCTCCAGCACAGTGGATCCCAATAAGAAGAGGCAGTCCGTGGTTTTAAGGTATTTATTGTAGAAAGGTAAAGAGAGGAAGAGAGTAGGGAAGTAGAGTCCAGTCATGGCCATGTGGAGATGGGGGTAAGGGAATAGAGGGAGGGGAACAAGGGAGCAAGAGTAAGAGCAAGAGAATAAGAGAGCAAGGAAGGGGCAAGCAGCTCCTTTTATAGTGGGCTGGGCCTACCTAGCTTTTTCCAGGTAACTGTGGGAAGGAGCATACCTGGCTGTAGCCGGGTAACTGTGGGGGTAGAGTCCAGACAAAATAACAGAAACTTGGGGCATTGGCCGAACACCTGAAATCCCATGCAGGTGGAAGTCACCACCTACCAGGTCAGCAGGGTTCAAGGCCTGTACTCTACTGGGGACCAGGCTATTTATACACAGCTCACCAGACATGAACCTCTGGCCTCCATGCCCAGTGTACCAATGCACATATACAAACATACACCAAAAATAATGCCAAGGCATGAGAGCTCATGAATGTGATACCAACCATGGACATATGGAGTCCAATGAATCCCTGGAGCTTGCTAACCAATGAAACTACCATCTCAAAAGAAAGGTATACAGTGCATACCTGCGAGATAACACAAGTTTGATCTCTGCCCTACACACACACAAAGAAGTTGATATAGATACATGTGGAAATGCAGAACATGCCCATTATATGAAATTTTGACCTGTACCGTTAGTTCTAGAAAAGTATAAATGGCATATTGTGAGTGGAGAGAGGATGGTCTGTTTTACACAGGGCTCATTTGAATCAAGGGATGCTTCTGGAGATCTGACTCTGTGCCAGGCTCTTTCATGATCAGCATTTCTGAGTTGTCTTTCCTCTCTCCTATATTATAGAACAGTCATTTTGTCTCATGGCCAACTTCAACATAGAGATGGCTACACTTAGATTAGCTGCAGGTAGGAATGGTCCTGACATTTCAGAGAATCCTATTACCTGGAAAACTTTACTCAATTTCTCTTCTTTTGGTAAAATTACTTTCTTTGCCTAATTACAAGTGCAGTGTTTCCCCACAGGCAATATAATACCTACTTATCCTAAATACCTCAATGTCAAGAAAACTTAAAGTGTTAAGTAAAATTGATTTGTTCAGACCAGATCGAAAACAACATTACAGCTTACTGGTTAATCAATGTAAATTTTGCTAATGCCATGGTAATCAAACCCACTTGTAAAAGAACATGTGTGCAACCTATTTCACAAATCCGTATTGTCTAGTTAATGATGGCTTGCTGTCACTAATGCAGTTTTGTAATACAAAGACAGAATTTTCCCAGGAAAATGTCATTGTGGAGGATATGCTGTGTTCCAGGGATGACAGCAAATATGTGCAGAATTATCCAGAATTTTTTTTTAGTGCAAAAGACTAAATTTAACCTTTAGCACTTGGGAAGTAGAAGCATATAGGTCTCTATAAATTAAACCCCAGCCTATTCTGCAAAATGAGTTCAAGGCCAGCCAGAGAGAGAGTGAGAGAGAAAGAGAGGGAGGGGAAGAGGGAGGCAGGGTATATGTATCTATGTTAAGAGCACTTACTACTTTTTAAGAGCACAATTTGGCTCCCAGCAATGACAGCGCACAAACATCTATAATTTTAGTTCCAGTGGATCCAGTGCCCTCCTGTGGCCCCCTCAGGTACCAAGACAAATGTGACTCACACATATACATTCAGTAAAAATACTCTTACATATAAAAATATGTAACTTCAAAAACCAGTTCAGCTATGGTTATGTCAAATTTACACAATCATCCCAAGGAAGATCTATTCAGTAGTGATTCGAAAGGGAAGTCTCCACAATTCACTGAACATTATTTTTTGTCAATTTTTCTTGTGATGAAAAAGAGAAGTTTTTCATAGAGAAAATATTGCTTATGGATATATTTCACTGGATAAATATACAATATCAAATACACAAAAGATATTGAAGATTCAACCAATTTTTTCAAACTTTTTATTGATTCCTTGTCAGTTTTACATCTTGTACCCCAGTTTCACTAATTCCCCTATCCCCTCATATCCACCCTTCACCCTTGCAACCTCCCCCCAAAATAAAAAACATACACACAGACAAAAACAAAGCATACAAAACATCTTGTCATGGAAGCTGTAGTATGTTGCAATGTGTTCCACAGTATCTCTCTCTATCCACACATCTTCACTTGCAAAGATTCATTTCAATGAGTCATTGGTCTGCTTTGAGATCTCTGACATCTATGAAACCATCAATATTGGATCCTCACCAGGACTCCCCTGGGATTCCTTGATTCATCCCATTGCCTTGTGTCATGGAGATCCTTTGGCTTTGGATCAGCAGGACTAGCCCTTTCATGCATCCCAGTCATTCAAAGATGTAATAGATTTTAGGATGGGCCAGTTCATCCCCTGTATCTGGACCCAGATGAAAGTCAAGGTGGTCAGCAAGCTAGCCCTCCCTTATCCATACCACCAGGGCAACCTCTCTCACACTGCTCTTAGCTAGGACACCTGGCCAGCATTGACAGGAGGCAAAGTCATCTCTCCTGCTCTCATGCCTTTGAGCCAGCTCACTGGATATATCCCATGACTCTAGAGTCAGCTCTATTCTGCTTCATTGTAGAGGGGTGGGGCCCACACTCTCAAGTGCTGCAGCCTGTGAGGGACTGGGACAGCTTTCCTGGTCTCACACACTTGATACTGGCTCACCAGGCCTTCACCACCAGGGCTGGTTCCACTGTGTTGTCCAGGCAAGGTGCACAGCCTGCTCTCCTGAGTGCTACAACCAAAGAGGTGGCAGAGTCCCATCTCCTGCTTTCATGCCCTTAGAGTCAGCTCTCCCAGTTGTTGCAGGTTGTGAAGGCTGGGGGGCGGGGACAAGTGGCTGAGCCAGGTCTCCCACTCTTACCCTCAGGGCAGCTTACCACCACCAGGGTCAATTCTGTTGTGCTCTGCAGTATGGGTGAGGTGCTGGGTCTACTCTAGTGAGAAGCAGAGCTGTGTGACATGATGGTAAGCCTGTGTCTTCTGTCCCATCTTGACCTGCCTGTACTGTAGGGCAGAGGGTAGATCTGTGGGTGGCATGGTGGTCTGTAGGTCTCTGTCTGCCTAGTTCTGAGCTACACTACATGGTAGTAGGCAGGGCTTGGTATGTCTATGGCCTGCACTAGCCATGGGGTAAAAGATCTGTGAGCATCTTTCCTCAGCTACACCTCATGTCATGTGGAAAAACACGTCTCTGTCTATCCTCCTTCTCCTGAGCTGTGTTACCTGGATTTGATTTGATTTGATCTGATCTGATCTGATCTGATCTGATCTGATCTGATCTGATCTGATCTGATTTGATTTGATTTGATTTGATGTGTCCTAGGCATAGAACAGCTTGATCTACCAAACCAGGCATCAAGCTAGTATGAACAAAAGACTGACATCTATTCTGCCCCTGACCAATGTAAGAAAAACAACACCAAGTTGTCTCTTTGCCCATTTCCAGGGGGGGCAAATACAAAATTTTAGTGAATGAATGTTGTAGAATTATGTTTGGCTCATGTAAAAGAGGATAAGTAAACTGTTTTCCGTGTGTATGCTTCTAAAAGGTAGCAAATGCCTGGGGGTAACCTGAAGTAGTACATATCAGCTGAAGTACATTTTAATGAAAATCTCAGTTGCATTCTTTAGCTTGTATTGTTTGGAGGCCTTTGGTGGGAGGATGCTGCGTTTCAGCTCTCCTGAGCTGACCATCAGTATTCAAGATCCTGTCTTCTTTTCCTAATATATCCATAATATGTCTATCTTGCAAACTAATTTTTACTCATAATAATTCTGTTGATCTTAAAGCTTTGACAACGAAGAAGGATCACACTTCTCTAAACTCACCGGGTTGTTCACAGTGACTCTTCCTATCTCTGTCTCTGATATGGAGTTTTTGGATAATGCTCTTGAAGGTTGTGGGGATGAGCAGGACCTCAGAGTATGCACTCCAAGGTCTGTTATGGTTTCAAAGGCAATGGATTAAAAGGTTAAAATAAGGTTTGGATGTAAACTAAGTCTGACCTGGGGAAGATAATCTTCAAAGCCACAAAAATGCTATGATGACATGAACTTTAGTCTGTGAGTAATCTGAGTGACAAAGTATGCTTTATTTTCTTTGTGTAGACATTCGTCAAAGGTCTGTGGCAGTCAGAGAAGCAGAACTGACTTTTCCAGGTGAACACCTCTGGTCTCCATAGAGCATGCTCTGACCTCCATTGAGCCAAACAAAGCCTAGTGGAGAACTAAAATGAAATCAGTCTTGTTCACGAGTGCCAAAGAAATCTATTGACATGAGGCCAAGTGCAGGCCCCAGAGAGTAGTGGAATTTAGAGGAATGCTGGGAAATGCTAAAGCTGGGCAGACTTAAAGAAAATGCCCATAGTATAGTAGCTGTGGGGCTGGAGTTAAAATATAGGCAGTGCTAATTTATCACTCCCTGTACTCAGGAAAGAGACAGTGAATTCTCTTAGCACAAAACCCAACTTCAAAATACACTTGTTCACTAGAGGGGAAATGTGTCTGCTCACTGGGTATCTGAATGCACACACTTCTCCAGCTCTTAGCAACAGTTAGAGGAATGGAGTATAGTTATATGCCCTCTCACTTGCTTGCTGGGAGATTAGAATAACATAAAGAAATCCCTATATTTTCAAAGTAAAAGCCAAAATATCACCGTGTTTTGTATAGCAGGACTTTTCAATAAGAAAAAAAAAATACATAGGCTTCATTTGGAAATTAGAGCATCAAACAAACTATTGAACATATAAGCCATGTGTGGTAATATACACTTTCAAGCCCAACATTGCAGAGACAAAGGCAGGTGGATTTCTCTCTCCCTCTCCCTCTCCCTCTCCCTCTCCCTCTCCCTCTCCCTCTCCCTCTCCCTCTCCCTCTCCCTCTCCCTCTCCCTCTCCCTCTCCCTCTCCCTCTCCCTCTCCCTCTCCCTCTCCCTCTCCCTCTCCCTCTCCCTCTCCCTCTCCTTCTCCCAAATAACAGACTACCATGATCACTGAACTCACTGTGCAATTACTTGCAAATGTTCTCTTTATATTCAGTGGTAAAGAGTGTCCAGATATTTTCTTACCCTACACTCTATTTAGAAAATAAATTCTCTGTGGGGCTGGAAAGATGGATCTGCTGTTAAAAGCATTTTCAGCTCTTCCAGAGGACAGTTCAACTCCCCTTACTTACATGATGGCATAACAACCTGCACATCCAAATCCAAGGGTTATAACTGTCCTCGTCTGGCCTCTGCAGTCATTGCAAGCATGTGGTACACATACAAGCACTCATACACACAAACTAAATCTTTACCAAAATATCTTTCACTTTAAATCATCCCAATTTTCATCATCCCTTTTCCCCTTTGTACTTATTTCAGTCTCATCCAAAAAAATGATGTTCATAAAATCATAGCTTGGTTTGTTTATTGTATAATTTCAAAGCATGTCAAAATTAATATATGTATGACAATGAAGCCACAACATAACCAAATATATGGGACACAATGAAGCAGTCCTAAGAGGAAAACTCATAGCTCTGAGTGCCTCAAAAAGAAACTGGAGACAGCATACAGGAGCAGTTGGACAGCACAAGTAAAAGCTCTAGAACAAAAGGAAGCAAATTCACCCAACAGGAGTAGACTGCAGGAAATAATCAAACTCAGGGCTGAAATCAACCAAGTGGAAACAAAAAGAACTATTCAAAGAATCAACCAAATCAGGAGCTGGTTCTTTGAGAAAATCTACAAGATAGATAAAACGTTAGCCAGACTAACTAGAGGGCACAGGGACAGTATGCAAATTAACAAAATCAGAAATGAAAAGAGAGACATAACAACATAACATGAGGCAATCCAGAAATTCATTAAATCCTACTACAAAAGGCTATACTCAACAAAACTGGAAAAAATGGATGAAATAGACAAATTTCTAGAGAGATACCAGATACCAAAGTTAAGTCAGAATCAGATTAACGAGCTAAACAGTCCCATATCCACTAAAGAAATAGAAGCAGTCATTAATAGTCTCCCAACCCCCCCCCCAAAAAAGCCCAGTTTAGTGCAGACTTCTATTAGACCTTCAAAGAAGACCTCATTCCAATTCTCCTCAAACTATTCCACAAAATAGAAACAGAAGGTACTCTACCCAATTCATTCTATGAAGCCACAATTACTCTAATACCTAAACCACATAAAGACCCAACAAAGAGAACTTCAGACCAATTTCCCTTATGAATATTGATGCAAAAATACTCAATAAACTTCTCGCAAACCGAATTGAAGAACACATCAAAACCATCATCCATCATGACTAAGTAGGCTTCATTCCAGGGATGCAGGGGTGGTTTAATATATGGAAATCCTTCAATGTAATCCACTATATAAACAAACTCAAAGACAAAAGCCACATGATCATCTAGTTAGATGCTGAGAAAACAGTTGACAAAATACAACACCCATTCATGATAGAAGTCTTGGAAAGTTCAGGAAATCAAGGCCCATACCAAAATATAATCAAAGCAATATATAGCAAACCAGTAACCAACATCAAACTAAAAGGAAAGAAGCTGGAAGCTATCCCACTAAAATCAGGGACTAGACAAGGCTGTCCACTTTCTCTGTACCTATTCAATATAGTACTCGAAGTCCTACCCAGAGCAACTAGACAACAAAAGATCAAGGGGATACAAATTGGAAAGGAAAAAGTCAAAATATCAGTATTTGCACATGATATGATAGTATATATAAGTGATCCTAAAAATTCCACCAGAGAACTCTTAAACCTGATAAACAGCTTCAGTGCAGTAGCTGGATATAAGATTAACTCAAACAAATCAGTGTCCTTTCTCTACACAAAGGATAAACAGGCTAAGAAAGAAATTAGGGAAACAACACCCCTCACAATAGTCACAAATAATATAAAATTCCTTGATGTGACCCTAACTAAGGAAGTGAAAGATCTGTATGATAAGAACTTCAAGTCTCTGAAGAAAGAAATCAAAGAAGATCTCAGAAGATGGAAAGATCTCCCATGCTCATGGATTGACAGGATCTATATAGTAAAAATGGCTATCTTGCCAAAATCAATCTACAGATTCAATGTAATCCCCATCAAAATTCCAACCCAATTCTTCACTGAGTTAGAAAGGGCAATTTGCAAATTCATCTGGAAAACAAAAAAACAAAAAACAAAAAACAAACCTAGGATAGCAAAAACTCTTCTCAATGACCAAAGAACCACTGGTGGAATCACCATGCCTGACCTCAACCTGTACTACAGAGCAATTGTGACAAAAACTGCATGGTACTGGTACAATGACAGACAGGTAGACCAATGCAATAGAATTAAAGACATAGAAATGAACCCACACACCTATGGTCACTTTATCTTTGATAAAGGACCTAAATCCATCTAGTAGGAAAAAAAAAAAAAAAGACAGCATTTTCAACAAATGGTGCTGGCTCAACTGGCAGTTATCATGTAGAAGAATCCAAATTG
Source organism: Mus caroli (assembly GCF_978045245.1). NCBI lineage: Eukaryota > Metazoa > Chordata > Mammalia > Rodentia > Muridae > Mus > Mus caroli. The sequence goes on from NW_028227264.1 coordinate 35,032,487, forward strand.
ATCCATTCATATCTCCTTGTACAAAGCTCAAGTCTAAGTGGATCAAGGAACTCCACATAAAACCAGAGACAGTGAAACTTATAGGGGAGAAAGTGGGGAAAAACCTGGAAGATACGGGCACAGGGGAAAAATTCCTGAACAGAACAACAATGGTTGTGCTGTAAGATTGAGAATTGACAAATGGGATCTCATAAAATTGCAAAGCTTCTGTAAGGCAAAGGACACTGTCAATAAGACAAAAAGGCCACCAACAGATTGGGAAAGGATCTTTACCAATCCTAGATCAGATAGGGGACTAATATCAAATATATATAAAGAACTCAAGAACCTGGATTCCAGAAAATCAAATAACTCCATTAAAAAATGGGGCACAGAGCTAAACAAAGAATTCTCAACTGAGGAATACCAAGTGGCTGAGAAGCACCTGAAAACATCCTTAATCATCAGGGAAATACAAATCAAAACAACCCTGAAATTCTACCTCATGCCAGTCAGAATGGCTAAGATTAAAAATTCAGGTAACAGCAGATGCTGGTGAGGATGTGGAGAAAGAGGAACACTCCTCCATTGTTGGTGGGATTGCAAGCTTGTACAACCACTCTGGAAATCAGTCTGGCGGTTCCTCAGAAAATTGGACATAGTACTACCAGAAGATCCAGAAATACCTCTATAATACCTCTGGGCATATACCCTAAAATGTTCCAACTTGTAATAAGGACAAATGCTCCATTATGTTAATAGCAGCCTTATTTATAATGGCTAGAAGCTGGAAATAACCCAGATGTCCCTAAAAAGAGGAATAGATACAAAAAATGTGGCACATTTACACAATGGCGTAATACTCAGCTATTAAAAACAATGAATTTATGAAATTTCTAGGCAGATGGATGGACCTGGAGGGTATCATCCTGAGTGAGGTAACCCAATCACAAAAGAACTCACATGATATGTACTCACTGATGAGTAGATATTAGCCCAGAAACTTAGAATACCCAAGATATAAGATACAATTTGCAAAACACAAGAAACTCAAGAAAGTGTGGACACTTTGCCCCTTCCTAGAATTGGGAACAAAACACCCGTGGAAGGAATTACAGAGACAAAGTTTGGAGCTGAGACAAAAAGATGGACCATCTAGAGACCACCACATCCAGGAATCCATCCCATAATCAGCCTCCAAACGTTGACACCATTGCATACACAAGCAAGATTTTGCTGAAAGGACCCTGATATAGCTGTCTCTTGTGAGACTATGCCGGGGCCTAGCAAACACATAAGTGGATGCTCACAGTCAGCTATAGGCTGGATCACAGGGCCCCCAATGGAGGAGCTAGAGAAAGTACCCAAGGAGCTAAACAGATCTGCAACCCTATAGGTGGAACAACATGATGAACTAACCAGTACCCCCCAGAGCTCATGTCTCTAGCTGCATATGTATCAGAAGATGGCCTAGTTGGCCATCAGTGGAAAGAGAGGCCCATTGGTCGTGCAACCTTTATATGCCTCAGTATAGGGGAACGCCAGGGCCAAGAAGTGAGAGTCGATGCATAAGGGATTGGGGGGGACTTTTGGAATAGCATTGGAAATGTAAATGAGGAAAATACCTAATAAAAAATTTTAAAAAACAAAGAAGGCAAACTTCTTACATACAGCCACAGCTAAGATGAGGCATGTTGGCATGGTGATACAACTTTAATGATTGAGTTGAACTAAGGGTAAATTATGTTACTTTTAGACACATGCATTAAGTGCCATAAACTGATCTTGCCAAATGGGGAAATAAATAAAACCTAAGTCCTGAGGCCAGATATGTAGTATGTAATTCCTGGGGAGTATTTACTGAAGTTAAGGTTTATAACCTTAGGTTATCTCAGCCATCATCTTCCTTCATTCATGCAAGGTGCACGGGCATAAGACACCTGTCATGGTGATGTCCAAACATCTGGAACAGCAGCCCTCATTCTCAGGAGTAGGAAGACAGGAAGACAGACAAGGAGCAGTAGTGGGCTCTCCTGATGCCAACAGATCTGCTCCATGTCAATGCCATATCTCAGAGAGTCCACACCTCTTGTGTGCTGCAAATGTTGCAGATCTGGCGTCAGATGGCCTAAGTACAGCTATATGCAAAGCTCTAGTTCATACATATACCAGAACATAGAGGCTGTAGAGGAAATACCCAAAGCTGTCCCTCCTAAAGATAGGTTTGTTTCTTTTACATACTTACGGTCCTGTAAAGCAACAGGAGGAACATTCCACACTCAGCACTCATCAACACAGTGCTCTGGGGGAGCATCAGGGGTGACCGACATCTTACTGAGCAGGACTCTTAAAAGATACCATTGCAGATAGAATGTGATGCAATACAGGAGGTTGCCTTTTTAGATATTTCTAAAGCAAGCTACTTTGGTGCTAGGGAACTGCCCTAGATAAATATGCTGTAAACCTCTGCAAGGCCCTGCTTATTCAGCTTAATAACCCCGTTGTGGGTTCTGAATAATGTACGAATTTGATTCATTATTTAGAAATCTGAGTTACCACAGTAATGAACTACTTGTTACATTTACTGAAGACTGCCAATACTGCAGAGGTTGCCAGGCTCATGTGGCCTCAGATCTAAGTGAATTTTTAAGCTAGCTTGAAAATCAAAAGAAAAAAGAATCAGCTTTCAAAAGTGAGAGAAAACACATTGCCAATCATTAGTGACCCTTTGCGACTTGTAGCTTAAAGGAAAGGAACGGGTTAATTGTCCTCAGAGCAAAGGCCAAGACCCTCAATAACACTTCCATTTTAAACAAGTCTCAGTCTCTACCTTGTCTGTAGATAGTTCCCACAAAGTCTGAGGCATGTAACGACTGTCCAGCATAACGTTACCCTAAGAAACCATATATTATATATGTTTTAAAACTAGATATTTCTTTTTTCCATTGCCCCTTGACCCTTTTAGAATAACTGTCAGTCTCTGCAAATGGTTTCACTAAGTAAAAAGTCAATTGGCTGTAAGTGGTGATGAAGAAATGGTCATGTGATTAATGGTTCGGTTTAGGCTGTTGTGATTAGTCACAGAAAAGAAAAAAAAAAAAAAAAAACAGTTAAACTTTCTCCTGAAGAAACATAGTATGTTAAGGCAAATGGCCTGGCTGCAGCGTGATAGGAAGAAAGAGTTGAGTAGTGTTAAAAGCTGCCTATTGATTTGTACCCCGACTGAAAGTCATGTGCTGATGTAAATGAAAATGTGTCAAGAGTTGATATCGATTTTTTTTTTAAATCAGGCCATCTCTGGGGAAATACTGCTAGCCATGCTGCTGTTCTTGTCTATGAGGGAAATAAGGTTCTTTTCCACAAGACTACACATGTCCAGACATCAGAAATGCTCTCTTTAACAGAGGTGCGGTAGATTGTCAGTTCACTGTCTGCAGTCTCTGCTTGAAAGAAATGGCCCAGAGTACCTGTGTTCAGGAGAAACTCAAGAGGAAATGAAAGGTTTGTGTGTCAAAGGGAGGAGTGTGTGAGAATAGGTGCATGCTACATGCTTGCTGATTAGCCTGTAGTACATATGTTGTACAGAGCTCAAAATACATATTTTCCTAATATAAGACTTTTCATCTCATGCCTCAAGACAAAAACCACCATAGAAGAATAATTTTACTTTTAGAGGCTGCTGTTCATAGACAACTACAATAAAAGCCAAAGACGGCATAGATTAGAAACCACAAAATGGATTTACTTCTCCTTTAGCCTACAGAAAGACAGTCCTATTTTCTCTTCTCTGATAGAACTTTTCCAAGCTGTTCCTTATTCATAGGTTATGACACTTGCAAATATTGACTAATGATAGGAGAAAGGGCCAGGAGTTATAATAATCATGAAGCTTTGGGTCAGATCTGTAGGGATTTCTACTGTGTAGGCAAGGCTGGGCAATATGTACTCTCCAATATTAGGCAATTAGAATGGAAAGTTAGTGTGGAAGAGGAGAGAGGTCATCACCCACCAATATATGTGGGTTATTTGTAATAACTATTAGGATTAGAAAAAACTTTAATAAACCAATAAGGGACCTAGCCATCCCCTTAACAATAGCTTGGTAACCTAAATCTATCTAATTTGATTTGGGGGCCTTAGGTACTTAGTCACAAAGAAAGGTTCATTTTTCAGATTTTTTTGTTGGTCCTGATTAGCCAAGGATCTTGGCAATAGTCTCGGTTTTAGGATCTGTAAAGTTTGGGTGTGGAGCTGCTGGATGTGTAGAAACTTTGAAATTATCATTTCTAGAAGCTGGGTAGGCGAATGGTGTGACACATGACCTAAGTCAATAGAACTTTTAGAATAGACCCCTGTCTTAAGATACTTGCAATTAGCATATAGCTCTTAAGATAAGAAGAACTTGCTGACCTTAGGTCTTCAGGATGTCCCTGGGGCTGGGATGAGGAGTCATTCTAGGCAAAATGAAGCAAGCCAGAGCCAGGAAATTTTGCCTGTCATGATTTTTTGACCAGCTACTGGCATCTCTGCCGCCTGTCATTCACTGGGCGGTGGCAACCTTTGTGGTCATATATAGCTGTAGACACTCCTACAGTACAATCGGCTCCGTTAAGATGGAAACTGTGGATTGCAATTCACTATGTTAATCAGAAGTACATTATTTCAAAGCTGTTCAAGGAGAAAGGCACCCATATGGACCTATGCATATATGTGTGTGAGTATGCACTTATGTATATGTATGTATATACATAAATACAAGATGAATTCTCCTTCCTAGAACACACTAACTCAAGTAGTAACTGAAACCACCAAAGTGAGTGTCCATGGCACTACACAATTATTCATTTCAAGATAAACTCTCAAACAAACTCAGAAAATCATAGTCAAGATAAAAAGAAATACTTTTCCTTTGGTGTTATGATTGACATAGCTGCTTAATATAGCCATTTGTTAAGTAATTCTTAGTTTTCCTTCTTTAATGCTTAGTATACAAATATTGCTTCAAAATATTATGTTCAGATGTGTCTAAGACAATGAATGAAAATTATTTTGCAGTGTAGTGTCCATGCAGTCTGAAAATGCATACAGTACCGTGTATGTGATACAGTATCAGTCAGTGACTAGACATTTATTTCTGCCTTCAGATATGATGCCCACCTTGTGTTTTCAAGGATTTAGCTAGCTACCTCATCTTGTTTGTTTGACTAGGCAGTTTATTTGTCTGTCTGTTTGATGTTATAATACCTAGATTTTATCAAAAGAACTTTTGAAAAAAAACAAAAAACAAAAAACATCAGCTTAAGCAAAAGATCATAACTCCACTTATGAGCTACCTCGAGCATTTTAGGGTGTTCTTTATTTGATTGGCAGAAAGTTTGAGTTTGAAAGCAACTGCTGCTACTTAGTTCCCAGTCTTGCCTTCTGGGACACATATTCATATTTTCAAGGGCTGAAGAAGGTGACACATAAGCAAGTCTTGCATTGGTCTTTGTAAAACTAAAACCAAATACAAGCATATAACCTCCCAAAAAACAGAGTACAGATCCCCAGTACCCATATAAATGCTGGAAGCCCTGATGGTCAGTCCCATTGCTCAAAGCCAGAGACAAGATCCCAGGTGGAAGTGCAAGTGCTAAGTAAAAAAATCTTACCTCAGTAAATAAAATAAGGACTGGTCAAGGAGGATACCCAACATCAACTTCTGATAGCCACATACATGAGCACATACACACACACACACACACACACAGAGAAAAACATGCAAACACAATTCCCACATGTGAACATACATACACACATACATACATACATTCACATCACACTCTCACATGCAAACATGTATACACACCACACACACATGCACAGTTAAGTGAACATGCATACATACATGTATATACCACACCCACACTTTTTCATATGTTAACATGCACACTTACACATGGGCACGTGCATTTATACACCACATACATGCACACCAAACACTCACACATCTGGACATCGTATACAAACACAAATACATAGTCTAGTACATGTAAACATGTACACAGACACTTGCACATATAAACATACATACACACCCACTCACACATGTGAATGTACATGCACAAATGCACACCATATATGCATTTTCATTTGTAAACATACACACACTCCTACATGTAAACATGTGTATATATATATGTGTATGTGGTGTGTGTGTGTGTGTGTGTGTATATATATATATATATATATATATATAAAACAAACATATGAAAAAGAAAAAAAGAATCATTTACCAAGTCAAAAAATTTGCCCTAGGACTTTTTTTTCATTATGAATAGAGTTAAACTCAATATGGAAATTGTTAGTAATTAACAAACTCAAAGAATATTACTAGATTCTATAAAAAAGAAAAGAAGAAAAATAATTTAAAAGGAAAATCCAGGAAAAATTGCCTTGCTTTTCTCATCTCCAATATTCCCTGGACTTAAATAACCTTGATTTATTTGATTTTAAGAATTCACACTTTTCAGAGCACAAAGGACACTCTATAGTTCTATGCACAGTTTTTTAATATGTGTTTATGCCACAAGATCTTAGGATAGTAGCAAATAAACAGTGAATTATTCTTAAAATTTGAAAATCTGTGGAACAAAAATAAATCATAACATAGAAAGGAAAATCAACAACTAATAGTTCATTCCTTAGTAATAAGGAATATCATAAATGCAGTTAAATGTTGTAGGGGGAAAGGTTTAAAACACACTCTTCTTTTGAGTTGCTTAAGAACAGATGAGAAATATTCTTAACAGCATGTTACCCTCTTCCAGCATCAGTCTTAAAAACGTATTCCATATGCTCATTAACTAACTCAATTCTCAATTGCATATGCATTTATATGTCTCAATATGAAGATATATCAATATTTCATATCAGTAAAGGGTATTTCAAATAAAGACCTGCTGATGTGGCAGAATTATTCTAGTGGGAAATTTTTAACTGTTTTACTTTGCATTACTCAAGAAGAAAGGTAATCAGAAGCTAGATGAGGCTTTTTGTTTTGTTTTTGTTTGTTTTTTTTTTATTGTGCCAAAGAGACTGGGGGCAATACAGCACAGTGTACCATTCTCTGTCAAGGGTATATTTACATTGCATTGCTAAATTATTTAGCACAAATACATTCTTAACTCTAGCAAACCTTCAAATAATAAAGTCACATATTCAGGCTTTATGTGAACATGCAAGCAGTAATGTGACTAAAGCATATACTTTCAGTTACAAAGCCATTCCTCATTATTTGGTTACCCTGTAGTGTTGGTCAGAATTTGTGGGATATGAGACAGCCCCCTAGTGGCGTCTACATTCCTAGTAAATTTCCAACCTTGGTTGATTCTTTTGCTTACTAATCAGTTAGATCAGTTTTCATGTCTAAACATACTCAGAGAACTTAGTTACCTAGCCCAAGCTGATTTCCTTCACATCTCACCACACATCGGCAAGAGAATGGCAACAAAAAGTGTAACCATAACAATGTCAGCTGTGCAAAAGCTCAGATGCTGAAGTCTTTGAATGCTTTCTCACCTTGTGCTCATCTCAGATGTCATGTTAGAGATTTGCTACTTTAAAAAAAAATTGTGTAGTCTTTCTGAGGCTTACTGTATGCCCATAAAAAATAAGATGAACTTAGCCAAACACATGATTAGTGAGAGCATGCCTCGTGAGAGGAACAACTTCAGAAAGAATGGAAATCTAGAAATAGCATAACTTTTCACTGGGCTTTATAGAAACATAGACTGTGTGCTGGTTGCATAGCATAGGAAATCTGTGGAGAGGTACAAGGGCCACCCAGACTAAGGAAAACCTCTGAGTGCTATAATGGAGTGGATTCATTTATTTGGATGCCACTGGGAAATATTGTGGGATTAGTCAGATTTTTGTTTTAGGGAATTAGTGTTGGACAGGTAAGAGGAGACAAGATCCAAGCTGGGGTTAACACTTAGTTCAGGCAGGAAGTGGTACTTGAGTTTTTAAAGTGCACCTGCAGTAAAGCAAGGTAATTTCTGGACCACTGATGGCCTGAGCAACAGTGGAATTAACTGGGGCTGAGCAAAGGCCCAAACACTACCCTTCCTTAGGTCAGCATCCCATCAATCCTGTGTTCTTCAGTCCTTGACAAAACTCTTGGTTCTCTCCATCTCACTATGTGGGTCCATGTGAGCCTCTCATAGCCTTCAGCCTTGAAGAAAGGCATGAATTGTGAGGTCTGCATCTCACTTCTTTGGAGGTGACATTTCTATGCAGCATAGAAAGGAAGAAACAAGTAAGAAACCAGGATGGGGAGTATGTAGAGCACTTAGATGCTCTGTATTTATCCTAAGAAACAGACAGAAATCCAGAATGACTTATGGATCTCAGCATGACAGCTGAGAGAATACAGTCTCTTCTCACTGTTTACACAGCAACAAAAGAGGAGGATCAAACCAAATCACACTGATTTTCTATTCTACTTAAGAAATTCTACTTTACTCTTGTTACAGCTAAAATAAATAAATAAATAAAATTAAATTTAAAAAAAATCCATGCATCATTAGATGTAGTCCCACACATCTGTCACCAGCACTCTTAGGAGGCAGAGACAAGATCTTGAGTTTGATGCAATCCTAGACATGGTCTACTTGGGTTCCCTGCTGCAGGCTCTCACAGGACTACCAGCTACCTGGCCAGGGCTGGTTCCCATCTAAACTATGGGTGAGACTTCTATCTATGCTAACATGGTTGTTGAAAGCATTTAGTTTACTGTAGTAAAGGTCCATTTGAACTTTCTTTTATAAAGCCAGGAACAAAGAAGAAAACGAATTTAAGTTGATTGGAGAGAAAATTGTACACAATATCATAAAATAACTAGTGATACCCTATCACATTTGTCACATTCTACTGGCCAGGTACAGACATAGGTCATACCCATACTCAAGAAATGAGGAGTATACAAAAAAATAGCATTACCCCAACACTCCATGGTTCTGTTCATATTTATAGAACATAGCATTTCGGAGGGAGGGAAAGAACCTCCAAGAAAATCCCATTACACTTTAACATGGACCTTCACCACATATGTTTAAGATTATTACAATAAAAATGTGTATCTTAAATATATCCACCATTTTGGGAAGGGGTAAAAATAGCTGCAGTCTTTTTTATATTTAATACCTGTACAGAAAGGGTTCTAGTGTAGCTTTTCAATAAAAATTTGTTTTCCAGCATTTCATATACCTCTGAGAGATCTCAGCACATGGCTTTGAAATAAAAAAGAAGAAAATCCAAGAATAGTTAACCCCAAATGACATTAGAGCCACACGTGCCGATCCTTTGCTTCCTCCCATCCAGTGAAGTCTCACTTACTGAGGATGTTCAGTGGAATGCTGGACTGGCTGATCTTTTGTTAAGTACCTTTCTCTACACATCCCCAAAGGAAGCAAAATCTTTTTCAAAATTAGTAGCAACCATGAAATTGTAGATATCTTACTGTCTTTTTACGTGGCCCTATTGACATTTCTTAAGAATACTCCTCTACTCATGTCTGTTTCTCCATTTGTACATCTCTCCCCCTAGCTACTGCCTAGGAAGCTGTTAGTGTCTGGCTAAATCAAAATCAGTCCCCTATCTGGTGTCTTCACTCTAGTCTCTCCTTGCATCACTGTCAATGCTGTTAAGAAACCATATTTCTAAATTAAATTAAATTAAATTAAATATAAATAAATAAAAGTAAACCATATTTTCTTCAACATAATTGGGCCTTTTCTCGGCTTTTATTTACTCATTTGAACTTGGGCTCCAATTCTTACATAGTCATACAAACACTCAAGTTTAACCTTTGTAAATCTTGTGTAATATAATTGCCTTTTAAATATTACTTCCACTTTTTGCTTGTTTTCTTCTGAGACGAGATGGAATCCCAGAGCCCTGTCTAGCCTGTAACTATGTTGCCCAGCTTGGCCTTGAACTCACTGTCAGTTCCTCCCCCTAAACCTCCAAATGGCCAAAATTATACACATGAGCCATGTGGTAGTTTGAATAGAAACGGCCCCTGTAAAGTCATGTGAGTGAATGCTTGACCTGCAGGGAATGGCACTATTGGAGGAGTGGCCTTATTGGAGAAAGTGTGTCATTGTTTGGGGGACTTTGGGATGTCCTATGTTCAAGCTACTGCCAGTGTGGCACACAATCCTTTTCTGCTGCCTGTGGATCAAGATGTAAAACTCTCATTTCCTTCTCAAACACCATGTCTAACCTGCACACTGCCATACTTCCTGCCATGATGATAATGAACAAAACCTCTGAAACTGTAAGTCCCAATTAAATGTTTTCCTTTTTAAGAGTTGCTGTGGTCATGGTGTCTCTGTACAGTAATAAAAATCCCTAAGACAAGCTACCACACCCAGCTTCTTATTTCCATTTTTCCCCTTGTGTGTGTGTGTGTGTGTGTGTGTGTGTGTGTGTGTGTGTGTGTGTGTGTGTGTATGAGAGAGAGGGAGGGAAAGAGAGAGAGAGAGACAGAGAGTTTAGCATATTCATGTGGGAAGGAGTGTGTGCTTGTCCTTGCAAACAGCAGTTAACACTAGGACTTCAATTCCTCAATGTAACATGATCTCAATGCAATTGGAACTTACTGTTTTGTGTCAACTGGATGGCTAGAGAACCTCTAGGATCGGTCTATTTATTCTTCAGCCCATAGCAATGGGGTATCAGATGTTAGCCACCATGTGAGCTATTTCCCTAGTGTCATATTTTTATTCTTTATTGAAAACCAAACCATATCTTCATCTCCTACCTAAGGCAAACTTATTTCTGTTTCCTTAGTGTGACTCAGCTAGTAGCCCCATCTTGGGTTGCCTGTGTTCCTTTTGTCATGGATGGCTTAAGATACAAGATATGGATATTGCAGAATGAGGAGGTCACCAGTCAAGACAGCTAGAGGAGCACAGCAGAAAGCAGGAAGCCCAAGACAGGTTCATGGCCACACACAAATGCAGAGGGCAAGACAGAGCCAGAACTCAGGAGGAAATTGTGGGGAAATGAGCAAGGATACTTTGTCATTCAAAAGTCAGAATCAACACTAGCCAGGAGAATTACCTCAGACAGATATAAAGGAATCACACAAACAAAGAAGCAGAACAAAGCATCCTGAACACAAAATCCTAGAAGGCAAAGGAAGCCAAACGTTCAGTGTGGGGAGACTCTCAGGCTTTGTGGGAGGAGAGAAGATGTTTATTCTAGAAGCACAATCAGCATCATGCCTGAGATCAAGGCTCTTCAGTAATGCAGAATACTTTTTGTTTAGGCAGCACAGTATATGTGGAGGTCCACAGCACTTGATGCCAGTCAGATGAGAGTTATATCTTTTAGAGTTCGAATTCAACTCCTTGTATTTCCTATGTAACATTAGACTCATTAGTAAGCTTGCCTAGGCCTTAGCTCTGTCAAATGTGGAAAGTCTCATCAATCTCATGAGGTTATAAAATCAAAATGTGATTATGCATATATGAAATGCCAGGCCACTGGTGATTATATATATGTGTGTGTGTGTGTGTGTATTTGTTTTCTATTTTTCCAGGTATTAAAACTAGAATAGGTAACAAATTATGACTTATATGAATTACTTTGCACATTTCTGTGATCAAATACCTAAATCTATGTAGGAAAGGACAGGTTCCTTTTGGTGGTTATTTCTTTGATGGTACTTCATGACGAGAAGTCAGGGTGGTAGGGTGATAAGAAGCAGGGATATGAATGTCTGCATTCAACTTACTTTCTCTTTTTTATTCAGTCTTCAGCCCCAGGCCATGCCATGGAGCCACCCACATTTATGGTTGGTCTTCTGGTTACAGTAAATCCAGTCTAGATAATCATTCATGAATATGCCCAGAAATCTGTACTTTTGATGATTTAAAATCCCATCAAATTGACAATCCAGGAAAACTATCACATTCCTATGGCCCAACATTTCATGAGGTCTGTAAGACCTCCTCCAACCTCTTAAGATCCCCCAAATTTGCTTTACTCATCAGTAATTTAACACAGACAGAACAGGCATGCTCCATTCCAGGTTATTTATTTTAATTTTCCAGATGATAGCATGAACTCCTTAATGAGAAGTTTCCTAGGGTTGAGCTCATCGTAAAGGCTCAGCTGGCTCTGGCAATTACAAAGCAGATACTGCTCTGCTCAGTTGTTCAGCAAATCTGTGTGAAGAACCCACCATACACAATGCACAGGGGATATAACGGCAAAGAAAAAAAAAAGGTTTGGCTTCCTGGAGCTAGAGACAAATTAGTTCACTAAAGGAAGAGTATTCTAAAACGAGAATCCACTTAGGAAACAACCTAGCCCTGCTTGTCAAATTTATGAAGGTATGATTGGAATCAGGGAAATAACACTTTTTTGCTTTCCTCTCCACCAGCTAATTTTTAGCCTACTGAATCAGTGTCCTCTTGAGAAAACAATAGGGGAACCATCTAGGATATTGTCAGATAAATATAATGTTGGGGGCTTTTTGTTGGTTTGTTTTATTTTGTTTTTTAACTTCCACTCTGTCACTGAAATCAAGTCCAGCCCTCTGAGAGAATATCAGCACAGGTGTGGTTGCATAGCTTCCTGCCAGCCTCCATTAGAAAACTAATATGACCCTTCTATGCTATACTCTGGCCACTTTTTAAGTTCACTTGTGTGAGAGACAAATAAAAGAATGCCATCATAGAAAGAAGCACAAGTCATGGAGAAAGAATGAAAAGATGCTTCTGCTTGTACTGCTAGAAAAGGACATGATAAAGCCGGGCGTGGTGGCGCACGCCTTTAATCCCAGCACTCGGGAGGCAGAGGCAGGCAGATTTCTGAGTTCGGGGCCAGCCTGGTCTACAAAGTGAGTGCCAGGACAGCCAGGGCTACACAGAGAAACCCTGTCTCGAAAAACCAAAAAAAAAAAAAAAAGAATAAAAGAAAAGAAAAGGACATGATCCATGATCATGGCTTCCTCTGACAGTCATTTCAGGCCAGTACTCCTGGAATGACACTAAGGAGAGTTTGTGGGTGGGGCTAAATTGGAATCAACAACGTGAAGGGGGCACCTGAAGACTTGGTGGCTTGAGATAATCTGTTTGTTCCACATCCTTCAATACCGATCCACAAACACATTTCAAGATTAGCACGCCAAGGTGCAGATTAAGACTTCCAGTTCATTGGTCTAATGAGACATGACTTATTAATCCGACAAGAAAATCTTAATTAGACATGGGAACACTTACTTGTTTCACTGTTAAATACCACCTAGTCCCTGAAGAATTGGAAAATAAATAGGGACTGAAATAGAAAGTGGCTTTCTCATTAGGCCCCCTGAACTGAGCGCATGGTTCTTTCTGTATGAGAGTAGTCATGACTTTATTTTCTCTAAATAACTAAGTATTCACATTTGGAACACAAGTTTGGCATAGACATTCTTGAAATAGTCATAGGGGTAGTGGGGGACACTGCTGAGAAGGGAATTGTATTCCTGAAGCTAATTACCAAGATGACTTCATTATTTTTTTTCTTGTTTTTCATTTAATAAATCCTTACGAAGATATCCTCACTTTTAACAATGAGGATGTCCTAATCAACCTCTGCTTATCTTGGAATTTTCTCATTTTATTTCATTTGTACTTATTTTCAATCTGTTTATCTCGTGCCAGAAAAAAAAGGGGAAGGGGGGAGCAGGGTAATTCAATAGGGGATGGGAGACAATTACTAAAGCTTCCTAAAGCTGAAAAAAAAAAATTCTGCATGCCCATCAACCTATGTTTTCACCATGTCTCCTGTACTAAATTTCATTTTCATTAGCGAATTAAAGGTAAATGTGGAGAAAAACGGAAGAGAGCAACAACTTTTGTGCCCCTAGTTTAGACTTCACAGTAAATCTCCTTGATGAGCTACAGCAGGGGAAACATTGCTGCGATTTTACATACAATTAGTTACGAAGTATACTCATAACCCAGATTATCTGATCATGTCAATCGTCTGAAAATAACAACAAGCAAAAGGCCTCATCGAGATGGAAAATGTAAAAGATGCTCACATCCGTGTGGCCGGCAACCACCACTAAGGCTACTGATTAATTTGTCCTATCTATTTATTCTGCTTAAAATTACAGGTGCCATTCTTTTTGCCTTTAATTTGAAAGAGAAAAATCTAACTAAGCCTTACGTTTAAAAATCAAGTCTCCTTATCTTTGGCAGAGGGTGAATTCTACATATGATAGGTGTCCAAACAAAGGACAGCATCCTTCCCACCAATATTAGGAACCCTAATTTCTTATTTTTAATAAGAAATAAATAACCTGATGACAGTTATTCGGGAAAAGACAATCTGCTACCAGGAGATGGAATCAGCTGTAGATGTTAAGAGAGACAAACTCAAGTACCTCAGCAGTATGTTTATGTGTGTGAATGATTTTTCTACCAGTGGAATCCTACAAGTGCATAGAGAGTTAACAACATACATAATAACTTAGCAATTATTCTGATTACTGTTATTTCTAATGAATTTAGTAAACATTATATTCTTTCCGTGTACACTAAACCTCAAAAGCAGTATTCTAAGACAATAGATATCCAGAAGAATATTAGCTGGTAATCAAGATCATACCATTAACTGGTGACTTTCCTCTCTGCAGAGACCAAATGTCATTCCCATTCCCCCTCAGCTATGTTGAATGTCTGTTCTTACTCAATGATAAAATGGAGGCTAGTGGGTTGTGCTGGCTCATTTTCTGTCAACTTAACAGGAGCTAGGATCATTTGAGAGGAGGGAACTTCAGTTGAGAAAATGCCTTTATAATATCTGCCAGAGGGGCATTTTCTTGATGGATTTTAATGTGGGAGAGCCCTGTCCATTGTAGGTGGCACCAGCCCTCAGCAGGTGGTCCTGTGGTATGTAAATAAACAAATTGGTCCAGCAAAAGCAAGCCAGTAAGCAGCCTTCCTCCATGGGCTCTTCATCAGTTCTGGTCCAGGTTCCTGTCTCCCAGC